>NW_026915053.1:0-441420 GCF_034315485.1 Pezoporus occidentalis | reverse complement strand
TCCCCGTGCGCGGTGCGGTTCCCCCCCCCCCCCCCGGCCCTCCCCACATCGCCGCTCCCGGTGCTGCGGGCACCCCCCGGTGCGGGGCTCGGTGCTTTCCCTCCTTATTCTGGAAGGAGCATCCCCCCCCCCCCACCGCCGTGCACGCCCCGACCGCCCGTTAATGGAGCCGCTGCACCGGGGGTGCTGGGGTGCAGCCCCCTGCCCTGTAGCTGCAGCCGGGGTGGGTCCAGCCCCCCCCGGAGCTCCCCGCACCCCCGCCGGTGAAGGTCACCGCTGCGGTGCCCAAGGGCTGCCCTGTTGGGGTGTCCCGGGGGGGGGGGGGGCCCTGCCGCAGCACGGAGCGGTGCTGAGTGTCCCGTGTCCGTGTTGCCCCCCCCCGCCGGTGCCCCCCGTTCCTCTCGGGGCCGCCTCCGGGGACTTTGGCCGGCGGGGACTGAGGGGTGGTGGTGGGGGGGGGGGGTTTCACGGTGGCTGCGGCCGCTCGGGACCGGACGCGGGTTTGGGTCCGGTACCGGGGTCCCCCCCCCTCCTCTCCCCGCTCCTGCTCCTGCTCCATCCTGCCCGGGGCGGGGGGGCACCGCGCTGAGCCCGCCCCACTCATGACACAGGTGGCTGAGCCCTTGCGGAGGCGCTGGGGGGGCCGGGGGCTGTGCCCTCACCTCTCCTTTTCTCCCCCCTCCCACCAAGACTCCCTGCGGACAAGGATGATCGGGGGGGGGCCCGGAGCCCCCAAGCAGCCCACGGTGAGTGGGGTCCGTGCCCCCCGATCCCACCAGCCCCCAGACAGGCACCAGCCTTTGGGTTTCCTGTTTATCTCTGATGGGGAGTGGGGCCGGGGGGGGGGGGGGCACAACTTGGGGGTGTCCCTGCTCAGTGCTGAAGGGGGGGGGTGTGTGTGTATGCTCCGATGTGGGACCCCAAGCATGGATGAGTGCGTTTGGGGTGCAGCCCGGGGGGGGGTCCCCGTTTATGGGGGGGGAAGAGAGGCTGTCGGGGGGGGCGGGGTTGGTTTTGGGGGGGCCATTGGGAGCAGCCGCCACCACGCAGCAGCAGCAGCACAGCTCATCTATTATTTAGCTGCGTATCTGGTGTCGGGCCCAAGCGTTGCCCCGGCGGCCCCCCCCCTGGGCACTGCACACCTTGGGGAAGGGGGTACAGCCGGGGGGGGGAAGGCCTCACCGAGCCCCCCCCCACAACTCGATAAGAGCCAATGTTTCCATAGGGCATCGGGAGCTGAGCTGGGGGGGGTGGTCCCCACGCTGCTGTCTCCCCTCCTTTCTCCTCCAAGATGTCCTACTTCACTGAGCACTTCTGGGTAAGCCTGGACCCCCACCATGGGTGCCCCCGACCCATTGGTACCCCCATCTATGGGTGCCCCTGCTCTTCCCACAGCTCTTGGGGGGTGGCGGTGGGGTTTTCATTGCCCCCATTATTTACCCCAATGCCTTCATTAACGCTGTGTATTAATTGCTATGGGAAGGGGAGGGGGCGATGCGTTCCCATGGGCCACCCCTCCCAGCCATGGTGCTGTCCCTGACTCCCCCCCCCGGCCCCATCCCCATGGGGATCCCAATCCCAGCACTGGGGGGGAAGTAGGCATTGCCGGCGCGTGGCCGGTGCTTCCTGGTTCATCTCTGCCGGTGTCTGGCATCTTCCTGCATCACCCCCTTCCCCCTGCCTCAGTTTCCCCATGTGGGGCCACCAGCACCCTGCACCCACCGCCTGGATGGGGGTTAGGGGGGCAAGCAGGAAGCACCCATGATAGCACCCGGGGTGGGGGGGGGGTTCAGGCCACCCTCTTTGCGGTGTTTCCGCCCCAAACGGTGCTTCCTGTTGTGCCCCGCGGCGGCACCGTCCCGGGGGGCACTGGGTGGGATTTGGTCCCCTGCCAGGGCGAGAAGAACCACGGCTTCGACGTGCTCTACCACAACATGAAGCACGGGCAGATCTCCACCAAGGAGCTGGCTGACTTTGTCCGCGAGAGGTACCCGGAGTGCGATGTGGGGGGGGGGGGGCGGGGGACTCGGGGTGGGGGGGTCCCCAGCATCACCCGGCTCCATCCCCAGCACCTCCTGTCCCCAGGGCTGCCATCGAGGAGAACTACGCCAAGGCCATGGTGAAGCTGTCTAAGATGGCCACCAACGGGACCCAACTGGGGTGAGCAGGGGGCCGGAGCACCCCGCCATGGTTGAGAAGGGGGGACCCTGCTCATCCCTGCCCTGGTGTGTGTCCGTCCCTGTGTCACCCCCTTCCCAATCCCAGGACCTTTGCTCCGCTCTGGGAGGTTTTCCGCATCTCCTCGGACAAACTGGCCCTTTGCCATTTGGAGCTGATGAAGAAGCTCCACGACCTCATCAAGGAGATCTCACGCTACGGCGAGGAGCAAGGCCGGGTGCACAAGAAGGTACCGCATCCCCCCCCGCCCCATCCTCCCCATCGCACCCCAAGACCCCCGTCCCCCATTTTACCCTCTGTGTTTCCCTCCCCAGTCCAAGGAGGAGGTGGCAGGGACGCTGGAGGCTGTCCAGATGCTGCATGGGGTGGCCCAGTTGCTGCCCAAGTCCAAGGAGAGCTACCACAGCAAGTGCCAGGAGTACGAGCGGCTCCGCAAGGAGGGCACCAGCCAGAAGGAGATCGACAAGGTGGACCCTGCCCCATGTCCCTGTCCCCTCCATGGGGATCCCGGTGCCTGTCCCGCCATGGGGAAGCAGGGGGCTCATTCCCACCGCCTGGTCCCACAGGCAGAGCTCAAGTCCAAGAAGGCCGGCGAGGCGCTGCGCAGGGCGGTGGACAAGTACAACGCTGCCCGCGCCGACTTCGAGCAGAGGATGCTGGACTCGGCCATGGTGGGTGGCACCGGTGGCCTTGGGGACCCCTCTGTCCATGGGGCCAGGCCACCCCCACTGAGCCCCATGCCCTGGTGATGCCAACCTTGTTGAGCCCCTCTTCATGTTGATGCCAGCCCCGCTCTCCGGGGGCTGAGCCCCATTCCTTGGGTTGTGCCCCCCCCCCACCTGCCTGGCCACCCCTCCTTGGGAATTCTGTTCCTTACGGATGTGTCGCCATGGCTAAACCCCCATTGCCTGGGCATGGAACCCCTGGGGACATCCCCCCCCCCGCCTGGCTGAAACCCTTCCTCATCCCTGCTCCCAGCGCTTCCAAGAGGTGGAAGAAGCCCACTTGCGCCACATGAAGGGCCTCATCGGCTCCTACTCACACTCCGTGGAGGACACCCATGTCCAGATAGGGCAGGTGAGTCCCCAGAGGGGTGAACACCAACAGGGACCCCCCCCGGAGCTGTGTCCTGTCCCCCCCCTCTTTACTGTGTGCCCCTCATCCCGCTGCTTCCTCCTCAGGTGCATGAGGAGTTCAAGCAGAACGTGGAGAACATCGGCACCGAGATGCTGCTGCGGAGGTTTGCCGAGAGCAAGGGCACAGGGCGAGAGCGGCCAGGTGAGGGGGGGCTCCCCCCTTTCGCACCGGGGTGATGCTCCCCATCCTTGCATGTGAGGGTCCTCGTGGCTCATCCTGCTCTCGCCTGCAGGGGTGCTGGACTTTGAGGAGTACCGGCTGGCCCCAGCGCTGGAAGGCAAGTACGTCTGCACCCGCAGCCCCATGGTGGGGATTGTGGGGTATGGGGGGGGCTGCTCACCACTCTGTTCCCCCCCCCCAACTCCCTTCCAGGACCCAAGAGGAGCCGTAGTAAAGCTTTCCGTATCCCTGGGTTGAGCCGTAAGGAGAGGGACCGTGATGCTGGGTAAGATCCCGCTCTCTGTGTCCCTGCATCCCCGCATCCCTTCCCAGCTCCGGGATCTAACGCTGTCCCTGTTGCTCCCCAGGGAATCCCTGGATGCCGAGGTGGTGAGTATCCCCGTGCCAACGCTGGCCTTGGTTTTCCCCACCCTGGGAAGCAAACACCTCCCTGAGCATCTCCCCGCAGGGCTGCCCGGAGGTGGATGAGGACGGGTTCACCGTGCGCCCCGATGTCACCCGCAGTATCCTTGTGCTGGAGCATGATAGGGGGGGTCAGTTTTGGGGTGTCTGAGCGCTGGGTGTTGCCTTGACGGGGGCCCAGCCGAGGTGGAGAACCACGGCTGCTCCTCCAGCGATTCCGACTACGACGAGGATGAGCCCCGCAAGTTCTACGTCCACATCAAACCCGTGCAGCCCCGGGAAGCGCCCGGCAGCGCTGAGGCCACCATGGAGCAGCTCAAGGCCACCGTGGGGAACCTCATCCTGCCCCCCAGCATCGGGGTGAGCTTTGGGGGGGGGGATGGCAGGAAGGGTCCCCAGGGACTCTGCCAGGGCCAACTTGACCCCAGGTCCCCATTCTCTTGCAGGGCACCGTCAAGAGGCAGTCGTCCCGTAAGTGCCACCCCGGGGGTTTAGTGCAGCTTTAGGGGACCCCTCCCTGGCTCCATGTCCCCCAGTGTTTCCTGTCCCTCTGCAGGGCATGTGGCATCTCTGACCCCGGCCCCGAGCGATGTGGACTCAGAGGGGACACTGGCAGCAGGTCAGGCTGTGCTGGAGGCGGGGGGGGGGTGTGGGTCTAGGAATATGGGGCGCAGTGTTGGGGTTTGGGGTGCGTTGGTTGTGCAGCACCCACCGTGTCCCCTCTCCCCACAGGTGACAGTGCAGGGAGGGGGTGCCCAGCGGCGCAGATGAGCAGGTACAGGGTGAGGGGTGAGCGGGGCGCTGTGGGGTGATGCGCCCCATGTGCCACCCCATATCCCCCCTCTGGGGGGGGTCCGGATGGGCTCTGAGCCCCCTCCGCTCTGTGCCCTGCGCAGTGGCCCTGTGAAAGCTCCCCCGGCTGCCGCGCCCCCCGCTGCTCTCTTCGGGCCCCCGCTGGAGTCGGCTTTTGAAGCGGAGGAGTTCCCGGGTGAGGATTTGGGGGGGGGGAGCCATGGGGCAGACCCCGGCCTTCGGGTGCTCTGGCGCTGACACTGGGGGGGGGTCTCCCCGCAGCCCCCCGCGCCTACGTCCTCACCTCCTCATCCTCGCCCTTCTCCTCCTCGTCCCCGGAGAACGTGGAGGACTCGGGGCTGGATTCCCCCTCGCACCCCGCGCCCGGACCCTCCCCGGACTCCAGGCCCTGGACGCCGCAGCCGGGGACGCCGCAGAGCCCCCTCCCCAAGCAGGGCAGTTCCCCCCCACCACCGCCGGCGCTGCCCCGGCCCCGCAGCCCCTCCGGCCGCCTCCCGGAGCCCCCCGGCTTCGCCGTCTTCAGCGGCCCCGGAGCCGCGGGGCTATGGGGGGACGCGGCGCGGGGGTCCCGGGGCCGCAGCAGCCGCGCGGGGCCCCGAGAAGCCCCCTCCCCAGACCCCTTCGGGGAGCCGCTGCCCTGGGTCCGGCCCCGCAGCCCCGGCGGGGACCAGCCCCGGCCTTCCTCCAACTCCGCTTCCTCCTCCTCGTCCTCCCCGGCGCCGCCCAGCGCGGGGGACTCCTCCAGCCCCTCGCCATGGACCTGCCAAGGGTCGGGGCTCAGCGAGGGCAGCGCGGCCGTGGCTGCCCCCCCACAGCCGGGTGAGTGACAAGGGTGAGGGAGCTGCCCCCGTTACCCCTAACTCTGTGTCGTGTCCGTTCCCCCCCCCCCCCTTTAAGAACAGGGCTGAGACCGGATCAAGCTCATTGCATGGCTGAGACCCCATAGAGCCCCCCTGGGAGGTTCTGCCATGGTGGTACCCCAGCACCCAGCTCCCCATCACTGCATCCCCCAGCTCTCGAGGATGCTCAGACCCCCTGAGAACCCCAAAACCCCCATGTACCCAGCACCCAGCTCCCCATTGCTGCATCCCCAGCTCCCAAGGATACTCAGACCCCCTGGGAACACCCAAAACCCCAAGTACTCAGCACCCAGCTCCCCATCACTGCATCCTTCAGCTCCTGAGGATGCTCAGACCCCCTGGGAACCCCAAAAACCCCAAGTACCCAGCTCCCCATCACTGCAGCTCCCAGGGATGCTCAGACCTCCTGGGAACCCCCAAACCCCAAGTACTCAGCACCCAGCTCCCCATCGCTGCATCCCCAGCTCCCAAGGACGCCCAGTTATCCCCAGGAAAGCACCGGGACACCCAGCCTCCCATCACCACCTATTTCTTTGTCCCGTCTCCCCCACCCCACCTCAGATGCTGCCCCCACTTGGCCCAGCGCAGCCCCCCGGGACGTCCCGCTCGTGGCCCCCCCTCGCCGCTCCCGCACCAAGAGGCCGGCGGCCGGGCCGGCTGCAGGCAGCAACAGCGACCTGGTGCGTGGCCAGGGATGGGGGGAAGTGGGGCCGAGCTGTGGGACCCCCCACACGCACACCATGGTGGGGGTCAAACCCAGCAACTCCCCCCCCGATGCTGTCTTGCCTTGCAGTCACGCTCGCTGAGCCCTTCACCCTCCTGGAGCTGCGGCCCCTCACACTCAGCACCCGCCAGCCTGGGCGAGCGCGGCTTCTTCACCGTGTCCCAGCCGGCACTCGGTGGGTTTTTTGGGGGGGGGGGGTGGGGGGGTGTCACGGGTTTTGGGGGTTCCAACCAAGCTCTGATCCTGTCCCCATCCCCAGGGCTGTCGCGGGGTCCCAGCCCCGTGGTGCTGGGCTCGCAGGATGCGCTGCCCGTGGCCACCGCCTTCACGGAGTACATCCACGCGTACTTCAAGGGGCGAGATGCTGACAGGTACGGGGGTCCCCGGGGGGGGGGGGGTCAGGGTTACCCCCCGAGCACCGCACCCCACCGCTGACCCCCGGCCTGTCCCCGGCAGCTGCCTGGTGAAGGTGACGGGGGAGCTCACCATGTCCTTCCCCGCTGGCATCGTCCGTGTGTTCAGCGGGAGCATGGCCCCCCCCGTGCTCAGCTTCCGCCTGCTCAACACCGGCGCCATCGAGCAGTTCCTGCCCAACGCCGAGCTGCTCTACAGGTACCTGGGGACACGGTGGTCACAGTGACAGGACTGGGACACCCCGGCTGGTGTTGGGGTACCGGGTGTGCTTGGGCAGGGGGGGGGATGCAGGGACCCTGGTGGATGCAGTGATGGGGAGCTGGTAGGTGGGTACTGGTGGATCGTGGGCACCCTGGGAGGTGGTGGGTGCCCTAATGGGGAGCTGGTGTTGAGGTACAGAGAGTGCCAGGGGGGCACAGGTGTCCTAGGAGGGGACATGCACACTGATGGGGAGCTGTGTATTGGGGTGCTTGGTTTCCTGGGAACATCCATGGAAGCTGGGAGATGCAGTGATGGGGAGCTGGGTACCAGGGATCCCAGGGGTCCTGAGCATCCTTGGGAGCTGGTAGATGCAGTGTGGGGGAGCTGGGTACCAGGGATCCCAGGGGTCCTGAGCATCCTTGGGAGCTGGTAGATGCAGTTTGGGGAGCTGGGTACCAGGGATCCCAGGGGTCCTGAGCATCCTTGGGAGCTGGTAGATGCAGTGTGGGGGAGTTGGGTACCAGGGATCACAGGGGTCCTGAGCATCCTTGGGAGCTGGTAGATGCAGCAGTGGGGAGCTGGGTACCAGGGATCCCAGGGGTTCTGAGCATCCTTGGCAACTGGTAGATGCAGTGTGGGGGAGCTGGGTACCAGGGATCCCAGGGGTCCTGAGCATCCTTGGGAGCTGGTAGATGCAGCAGTGGGGAGCTGGGTATTGGGGTGCCGTGTTCCCAGGGTGCCCAGGCACCAGTGCTCACTGACCCCATCCCGGCAGCGACCCGTCCCAGAGCGATCCCAGCACCAAGGACTTCTGGCTGAACATGGCCGCGCTCACGGGGCACCTGCAGAAGCAAGCGGAGCAGAGCCCGACCGCCTCCTACTACAACGTGGCTCTGCTCAAGTACCAGGTGAGCCCACGGAGGGGACAGAGCCGGCTCCCCTGCTCCTGGGGGCAGGAGGGTCTCGCTGACCCCCTGACACCCCCCCCTCACCCCGGTCTCCCCAGTTCTCACGGCTGGGCCCCGGCTCGGCGCCGCTGCGGCTCTGTGTGCACTGGGACTGCGCCCCGGGTACCACTCGGGTCAGCATTGAGTACGGGTACAACGGGGCTGCACTGGCGCTGCCCGTGCCCCTCGCCAACGTCCACGTCCTGCTGCCCGTGGATGAGCCCATCGCCAACCTGCGGCTGCAGCCCGGGGCCAGCTGGTGAGAGCAGGGAGAGGGGGGGGATGCAGGATGCACAAATGCATCCCCCTGGGGACCCTGAGCTGGGAGATGTGGGTGCTGAGGGGGTGAGGGAATGAGGTTAAAGCAGGATGGGATTGGGGGGCTTGGAGATATCATTGAGAGGTGGGTGGTGATGGGGTGAGGGAGGTGGGAATGAGGGTTAAAGCAGGAGGGGATCAGGGAGCTTGGGGCCATTGGGATGTGGGTGCTGATGGGTGAGGGAGGTGGGAATGAGGGTTAAGGCAGGATGGGATCGGGGTCTTGGGGACATTGAGATGTGGGTGCTGATGGGATGAGGGAAGAGGGAGTTAGGGTTAAAGCAGGAGGGGATCAGAGAGCTTGGGGCCATTGAGATGTGGGTGCTGATGGGTGAGGGAGGTGGGAATGAGGGTTAAGGCAGGATGGGATCGGGGTCTTGGGGACATTGAGATGTGGGTGCTGATGGGTGAGGGAGGTGGGAATGAGGGTTAAGGCAGGATGGGATCGGGGTCTTGGGGACATCATTAAGAGGTGGGTGGTGATGGGGTGAGGGAGGTGGGAATGAGGGTTAAGGCAGGATGGGATCGGGGTCTTGGGGACATCATTGAGAGGTGGGTGGTGATGGGGTGAGGGAGGTGGGAATGAGGGTTAAGACAGGAGGGGATCAGGAGTCTGGGGGCTTGGGGCCATTCCTGTGTCCTGGCAGGAACCTGGAGGAGAAGAGGCTGCTCTGGAGGCTGCTGGATGTGCCCAGCACTGCAGGGCAGGGAGGTGAGGACAGAGGGGACTGGGAGCAGGGTTTGGGCTCGTTCCCCACAGCCCCTCCAACCCCTGTGCTGTGCCCCCATCCCCAGGCTGTGGCCGGCTCTCGGCCAGCTGGGAGCCGCTCTGTGGGCCCAGCAAGCCCAGCCCCGTGGCAGCGCAGTTCAGCAGCGAGGGCAGCACGCTGTCGGGCGTCGAGGTGGAGCTGGCGGGCGCCGGGTACCGCATGTCGCTGGTCAAGAAGAGGTTTGCTACAGGTAGGGCTGGATGGGAGCCATGGGGGGGGGGTCAGGGTCCTCTCCTCATCCCCTGTGGCCCCAGGGTACATGGGGTCCCTTCCTTGGAGAGGAGAGGGTCCATTCCTTACTCCTGGGGGTGCATGGGGGTCCCTTTCCTAGGGCGCACAAGGGTCCTTTCCCTGCTCCTCATGGCCCTGGGATGCACGGGGTCCCTTTCCCAAGGTGGATGGGGTCCCTTTTATAGGGTGCACCAGGGTCTCTTATCTGCTCCCTATGGCCCTGGGATGCATGGGGTCCTCTTCCTAGCCCCCCCAAGCTCCATTTCCCTCTTACTGGGTGATGCCCCATAGCGATGCCCAGCTCGGGAGGGTGCAGGTTGAGCCCTGGCTGTGGGGCAGTGATCATCCCTGTGCTGGATACGTGTCCCCAGCCCTTGCAGCCACCATTCACCCCTTTTCCTCCACAGGGATCTATCTGGCGGGGTCCTGAGCTGATCCCCCCCCGGGCTTCCCCCTTGGTTGTGTGTGAAACACTGGATGGAGGCCGGCTGGGGAGGGGGTGCTGCTGTATAGGAGCCCCCCTCCTCTCCCTCCTCATCTCCCTCTGCCCCCCTGCTCCATGGCTGTCACCGCATCCCCTTCGCCCTCCCCTGTGCTGTGACGGGAGCAGGAGCTGCTCTTTTATTAAACACTTTATTTTCTAACCCTCCCCCCACACACACACTTGGCTCCCAACTGCGTCGTACCCCGGCGCCCATCCCTGCAGCCTCTGGGCTGCTCCATGGGCTCTGGGATGCGGGAAACTGAGGCAGGGAACGGGTGGCGCTTGGCTGAGCGCTTGCACCCAGAGGCGCTGCTGCCCAGTCTGCAGCGGGTGGATGGAGGGAGGGAGGGAGGGAGGGATGGATGGAGGGATGGAGGGATGGATGGAGGGAGGGAGGGAGGGAGGGAGGGAGGGAGGGATGATGGATGGATGGATGGAGGGAGGGAGGGATGGAGGGAGGGAGGGAAGGATAGATGGAAGGGTGAATGGAGGGATGGAGGGAGGGAGGGATGGATGGAGGGATGAATGAATGGAGCATGAATGAAGGGATGGATGGAGGGAGGGATGAATGGAGGGATGGAGGGAAGGAGGGATGGATGGATGGAGGGAGGGAGGGATGGATGGAGGGATGAATGGAGGGATGGATGGAGGGATGAATGGAGGGAGGGATGGAGGGAGGGATGGATGGAGGGAAGGATGGATGGAGGGATGAATGAATGGAGGGAGGGATGGATGAATGGAGGGAGGGATGGATGGAGGGATGAATGGAGGGATGGATGGATGGATGGAGGGAGGGATGGATGGAGGGAGGGATGGTTGGAGGGATGAATGGAGGGAGGGATGGAGGGAGGGATGGATGGAGGGAGGGATGGATGGAGGGATGAATGAATGGAGGGAGGGATGAATGGAGGGATGGATGGATGGATGGATGGAGGGATGGATGGAGGGATGGAGGAAGGGAGGGATGGATGGATGGATGGATGGATGGATGGATGGATGGATGGAGGGATGGATGGATGGAGGGAGGGAGGGATGGATGGATGGAGGGAGGGATGGATGGATGGAGGGACAGAGAGATGGTACCTGGCAGGGATTGTTTCCCAGCAGAACATCCCTGTGCCACTGGGGCTGCAGCGCTCCTGGCTGCAGGAGAGGTGCAGGGTGAGGGTGGCCCCGAGCTGCCTCTGCAGCAAGGTACCAGGAGGCTCTGGGGTGGCTCAAGCTCTTTGCAGTGCTCCCAGAACTGTTTGGTGCTGATGGGCTCTTGTTGGGGTCCCCGTGTGCTACCCAGGGGACCCCTGTCCTGGGGCTCCATCCCTGAGGGTCAGGGCTGCTCACAGCAAACCCGGGCACCCAGGACCACAAAGGGGGACCCCTCTCTTCGCCATGGGGCCAATGTGATGCTGAGCTCTCACCCTGGGCATTGCTGAGTGCCAGCATCCTGCACCTGGCCCCATTTCTGCCTGGTTTTCCCCCAAATCTGCCCTCCTGTGGTCAGAGGAGCCCTGAGGAACTGGAGGGAGAAGAAACAAACCGAACTTCACTGGAACCCCCAAATCCCACCCGGATGGGGGCAGTGACTGGCAGGAGAGGGGGAAAAGGGGAACCAGAGAGGCATTACATGGGGAGGGTGATGGGGACTATGTCCCCTCGTGCTGCACCCTCCGGTATCGCTGCAGCCATTGAAGCATCCCCACGTGTGGGGAGGAATGGGGGGGAGCAGGGGTCGCTACCCATAGGCTTTGGTCCATGCATCCTGCAGCGCCTCGACCTTGGGATCACCGGGGAGCAGAGGCAGCTCGCCCATGGAGGGGTAGGTGGGAAAGCGAGGAGCCGAGCTCAAGGATGCCCGAGAGTGGGCAGCAGAGAGTTTGGTTTGCTCCAAGGCTCGCTGCTGCTTGGGACCTCGCTGCCCGGCGGCTCCACGGAGAGAGCTTAGAGCAAGGCTGCAGTTTGGGTACCTGACAGGACCTGGAGCTATGGCTGACATCAATCTGCGTCAATCACCTCTGTGGGGATCTGATGCCGCTCGTCTTGACTTTGTCATAGAATCAGGGAATGGGTTGTGTTGAAGGGACCTTGAAGCTCATCCAATGCCACGGGCAGGGACCCCTTCCACTGGAGCAGCTTGCTCCAAGCCCCTGTGTCCAACCTGGCCTTGAGCACTGCCAGGGATGGGGCAGCCACAGCTTCTCTGGGCACCCTGTGCCAGCGCCTCAGCACCCTCCCAGGGAAGAGCTTCTGCCTAAGAGCTCATCTCAGTCTCCCCTCAGGCAGGTTCAAGCCATTCCCCTTGGCCTGTCCCTACAGGCCCTTGTCCCAAGCCCCTCTCCAGCATTCCTGCAGCCCCTTCAGGCACTGGAGCTGCTCTCAGGTCTCCCCTTCAGGAGCCTTCTCTTCTCCAGGCTGCCCCAGCCCAGCTCTCTCAGCCTGGCTCCAGAGCAGAGCTGCTCCAGCCCTCGCAGCATCTCCATGGCCTCCTCTGATCTCACTCCAGCAGCTCCACGTCCCTCTTGTGCTGCTGCCCCAGAGCTGGGTCAGGGCTGCGGGGGTCTCTCCCCAGAGCACAGCAGAGGGGCAGGATCCCCTCCCTGAGCTGCTGCTCACACTCTGGGGGTGCAGCCCAGCACAGGGGGGGCTCTGGGCTGCCAGAACACTTTGCTGGCCCACGCTGAGCTTCTGATCCAGAGCCCCCAGGTCCTTCTTTTCAGGGCTGCTCTCAATTCAACGTTCCCAGGCCAGTCGTTGTGCTTGGGATGTCCCCATCCCAGGGGCAGGACCTTGCACGTGCTGGGGAGAGTGAAAACTGTGCTTGGTCCAGCTCCCCAACAAGGCAATAATGGTTTTGAGTCTGAAATCCCAGCTGGACACAAGAGCATCCCTGCTGGAGCAGCCAGCTCATCTCTCAGCCACCCTCCTCTCTTTGGGTGGCACTCAAGCAGGTCCATGGGCGCTTTGGTCCCATCCTGGCCGCTGGTTTGGAACGTGGCAGCTTGCAATGGCTGAAGCACAGAAAGCTGGCTTTGCCCAGGGTGGCCCCTCGGTCACAGCACAGCGGATGCTGCGCCTCTGCCCCTGCTTTCATCAGCACCCTCCAACCCCACAGGACACATCCAGGGGCAAGGACCCTGTTTAGGGGCTGCTCTGCAGCCAGGGGGGTGATTCTGGACACCCTCAAGAGCTTCTCCTGCCTCCTGCTCGCAGCAGAAGCGCCCTGGACAGGCAGTGCTGGAGCGGGGCAGAGGGAGGAGAATGAACGTGAGCCAGGCTGCAGGGGTTAAAAGCAGCCAGGCCAGTTGGGCAAGGAGCAGGACAGACGAGTGCCCAGGCAGCACCAAACCCTCCTCCTCACCCATGAGGAGCACCCTGCCAAGGTGCTGCGCTTGCCAGGCTGTGGGTCTCTGCGTGCCCTGTGTGCAGGCAGGATGGGGAGCAGCACCCGTGGCTGATGCTCCATCTGGCACCCTGCAACCCAGTGGGGAATGACCCAGGGACCTGGAGCCACACAGGGAGGCACAAAAACCTCCCCGTCCCGGTCTTTAACAAGCACCTAGACCCAAATGCAGGGCCCCATTGCACCCCTTGTTCTGCCCCACAAGCCCTCCCTCCCAGGGCCGTGAAGGGCACCAACCTGGGACACCCTGAGAAGTCTCATCTGGGGCTCCCACCCAGCCCACCAGGACACTCCAGGAGCCCAAGAAGGGCACTTAAAGACCTCTCCTATGTAGGAGACCCCCAAAAATGGTGATGATGAAAACCTGTGGCCATGGCACCAGCAGTGTCCTGAGAGCTGCTGCTGCCCATTGGTCCCCATGGCACCCATGGGTGCTGCTGTCTGTGGCTCACAATCAACCAAATAGGGAAAGACCTTCAAGGTCATCAAGGCCACCCCTAACCCATGGCACTGAGGGCCTCATCTACATGGTGTGTGATGGTGATCCCAGCACTGCCCTGGGCAGCCTGTTCCAAGCACCCATAGGTGCTGCTTTCCATGGGTGCTACTGCCTGTGAATCTCTGCTGCTCCTTGGCTCCCAGTTATCATCGGGTCCTCACTGCCTATGGGCGCTTCTGTCTCTGGGGCCTCAACCGGCATCAGGTCCCCACACAGCACCAGCACCAGGAATACCAAAGCCATCCCTGAGGGTGCCAGCTGCACTGCAGCAGATCAGCACATGCTTGCAGCAGGGTGATGAACCACCCCCCCCAAACCCCCCATGTGCAATTCTGCAGCAGGGAATACACAAAGGCACTTCCCGATGAAACCAGTGATGGATCCCCAACGGCCCCAGGGCTGGCAGCAGCATGTGGCTCGCTAACAAATCACAGCATGTGCAGCCCATAGGCACAATGGAGACCTCCATCACCAGCTGAGCTCTCAGCTGGGGAGAAAACAGGCACCCAGACAGCCCTTTGGTAGCTCGTGCTTCCCAAAAGGGTCATAAAATCATGGAATGGTTTGGGTTGGATGGGACCTTAAAGCTCATCCAATGTCACGGGCAGGGACCCCTTCCACTGGAGCAGCTCCAAGCCCCTGTGTCCAACCTGCCCTTGAACACTGCCAGGGATGGGGCAGCCACAGCTTCTCTGGGCACCCTGTGCCAGCGCCTCAGCACCCTCCCAGGGAAGAGCTTCTGCCTAATGTCTATGAGATTCCTTATTATCCACCTGAAGATGATGGCACCCAGGGATGCAGCAAGGCCCTGCGCTATTTGAGGGGCCAAACCCGAGCAGGGAGCCTGGTCCTGAGGCTGCTGGAAGGGACGGGGCCAAGGGAAGAGACCCAAGTGAGCACAGGACTTCGGATATAGTAAAAAGTCTTTATTAAGAAGGCTTTGAAGTCAAAAAATAAAACTCTTGATACAATTTTCATAACCGTCAAGTCAGCTCAGCAAATATATAATCAGTACTTTAGCCATGGAAGGTTAAAGGTCCGTTATTTTCTTTTTATTTAAAATAAAATATATTTTAGTCTTTAAAATTTATTCCATAAAGTAGATATTTTGCTATAAATTCCCTACATATACAGAAAGAGGTAAAAACTAAAAAAAAAAACAACAAAAAGCCCCCCAAAACCAACCAAAACCCCACCAAAC
Source organism: Pezoporus occidentalis (assembly GCF_034315485.1). Taxonomy (NCBI): domain Eukaryota; kingdom Metazoa; phylum Chordata; class Aves; order Psittaciformes; family Psittacidae; genus Pezoporus; species Pezoporus occidentalis. The sequence goes on along the minus strand of NW_026915053.1, from coordinate 426,667 downwards.
CCAAGCACAAGATAAAGGAGATAGCATCTGTCTGCAACGTGGCGCGGTCACCGCATCCCTCCAGCCAGCGAGGCCCCACGGCCCCGAGCCCTGCCCTCGTGTCCCACGTTTTGGGGGCAGTTTTCACATTGGCAGAAGAGAAGGTAAGACCTGCATTACAACCCCAAAAATAGAATATATACAGATATATATCTATGGAGGTGACAAAAATAACAATAATAATAATAAAAAAAAAAGGCTATACAAAAGGAACGAGGACAACAGAAAAAAAAAAGAGGGAAAAAAAAAAGACTTTGAAGAGAAGGATTTTAAAAAAATAAAAGACAACCCTCGCGTGTCCTAAAAAAACTCAAAAAAGTGCAAGCGGACCTTTTCTCTCTGTTTATTTCACTTTGCAAACTGAATACTGCTATTGGGGAAGGACTGTGGAAGAACAGCCGGGCTTCCTCCGCCCCACACCGCGGCCGGTGGTTGGGGGGGGGGGTGTGGGGGTGTGGGTTTAAAGCTATTCTGTAAACACTGGAGATGCCTCCTCACTGCCCCTCATCATCATCATCATCATCATCTTCATCCCCATCCCTCCCGACCCCATGGATGTCGGCCGCCCCCCCCCTCCTTTCCTCCTCCTCCTCCTCCCGCCCCCCCCACCCCGTGCACCCATCGCATCCGTTATTATTAAATAAAAAGGTTGATTCCAAGTTTTCCAAGTCCTTAAAAAGCCGGGGTGGAGGTGGGGGGGGTGTGTGGTGGTGGTGGTGGGGGTCAGGGGGGAAACGAGCCAGCCCCGGCTAGGAGAAGATGTGGATGGCTTGCGTGGCGGGCGTGTGGCACGCGGGGCACTCGGGCTCAGCCTTGCCGCAGATGCGCATGGCGCACTCCATGCAGAAGAGGTTGTGGCCGCAGGGCACGAGGGCGGCGATCACCTCGCTCTCGAAGCACACCATGCACTCCCGGGAGCTCTTGCGGTGCCCGTCGGAGCTGCTGGAGTCGGTGGGCGAGCCCGAGGCGGCGGAGATGCTGCCGGGCAGGGAGGAAGAAGAGGAGTAACCGGTGCTGTTGGAGAAGGACGACAGCGAGCCTTGCGTGGGCAGCCAGGACAAGGTGCTGACGGGGTCGCTCTGGATGCGCCGGGCTAAAGGGTGGTCCAGCCCCGCGGCACCGCTCTCGGGGAGGGTGGGCGAGTGGCGCGGCGTGGCGGCGCCGCTGTTGCGTCTCTGAGAGCCGTTGATGGACGAGCAGCTGCTGAAGGCTTGCAAGGGGTTGCCCGAGCGCTCGAAGGGCGACCAGATGGTGGTGGTGGTGGTGGGCGTCGTGAGGTCGAGAGCCAAGAAGTCAAAGCCAAAGTCGCATTCCTCCGAGCCCAGCGCGGGCTCGCTGAAGGTGAAGCCGCTGCTGGTGCTGTAGGGGCTGGTGGGGCTGGCGTCCGCCACCCGCCCGCTGTAGTAGGACTCGGTGGAGGCGCTGCCCAGGGAGCTGAGGCTGTCGTTGCGCAGGGTGGCTGGGGGGCGGTGGGCAGGGTGGGGGGCCTTGGCCCAGAGGCTGCCTGCGCTGCCCTGCAGGTCGAGGCAGACGTCGGTGCCGTTGGAATGGAAGTCGTTGTCCGCGTTGACGTCGATGAAGGAGCCGGTCCGCATGGTGATGTGCGCCTCGATCTCCTCCCGAGCGCGGTCCACGTTCTCCGGCATGCCCGTCACCTCGAAGACGGGCTCCTTGTCCCGGCTGGGGGTCACAATGTAGGTGTGCGTCTGCTGCTGGATCCGCTTGATGGTGGCTCCCTTCGGCCCCACCACCAGCCCCACCACACGGTACGGGACCCTCACCTGGATGGTGGTCTGCCCCGGCAGGTTGGGGGGGCCCTGCATCGCCCCCGTCAGCCCATTCACTTTGTTGCGCGTCGCTCGGATCATGGAGAAGTGCTCGGCGGCCGAGAGGATCTCTCTTTTCGCCATCTCCACGTCCTCCTTCCTCCCCGTCACAATGAAAACGGGCTCCTCGCCCCTCACCGGGGTCTTGATGTAGGTGTTGGTCTTGGCACGGAGGGCTTTGATTTTGCAGCCTGCAGGGCAAGAAGAAGGGGAAAAAAAAAACAACCCCATGACACGTTAATGCTGACGCCTCGCAGGCGCTCCCCTTCACCCTGCAGGGATGCGGAGATGCAGGACCAACAAGAACTAGCGGGTCCCTTTGGTTCTGCACCTGACACACAAAGGAAGACACTTTGGAGCAGCTCCAGTGCCTAAAGGGGCTGCAGGAAACCTGGAGAGGGGCTTTGGACAAGGGCCTTAGGGACAGGCCAAGGGGAATGGCTTGAACCTGCCAGAGGGGAGACTGAGCTGAGCTCTTAGGCAGAAGCTCTTCCCTGGGAGGGTGCTGAGGCGCTGGCACAGGGTGCCCAGAGAAGCTGTGGCTGCCCCATCCCTGGCAGTGTTCAAGGGCAGGTTGGACACAGGGGCTTGGAGCAAGCTGCTCCAGTGGAAGGGGTCCCTGCCTGTGGCATTGGATGAGCTTTCAGGTCCCTTCCATCCCAAACCAGGCTGGGACCCTCTGAAAAGGCTTGTTTGGATCCTGCGGGATCCTCCCAGGCACAGCTAAACCTGAAGCCCAGCAGAAGCCGTGGCGCTGGCCCTGGAGGGCCAGGACGAGGGAGCTGGGTCTCCGTGCCTGGATGGAACAGGAGGGAACCCCAGGGCAGGTGCTCGTGGGCACTGGTGCTCCCCGGTCTGGACAGACCTGCTCCCCGGCCGAGGAACATGATTCAGCAGCAGAGCCCGCTGGGATGCAGGAGACCGTGACTGCCCTGTCCCTTCCCTGCCATGGGAAGCTGGGCTCTGGTTGTGAGTCCCGGCAGTGCCTGGCCACCCAAAGGCTTCAGCTCCGCACCAGGACTGGGTGCTGCTGCTTTCACCCTGGAGCTGTCCCTGGCCGGGAGCGCAGCACCGCTCCCTGCATCCCTGCATCCCTGCACACTACATCCACCCTGCCCGGGCTCCACTGCACACCCTCATTACACCCTCATGACCAGGCACTCGGCCCTGCTGCCACCCCCCAACACTGGCACATGAGGGCCGGGGATGCTGTTTCCCACCTCCCATCATCCCCTAAGATCTGCAGGGCACCCAAAGCAAAGCCAGCAGCACACTGGGATGGAAGATGCCCCACGACTGCCCCTGTCCACTGCAAACCTCGCTGCTGCAGACACACAGGGATAAAGAGCTGCACTCGGGTGGGGAGAGCTCAGCTCCTCACACAAAGCCAAAGCATCCCCAGAGCGGGAGCAGCAGCTCAGGGAGGGGATCCTGCTCCTCTGCTGCGCTCTGGGGAGACCCCCCCCCTGCAGTCCTGATCCAGCTCTGGGGCAGCAGCACAAGAGGGACGCGGAGGAGGCCATGGAGATGCTGCGAGGGCTGGAGCAGCTCTGCTCTGGAGCCAGGCTGAGAGAGCTGGGCTGGGGCAGCCTGGAGAAGAGAAGGCTCCTGAAGGGGAGACCTGAGAGCAGCTCCAGTGCCTGAAGGGGCTGCAGGGAACCTGGAGAGGGGCTTGGGACAAGGGCCTGTAGGGACAGGCCAAGGGGAATGGCTTGAACCTGCCAGAGGGGAGACTGAGCTGAGCTCTTAGGCAGAAGCTCTTCCCTGGGAGGGTGCTGAGGCGCTGGCACAGGGTGCCCAGAGAAGCTGTGGCTGCCCCATCCCTGGCAGTGCTCAAGGCCTTGGAGCAAGCTGCTCCAGTGGAAGGGGTCCCAATGGCAGGGGCTGGAGCTGGAGGAGCTTTAAGGTCCCTTCAACCCAACCCAGGCCAGGATCCTGTGATCCCCACAAGTATGGGATGATTCCTATGGGTCCCCACAAGCCCCTACCCAAGCTGTGCAACCACAGCCCCGACCGTTGCATCCTTACCCAGTCAGTGCAGCAGATCCCTGCTGGAAGGGGCTGTGCCAGACGGGGCTGTGCAGAGGACATGGGCATCACTGACTGCCGGCCCCAGCGCAGGCACATCCTCAGTGGCACTGCCAGCTCAAGAGCCCTGCCTCAACCAAGGGGCCGTGGTTTTGCCATTCCCAACGTTTGCACTGCCCCAAAGGCCGTGCCCAGCATTAATGATGAGAGGGGGCAAAGCCGAGGTGCAAACACAACCCCACCGAGTCACAGCCCCTCGCACCAACCCCACAGACAGCACCCATGGAGGTGGGGAGCTCCCATCTCGGATGTGCACCCTTCCCTTTGACTGTGGCCAGCTCTGAGCTACCCACCCCAGCATGCTCCGTGCCCCAGAGCTGCCCCATGGGGCTGCAGGACCACGGCTGGTCCTGTCCCAGCACCAGACAGGCTGAGGAGGCCCCAGTTGCAGCCAAGAAGCAGAATCCCACGGGAATTCCTGCTGGAAGGAGGTGGTGATGGAAGGGGCAAGCTGCTCTTCCTGAACGCTCTCTCTTGGCACCACCAAAGAGGACTTTGCTCTCTATCACAAGCCCCAGATCAGGGCCACAACTATTACAAGAGCCCATTTGTGGCTCAGAACTGGATGATCTTAAGGTCCTTTCCAACCCAAACCATTCTATGATCCTGCAAAAGCCCAGCACAGGCTGGGGAAGCGTGCATGGAAGTGCCTCTGCATCCTGAGGATGCAGCCCTGAGAGGGCCTTGGGATGCTGGGTGAGCAGAAGCTCCCCATGACGCAGCCACTGAACCCCCCCGTGTGCTGGGCTGCAGCCCTGATCCAGCTCTGGGGCAGCAGCACAAAAGGGACGTGGGGCTGCTGGAGAGAGACCAGAGGAGGCCCTGGAGATGCTGCGAGGGCTGGAGCAGCTCTGCTCTGGAGCCAGGCTGAGAGAGCTGGGCTGGGGCAGCCTGGAGAAGAGAAGGCTCCTGAAGGGGAGACCTGAGAGCAGCTCCAGTGCCTGAAGGGGCTGCAGGAAAGCTGGAAAGGGGCTTGAGACAAGGGATGTAGGGACAGGCCAAGGGACGTTAAAGCTCATCCAGTTCTTAGCCCCTTCATGTCCTGGGAAACCGACACAAATCCCCCCTGGAGTTCCCGGCTCTCCCACAACCCAGAGAGGTGGAAAGCAGCAGCCAGGCCAGTCTCAAAGGCTGTGGCAGGATGGGCACAGGACACCCAGCAGCAGCCCAGTGCTGAGGAACACAAAGGGACTGATGGCAGCCCCAGCACCCCACAGCAAGTTTACAGATGCTCAGGCTGGCCCAGGGACCAAGCCCTGTTGTCTCCACGTGCATCCTTCTCTGGATCCCCCCTTTGAGCATCCCAACACCTTCTATGAACAGCAGCCTTCCCACATCCTTCGCAAAGCTGCACATGGTCCCTGTGTATCCGTGTTGCAGATGGGGAAGCAGAGCCCAGGAGAGAAGCCATGGCTGGCTCCATCCCATCAGAGGCACGTGGTGTCAGAGGTGAGAGCAGAGCCCATCACCTCCTATAGCCTCACTGGGCAGAAGCTGCTGGAAACCCACCTCCAAAGCCAGGACACCAGGGAGCGAGGCTGACACAACGCTGACATGCAAGAGCCAGGGCAACTTCAATAGCCAGCCTGCCCCATTATCCCTCTCTCCATTTTCCCCTGGGAAAGGAGCCAAGAAGACACGGATCTGCTTTACACAACATTTACCTGCTGAGCAGCTGCTGCTCCCTTCTGGAAAGTGGTAAATGAGTGGATTTAGAGGAAAAAAACCCAACAAAAACGGAAGAAAAAGGAGAAGCATCTGACAGCCTTCATAGGACTGACACCAAAGAGCTGCCCCGGCCACATCCTGACTCTGCTCAATGGCTGCAAGGGGCCACCAGGACCAAAGCACCCCTCAGCACATGATGTATGGGGAGAGAAACCCCTGCCCCAAACCCTTCCAGGGCACCTGCTCCCCATGCCTACCCCTTCCTATGCTCTGAGTGCAGCAGCATCACAAGCGCCTGCTCCCAGGACACGGCTGGGCTGTGTGGTGCAAGAAGAGTGCAGGGGGCAGAGCAACTGGAGTTAAAAGACTCCACACATGCCCCATCCCATGCACAGCCCCTGCCAGAGCTGGGAATGCCAAACGCTGAGCCCTCCCCTTCATGCCCAACAACCAACACAGCAGGGACCTGATGTGGGGTCTTCATGAGCCACAGGAAAGCTGAGAGCAGGAAACAAGGGAGGGAAAACCCCCGGGGGAGCAGCTCCTGCCTATGGGTTGAGGCAGCAGCAGGGGGTGGGTGGCTCTGGTCCATCGCTGGTCTCAGACCCCAACCCCAGCATCCCGGTTGGAATCACCCCTTTGGCAGCTCTTTTCCAGCAGCCCCATGAGCCTGTGGGGCTCAGCAAGCACCCAAACTGCAGGAGGGATGCGGGGCAGGTACCTTGGAGCACGCTGAGCTTGTCAGGATGCTGGAGGCGCAGCACTGGGACCTCACCACAGCCCAAACACCCGACCCCAGCTGCTGCGAGGAAGGATGCCACCCGCCAACCCGAAAGCAGCCATTCCTCCAACCTCCTTGAGCTCGCAGAGCCAAAACGTTTCCCAATGGAGGCCAGCATCCGTTACGGGTTTGCTTTCAAGCTGCTGGTTCTGCAAATCCCACCAAATCCATGTCCCCATCCAGCCCAGGCAGCAGCAGCAGCAGCATCCTCCGGAGCAGGGCACTGCGTCTCGCTCCTCTCCTCCGGTGCTATAACGGGCTTTGGGGGCCCCGGTTTGGGCCGGCACCGGCATGAGGGTGGTGGGACCGGTGAGGGGTGCGTGGAAAGTTGGGAGGTTGGGAAGCGGGGCCGGCTGGGAGGCGGCGCAGGCCAATGGGAAGCGCAGAGCATGATGTCACCACGCTCATCACAGCATGGCTCTGGCTAACAAAGAGAACAATGAGGCTGCCCAGCTCCCCGCTTCCCCCTAGGAAAAGAATCCCCCCCGAAGCCCCTTATCCCGCAGCCCCACGGCTGAGGATGGGGATGGCCGGGGGGGGGGTCAGGGCAGGGTTGGGGTGCCAGAGTCCTGCGTGGCAAAACCACCCCAGAGGTCAGGCTCCCTGCATCCCAACTGCCCATCGCCGCTGGCATTCCTGCAGGCAGCAGCTCCTGTCCCTTTTATTCCCTTCCCACCCCCCCGCCCCTTAAATCCCCCTCCTTTTGGGTCTTTTTCAACCGTGATTCTTATTTCCTAACGGTGGAACTTCGGTGCAGCGCTATTTGGGGCTTCCTCCAGACAAAGCCCGCACCAGGCACACCCACCATGGGCTGGGGCTGAGCCGTGCCCAGGTGTCCTTTGGTGACAGCTCAGGGCTCCCCATCAACGGCCGGATTAACGATCATTGATCCACCGAGAGCCCGCGGTACCGCTTACAACAGCGGAGCAGCCGGGTTGAGACGGGAGGACCCAACTACAATAAACCCAGCAGCTTCCACGGGAACTTCCCGTGAGCACCGAGGGCTTGATCATCCCCCCCCAACCCCGCAACCGGTTTCCTCGCTCCGGATTCGGCTTTGATTCACGCTCAGAGCCGGCGCGGTGGGGACCGGCACAAAGCGGAGCAGCCCCGAGAACCCGCGGGAGGAGTTTGAGGCCCGCGGGATTTGCCGCCGTTAAGTTTCCGCCTCCGCGTTACCGGGCACGGAGACAAAGCCCCCAAACTGACCCAAATAACGCGGGCCGGGGGGTGCCTGAGGCGGACCCGCGGTGATGGGCGGTGTTACCTTGGCGGCCCACGATCTCGGCGACGTGTTCGGAGCTGGGCACGGGCACGCACTCGGTCATGTTCACGCTCTTCTTCCTGCTCCCCAGGGCGCCCAGCGGCTCCAGCAGCGCGGCGGGCGCGGCGAGGTGCGGCCCGAAGTTACCGAAGGCGGCCGGGGGGGAGGCGGTACCGGTGGCCGGGGGGGAGCCGCCACCACCACCACCACCGCGCTCCCGCGCCTGCAGGCCGCCCGGCCCCGCGCCTCCGCCCGCCGCCGCCTCCTCCGTGCCCGCGCCGCCCGCCTCCGGCTCCTCCAGCCCCAGCAGCGAGAGCTGATCCAGGGCGAACCTCAGGGCGGCGGCTTCACCCTGCGCTGCTGCTGCTGCTGCTGCCGGCGGCGGCGGCACCGGCACCTCCCGGCCGGGCTCGGGCTCGGGCGGCTCCTGCCCTGCGGGCGGCGCTGGGCTCAGCAGCGCCAGGCAGCGCGGGGGGCCGCGGCCGGGCTGCCCGCCCTCGGGCTGGTAGAGGGAGCCGGGCATGGCGCGGTCTGGCCGGGGCGGTGCCGGTGCCCGCCGCACGCCGCCTTCCCCGCGCGCGCGCCCCCGCCGCGCCCCGCCCCGCCCCGACGTCACCCCGCCCCGACAATGGGGGCCGCGCCCCGCAGAGCGCAGGCGCAAAGCACGGGACACGCCCACACCCCTTCCCCCCCCACACCATGGCCCAACCCCCTCGGGGAGGAAGCCCCGCCCCCCCCTCCGGGAGCGCAGGGAACGGACCGGGAATGGGGGGGGGGGGGGCCACGGGGAATGGGGGAGGGGCACCGAGAATGGGGGGGGGGGCACCGGGAATGGGAGGGGCACCGGGAATGGGGCACCGGGAATGGGGGGGGGGGGGGCACCGGGAATGGGAAATGGGAGGGGGCACCGGGAATGGGGGGGGGGCACCTGGAATTGGGGGGGGGGGCACGGGGAATGGGGAGGACGGCACCGGGAATGGGGGGAGGCACCGGGAATGGGAAATGGGAGGGGGCACCGGGAATGGGAGGGGGGCACCGGGAATGGGGGGGGGGGGGCACGGGGAATGGGGAGGACGGCACCGGGAATGGGGGGGGCACCGGGAATGGGAAATGGGGCACCGGGAATGGGGGGGCACCGGGAATGGGGGGGGGGGCACGGGGAATGGGGGGGCTGGGGCACCGGGACACCCCCTCCGCTCCACCCTGCTTCCTATGGCGAAGGTGCGGATCCCGCACCGAGGAGGGCGGGCGCGGAGCTGCTCTGCCGGTACCCGGCTCTTCACACCGCGGCGGTGGCGGCTCCGCAAGGTCCCGGCAGGAGAAGGCGCGGAGCAGGATGCTGAGAGCAAGAGTGGAGCGGTGGAGCTGCAGCAGCAACTGGCAGCACCCGGGTGGGATGTTCCTATCCCTCCATCCATCCAACCATCCATCCATGAACCCACCTGCCCATCCATCCACCCATGCATCCATCCCTCCACCTGTCCATCCATCCATCCATCCACCCATTCGCCCGTCTGTCCATCTGTCCATCCATCCCTCCATCCCTCCGTCCATCCATCCATCCATGAATCCACCTGTCCATCCATCCACCCACCCATTCGTCCGTCCATCCATCCATCCATCCATCCCTCTACCCATCCATCCCTCCACCCGTCCATCCATCCCTCTATCCATCCACCCATCCCTCCCTAACTCCATCTGTCCATCCCTCCATCATTGCTCCCTCCCACTTGTGATTTATCAAGCGCTTGAAAGGACGGAGCTGCAGAACAGGCACGGTTTAGGTACCTGAGGGTTATTTCCTTCCTCCAGGTTACAGTGGTGGTGACACACCACTATGCCCGCCCCATCCCTGGCAGTGTTCAAGGCCAGGTTGGACACAGGGGCTTGGAGCAAGCTGCTCCAGTGGAAGGGGTCCCTGCCCGTGGCAGGGGTTGGAGCTGGAGGAGCTTTAAGGTCCCTTCCAACCCAAACCAGGCTGGGATTCTATGACCTTCCACAGTCAGAGCTTTATGGAACCCTTCCTGGCAGTGACAGCACAGCACACTGCTGCATCGTAACAATAGAGACCAACTGTCAAGCTCACCCGTTACCTCTAATGCCCAGATGCTCCAGTTCCACAGGACCCCTTCTCAAGCTTCCAACTCTCACTTCTCACATCAGGGTCCTTCCCAGTCGCTGCCTTTGGGACCAATTCAACCGTTCAGCTTGGGACTGGGTTTAATTGTAAGAACCACAAGTTTAGAAACCACCCCACTTCATTCACATTTCACAGATCCTGGGAAACACTGACTCATTAACTCCTGCTGCTTAGTGGCCCAAACACATGAGCCACATGGGCTGTCCTCGTGCCTCCACGTTTGGTCCTTCCACTGGTGCACCTCCCTATGGAAAGGGACTTTCACCTTCTGATGCTCTGAACAAGTCACCACAAACTCCCATGGGATCTTTCCAGCAAGCCAACAGCCAGCAGGAACTGCCTCCTCACTTCCCATTTCTCTTACTTGCCAACTAAACCCAGCACCTTTGAGCTGCTGTCATGAGAACAGGGAACCAGCTCCTTCCCCTCCTGTTTTACCTGCAGAGGTCCTGGCAGTGCCCCTTCCCCAGCTCCTGCTGTCTGGCTGCAGCAGAGGAAGTGCAGGGACCTCATGGCTCGGTTCGATGGAGATCTGTCCATGTCCATCCATCCTCCTCCATGCTTACAGATGCATTGACCTCATGGCTTGATCTGATGGAGATCTGTCCGTGTCCATCCATCCTCCTCCATGCTTACAGATGCATTGACCTCATGGCTCAATCTGATGGAGATCTGTCCGTGTCCATCCATCCTCCTCCATGCTTACACAGGTGCATTGACCTCATGGCTTGATCTGATGGAGATCTGTCCGTGTCCATCCATCCTCCTCCGTGCTTACACAGGTGCATTGACCTCATGGCTCAGTTTGATGGAGATCTGTCCGTGTCCATCCATCCTCCTCCGTGCTTACACAGATGCATTGACCTCATGGCTTGATCTGATGGAGATCTGTCCATGTCCATCCATCCTCCTCCATGCTTACAGATGCTTTGACCTCATGGCTCAGTTTGATGGAGATCTGTCCATGTCCATCCATCCTCCTCCATGCTTACACAGGTGCATTGACCTCATGGCTCAATCTGATGGAGATCTGTCCATGTCCATCCATCCTCCTCCATGCTTACAGATGCATTGACCTCATGGCTCAATCTGATGGAGATCTGTCCATGTCCATCCATCCTCCTCCATGCTTACAGATGCATTGACCTCATGGCTCAATCTGATGGAGATCTGTCCATGTCCATCCATCCTCCTCCATGCTTACAGGTGCATTGACCTCAAGGCTCGATCTGATGGAGCTCTGTCCATGTCCATCCATCCTCCTCCATGCTTACACAGGTGCATTGACCTGATTGCAGCTCTGGGAATCCTCCCACTTCAGACGTGTCTTCCCCATGACCAGAGCTGTTCCAGGAGCTGGCTCCAGGTGTGTTATGGAGAGTTCACACCTATCGAAGCTTCTCCTCCAGGCACAGATGTGGTAGAAGCAATTTGAGCCGCACAAGCTGGCTGCGAGACATTTCCCCCTCTCACTGCCCCAAATATCTAACAGAGTAAATTGGGATGCCCCACTGAACTACTGAAAACAGTGGGTTCTGCATGACTGGAGACCCAACAGTGCAACCCCTCCCTTACGAGCTGCTCCCAGTTCTAACACGCTCCTTGCCACCGCATCACCACCTCATGGATGTGAGCTCTGAAATCCACCTCAGCAACGGCAGTGTTCTCTCCAGACACTGCTGGTTTTGCCTGCTCTGTGCTGCCTCGGTCCTTTTGGCACTTCACAACACCCAGAAACACCCAAAGATGCTGCCAGCTGTTATTTTAAGTGCCTCTGGCAAACTTGTTTTGCAGATGCTGTGTCCATGAGCTGGTTTGTTTTCAGAACCTGCTCATGCTTTCGGCTTGGATTCTTCATTTCACTCCTGACACCAAGCTGCCTTTGGGTTTGGGGGTTTTAACGTGGGATGATGAACAGGTTTAAGAGACTTGTGTCTTCTGTTTTGTATAATCCACCTTCAGTGTTCACCAAAGTTATCTGACACAGCTCCATTTCTTTACCAGAACACCACAGAGAAGAGCCAGCTTCCAAGAGAGCAGATCCTTGCCTGCTGCTCCCAAGCCCAACCCCTCCATGTGGTTCCCCCGTTTCCCCATCAGGGATCACTCACAATTGCTTCAGCTGCCTCTTCCTGCTGCCCCTAAATCATGCTGCCTGTAATGGGGATTGCCAGATGGTCTCTGACCATCCACAGAACAAAGATGCCCCCCAGGATGACCAGTACAACCCTCTGGAGATGCACAGGGAATTAAAGAACACTGGACTAAAGCAAAGCAGAGGTCTAACAGCCCATGAAGCCTTTTTCTGCAAGGGGAAACAGAGCAATATACTCACAGCAGAGTCATGAGTATCACCACAGCTCCAAAAGCCCTACTTCCCCGAGTACCATTTACAACAGCCACCCTCACTCCAGGCCAAGTGGGCAAAGGCAGAAGTTACAACACCTTAACCAGAGTATTTCTTCTGCTATAAAGAGCAGCCTTTTGTAGACCAACCCTTAAAGAGGGGATTACTGAACACATGGTGGGGGGGGGACGGGGACCTGCCCATCCCAAACCAAAACTCCCATCATTTATCCATTTGCCTACTTCACAGCACATGAGCCAAATGCTACAAATGGGATCCAAAGTTTAGGGCTGGGGAAAATAACTTCCAAAGAACTCCTGTAGCTGCTCCTCTGACTCTTTGGGAGACCAAACTGTTTTCTGCACTGCTCTTCAAGCACATGCAAACAATCCAGGCTCTGAGCCCAGTGCAGGAGAGGTGGTGCAGCTTGGAGAAACAGAGAACAAGTCCTCACTGTGTGTGGGAAGGTTTAAGGGAGTATTCCAGCACATCAGGAGCTGAATCACTGCATGTAGGTGGAGCCAGACGGATCGACAAGATCTGTAACTTGAAAAATGACCTACGTTGGAGATCAATCATCTCACAAAGGAGCTGACTGAGGGAACAACACACAGGGAGAGCTCAAGGTGACGAGGCTCAATGTCAACACGAGAGGCACAGCCTGCGGCTGACCAATGCTATCCTGTAGGCATCAACCACTCCGTTACCTCTCGGTGTCACCAACACGTTATCTAAACAGATTTGCCTACTTCAGCAGCCCTTGACAAAGGCATCTTAGGGGAAGCCATTAGCAAAGGTCTCGTTTTCACTCATTAGATTAATGAAGGCTCGAGCTTTCAGGTAATGCCTTCTGAGAAGTTGTGAGAGCAGCGACTGGATGGAGAACCAAGAATTGATTTCAGATCAGACAAAAGCGTGAGACGTAAGAGCTGGTACACCAAGCTTTACAGCCCTTCGGATCACTAACCCCCATTAAACGGGCTCCATAGTCCACTTCTATCTCCTGGATTAGCCTCCAATTGCAAACAAAAGCGAGTTATAACCTTTCAGTATTCATCTCCTTCCAAAAGCTCAAACCTAGGGGTCTGTTTAGCAGAAGACCTCCAATTTGTATATGCAAATAAAACCAGATTCCTACAGCTAAGAAGTTCCAGAGTCTTGCCACTGGAAACACAGCAGTGCAGAGGTCGTTCACTGCCCTGCTAGCCCAAGTCTGCAAGGTCTCGGGATGGCTCCACAAAGGGAACTATTTCCATTTGTGACTCTGCAAGGTCAGGAAAACCCACTGAACACTGAAGAGGTTTCCATAATGAATTAAAGAAACATCATTTTACCCTTCTTGCCAATGGTCATTCTCAATTAGCAGCAGGAATATTATCTTGGTAGGATTATTTATTACCAGCAGTGAGTGTTGGCAGTACTCATCAATACTCACTAACCCCGACAACTTCAGGTGCAATCTGCTGGGTCATTCTGAAGCTAAAAATGGGGCTGTTTTCCTCCTCATTCTCATAAATGCTCCATCTGTAACTTCACCTCCCAGACGATGCTTTGCACTGCTTTTGTCACACACTCCAGGCAGTCATGGGATCAAGCTGAAGGGCAATGGCTTTCCCTCATGAGTTCAAGGGAACAAAGTTGATCCTTGCTAATCTGAGAACAAATCCATGTTTTTAGCTCCCTGCATCCCGTGCAGGACAGCATTTTCAGTGCTGCAGAATGAGCACACCAGCTTCCCAGGGCTATCTGCACACTTATTTAAAGCAGGGAGCTAAAATATGCAACGCTGGGAACCACAACCAGCCAACAAAGGCAAAGCCTGTTAGGAAGCAGCTCCAGTGTCTGCAGCAATTCCTGTTCAGAGTGACAACAGCCAAGAAAATGCATTTTATTAGACAGGAGGTAAGTGGCATTACCCAAATAGCTGCATGGGCATCTGGGCTCTTGGGAGGTTCTTATGGACGTAATCCCAAAGAAATAGGATTGTCCGCCTGGAGAATTAATCCTGAAACACTTTTTCTTCATTAGACAAACATTCTCCCACCTGCTCCCCCTTTATAAACGTGTTATCCCACCTCCTGTTTGTGGAGCTGCTGGAGAGAGGCCAGAGGAGGCCATGGAGATGCTGCGAGGGCTGGAGCCAGGCTGAGAGAGCTGGGCTGGGGCAGCCTGGAGAAGAGAAGGCTCCTGAAGGGGAGACCTGAGAGCAGCTCCAGTGCCTGAAGGGGCTGCAGGGAACCTGGAGAGGGGCTTGGGACAAGGGATGTAGGGCCAGGCCAAGGGGAATGGCTTGAACCTGCCAGAGGGATAACACATTACTGACCAGGAAAAAATCTTATAAGGAAAAGCCGAGTGTGTAGGTTATCAGAGGCAGGTTATTAGAACCCAGGAACAGATCCAGACAGAACATAGCAAGAAATCCAGGTGCAGACAATAAGGCCACAATTCCTTTAAGTGCAAGACTTAGAATGTGAACTCCCAGGGCCTTTTTCCCTTTGCAATGGCTGCTCCAGGCTCCTAAGTGCTGCTGGGGAGCCTGAAGGAGCCATGGGGCTGGGACACTGCTCTCCTTCAGCAGAAGGAGCTACCAAAGGGTAAGTTGCTAAAATACATTCCCACATACAGAAGTGCTACAGAAGGCAGGCAGGCAAGAATATATTTCATAGAATCATAGAATAGTGAGGGTTGGAAAGGACCTTAAGATCATCCAGTTCCAACCCCCTGCCACGGGCAGGGAAACCTCACACTAGATCATGTCCTCCAATTGTTCTCAGCCTGGCTCCATGCAGGAGCTGCTCCAGCCCCTGAGCATCCTCATGGCCTCCTCTGCACCTGCTCCACCAGCTCCATGTCCTTGTGCTGAGGACACCAGCACTGCACCCAGTGCTGCCAATGGGGTCCCACGAGAGATCATAATGATCTTAAAAGAACAGTGAGAAGTTGATAAGCAGCAGCAAAGACAAAGCTAGACAGGGATGAATAAGTATTAGGTAAGGAAGTTTAAGGATAGAAGACTAGAAGTAATATCCAACTACAGAAATAAGCCTGAAAAGAAAGCCTCAGGTAAACAGCTTATCTGTTCTGAAGGATACAATCTTAAACCAAGGAGACTACTACTGTACAGCTACACAGCACACACTACAGAGAGAGAATGACCCTGTCAGCTCTGCAGAAGGTGCAGTGGCATCAGTGGATTGAAAGTCCTAAACTGTGTGGATGGAGCCTTGAGCTGTACAACTGGGTGCCTTCCATGGGACTGGAACTGGATGAGCTTTAAGGTCCCTTCCTACCCAAACCATTCTGTGATGCTGTGATGGAAACACACTTCTGATTTGGGAAGTTCATCTCAGCTAGCCTCCCTTCACATGGGAGGTAGGACACGAGTGCACACTTATCCATGAATTCTAACTTCAGAACTACTTTTGATGTAGCGTTAGTGCTAGAAAACAGTGAAACAACTCGCAGCCATGACACCAAAGCCTCCATACCTGGGGTTGTACATCCCATGTCCCCAGAGTCCAGCCATGTCACTCGAGACTCTTTTCCCTTCCTGATGTGCTCAGTTTACAGGCAAGAAAACTCCTCCCTTTTCTTGCTCAACAGCCAGTTCAGCAAGCCCAATCTCAGATGTGCATCAAGCTAACCTCTCCTGGGCAGAAGCACATACAGCAGCTCTGCAGCCCAAAGCCTATGCACTAATAACCATGCAAATTAACTGGTGCTACTGATTCCAACCAGAATTCAGTAAAAATCACACTGGTGACACAAACAGGGAGGCACTTACATTCCCTTAACCTTTCTAACTCTCCAAACTAAAAAGTAATTGAGCCATCTTAATGGATTAGCTCCAACATGCTGCACCAGATAAAGTCAGATCTCAATAACAAGGAGTCTGTTCTTTACAAAGTTTCCTGATATATTATGGCCAAAGAGGATTAATCTGTACTAACAGAACCATCCCCAGAGTTTAGCAGAAATAATGAAAATGGCTTACCAGTGCAAACTGTGCAGGACAAACCTAAGGCTATTTCATGTTGCAGCCTCCTATTACAGCCATTTACGATATTTGAGGGCAACAGAGAGGTGCCATTACCACCGATGGAAAGAATAAGCAGCTTCAAAAGCATTCCCTCACTAGTACTTCTCCAAGCAGATGGAACTTGACCTCAGACAGAATGATGCACAACACCACTGTTAATATCTGTAGGAATAAAAGGTAAGTTTTGCCCTAACTCCTTTCAATTACTTAAGTATGGTCTTTCCTAATAACCTCCTTCAGAAGACACACCTCAAGTAACAACTGCTTTCTCCATCCTGGGGACATATCCAATGACGTGCCCACCAGCCATGTCCATGGCAGCAGGCTGTGATAAGACAAACTAATCCAGTTGTTACTGCAGCAACAATAGAAAGACATCGGGAGAAAGACATCAGGTTCATTTAAAAGGAGTATTTTATTTACTTACCTGTCTCAAGAAGCAGGGGAAGTTATTTAAGTCTCTTTGGATGTGACAGGAGTCCTGAGCCCCTTTGAACAAGCAACTCCTCCGCATGAATGAGAACATAATAAACCTTTTAAAGGACTTAAGGAAAGAAAGAGAGCTGGATGGGGGAAGCAGAGGGGGGAAAACAAGAGCTGGCACACAGGTTGGCACCAATTTAAACTCCACGTTCAATGCAGCAGAGTATTGGTATCGACGTCTCAATCATCTGAGTTCGGGTGCTACATACGTTCACAATACATTCAGATTCAAATGGAAGTACATAAAGACATTACTAAACAAGTTTAGAAAAGGAAACAGTGTCAGAACAAGACTGCCACAGGCAGAAGAACACCTCTAGCCTGGGTTAGAAACTGCTAAGAGGTGAGACTCAAAGGATCGCCTCAGCCACTTGCCCATTAGACGGGACATCCTGGCAGCCTTTTAATGGGCGAGGACACAGGAGGACTCTGCAGGTTTCCCTTTGGATTCTCCTCTGCCAGGTCCCCAGATCTCGAGATCCAAACCTCAGAACAGAGCTCACAAGAAAAACGCACGAGCATCTCTGCTAAAGCGACTGAGAGGGGCAGAGCACAAACCCCGCGCGGAAGGGGCTTCATGCAGACTAGAAGCAGCTCCGCTTTGTGAGAAACATTTAATTCAACACAATGAGTTACAAGAGGAGAGAGATTTACAGGATAATAACCGTAACAGACTGTTCAAAAAGGAAAACAGTTCCCACTGCCTGCAGTACCAGGTGAAGTTCCCCGAAGCAGAGCAGCAGTGAAGCACGATTCAGTCTTGCAGTACTCCAAATGAGCGGTATCAAAGAAGTTTGTATTTTCAAATCTTTATGAAAAGAGTTAGTACAATAGCAATCACTTTGGCATGGGCTAGTCTTCAAGGAGCTTAAACCTATTCCAATCACTAAGCTGAGCTACTCCCAGAGGTCATTACTTTCCAGGCAATTCCCCTGGTCCCCTGCTATCGCTGCTAACCATTCTTACATGATAAAGGCTCTGGGAGCTACTTTCTTCCCCAAGTTTGGGGATACCAACAACTTGTACAATTGTTCAGTGGCACAACATTTAACCCACCACTTTATACCACACTGTCAGCTGAAATGTCCATGCATGAATCATGCAATGGATACCCCAAGACTAAAATAACTTTTGTAACCAGTCAACGCATTCTCCGAGCTATAAACTCGCATCTTTGTCCCTTCTCCCTATCCTCCCTCCCCAGATAAACCCATTTTTAGCCACAAGTTACCCCAATATGCTCACAGATGTACTAAAAGAGACTGAGGAATCAATCAAGGTACCCATGGTGAAGCCAAATACTTATAAACACATTAAGGCAGGTTTCACATCATTTCATTTTTGGACACAAAATGCTGGTCACTTCACTGCACATGCAAATAAGAAAGATTTAATACTTAATAAAAAGCTTTAAATTCGTTTTCAGATATCAATTATAGAAAAATCAACCTTTTTCCTTTCTTGTTTTAAAAGAGGTCAGAACATTACTGCACACAAAAGCAGATGTGTAGACACACCTATTGAAATGGATCCCCTTCCCTCTGCACACACAGGAACGGAGGTCGGGGTTCTTGGCACCAGAAAAGAAAGGAGGAAGTTTTCCTCACTGTCAGTCAGAAATGAGTCATTCTCCCATTCCAAGCTGAGAAGTTCCTTCTGACTGGACTTAAACCAAAGCAAAATACACCTCAGAGTGGGTATATTCATCTCCAAAACTCTATGCAGCTATGCCTGGACGTACACACAACTCCGTATCAAAAACGGGCACAGGAGTGCATTGAGTGTGATGCTGGAGCCAACTACAAAAACAACTGCCATTGATGTAAGACCAATTCCTCAAGTGTATCTTCCCCTACTAAACAAAACCTCGGCTGGAAGAGACACTGGCAGGTCATCTCCAAGACCACACGTCCAAGACCAATATGGTCTTGCGAGGAAAAGGAAGTTCAATGGCCTGAATTGACACATGGAATGACAATCCACAACACAAAATGACCTCCCTAAAGTCAGTTACAAACAGGTAGCCTACAGCAGAGTAGCCAAGGAGTGAAACAGCATCTCCTCTCACTTGTGTTAGAGAGCAAATGGTTTCTATGGGTCTTTGTTAAAGGTACTTGGATAGAAAAGCTTAAAAATTTATCACCTATCACTGACTGACCCACCAAAAAAAATCAAAATAATAAAAAAGAAAAAAAACCATAAAATTTGGTTCCTGGAATTTTACCTCCCACCATTTTATATTCCTTTATTCCCTCCCACTTTTGCATTCCTGATTACCCTACCCCTTCAGAAAAAGGAGGGGGAACGGAGTTTAGTCAAGTTCCATCTTCAAAACTACCCAGCAATCACTGAGCCATCAGCTTCTCAACGTCTCCTGATGTGGACATCAAAATGCTCCTTGGTACAGTTGGGTTGGTGGTGCAATGTACTCGGCAGACACCCTTGGCTTTGTAAATAGTTGTGCTGACCCTGCTGATAGGGTTTATACTGGGAATTCTTGCATGGAACTCCCTAGGAGGAAAAAAAACAACAAGAAGATCTTGTGAGTCAATGAGAACTTTTTGTATCTTTATAGCAAGTGAGCCCTTAAAAGCATAAAGGAGCATTGCCATAGCATATCCATTTCTTTATCTCCTGTTTTTCACCTTCAGCAGACAGTTTGTTCTGGCTCCTTGCTGTTGCCAGACCTTTGTAGTAGGAAGGAATGCAAGATACACACTGTCCAAATAAGCTACTGTTAGGGTGACGGTGAAACAGGAGAACAGAGAGAGCCCAGATACAGGACAGCGTCTCCCAAAGGCCAAACAGATTTCACATTACAATCAACCTTGCAGCCTGAAGGATTGCTTAACATAAATCACTTTCTGCTACCTGAAATACAGCTGCTGCTCCCTACAAAGGGGATTTTCCTTTCTTCCTTTTCCCCTTCCACATTCTTGACTCTGCCCTCATGGGCTCTGGAGGGTACATGACAAAGCACCCAGGGTATTAGCTATCCTAGTTCACTGACAGAACACTGCCTGGCTTTAGGCTAAAACTTAGTATGATCAGGACTTAAAATCAGTGAATTCTGTTTTCACCTCACTGATGATACATACAGTGCTCCTGGGGTTACAAAGAACACAGCAAGGAAAAACTGCTTCATAGCACGGTGCACTGACAGAGAATCCCAGCCTGGTTTGGGTTGGAAGGGACCTTAAAGTTCACCCAGTTCCAACCCCCTACCACAGGCAGGGACCCCTTCCACTGGAGCAGCTTGCTCCAAGCCCCTGTGTCCAACCTGGCCTTGAGCACTGCCAGGGATGGGGCAGCCACAGCTTCTCTGGGCACCCTGTGCCAGCGCCTCAGCACCCTCCCAGGGAAGAGCTTCTGCCTAAGAGCTCATCTCAATCCCCTCTCTATCAGCTGTCCTACCTAGTGCAACGTACAGGGGAACTTCTGTTGGTGTGTCTTGACCTGGCCTTACACATCTGCCTCTTTCTGCATTGCTACACGTGCACTATTCAGAGCTATTCTGGCTTACAAGACAATGAACCAAAATTTCTAGTTGCACCTTTAAAAGGTTCCATTGCACAAACAAAAGCCAGAGCTACGCCTGAAGACAAGAAGCAAGCCCTTTGTGATACTTTTAAGGGATGCATAATACAAAAGCATGTTTCAGTGTAACAGCAGCAACTGCAGGATTCACGATCTTACACTTCTCAGCTGTTTCCAGGTGTTGAAGGTGTATGCTTCCTCTTTTACTTTCAGTTTACCAGTTCTCACCACATAAGAAGTTTTTTTAGCCTCTTCCCTCTTTGGATGCTTGCCTTTGGTCAGCTTGCTTTTTCCTAACTTTCTACAACCACTCCTCAAAAACCTTCCACAAAGATGCTCCCTAATGCAGCCTGAATGAAAACAAGTCCTAAAAATGCAAAAGTGAGAGAAAAAGGCAGGCGAGGGGAGAGACAGACTCTGTCCTTTCTGCCCACCCTGCCCTCCTGCCTAACAAAGGAAGTAACACATAAACAGGGGGCAAATTGACATCACAAGGCAAATGTTTAGGAAACCAATCCATTTTCAAGGCAGAATCCTTCCAGTGCTTACATACACATCCTGGTTACGCATTCAGCACACCTGACGCAGGCAGAAGGCCCAGAACACCCCATGTGCACTCACCAGACATTACACACACATCGAAATACTTCATTTTGCTACCTGAAGGCATGACTACTACACCTTTAAAAGTGCATGCTAAAGAGCAAACATGTGTACATTTATACCAAATATATACCAAGATTCCTCCTGAAAGCATTTCTGCTCTCAGTGAAGTACAGTTTAAGGTAAGAAAGGATGCTGGCACATTACCTGGACTATACATTCTCCATCTCCTGGTCATGGTCCTGCTCCTCCTCCTCCTCTTCCTCTTCTCCTTCTTCCTCCCCTCCTTCTTTCTCTGAAGGAGCTTCCCCATCTCTTGCTATTTCTTCCACATGGGCAAGCATGTCAGCCATCAGGGCTTCCTCCAGCCTCTTTCGCACCTGCTGCACCAGTTCCTCTTGTTTCCTACCCCAAATGAAGGAACACTGACATCAATCCTCAAAGCTGCCTCCTTCCAGGGAAAGGAAGTCTAAATCCCTCATACATGAAGCTGGACAGACAAGACCATGTTTAATTCAGGCTGAAATCTGCATAACCTAGCAGCTGACTCAAGACTTCCAATTCCTAGTAGTAATATTAATTGAAACAAGAAGAAGTCAGCCTACCCTGCTCAGATTGCCAAAAATGAGACTGGAGAAGGTTAAGTTTCCAACCATTTCAATCTTTTCTTGTTCTTTTTCCTTGTGAGTCACAACCTTATATTTTACAGCTCCTTTTCTGTCAAAGTCATAGAGAAGGGAAGAAGTGATCGACAATCAGTGGCTCACAGGATTCACATTTCATCTCAGCCACAGGACATCATGACCAGACCATTTTTCCTGGTCATTCTTGTATAAATCAAGCACTACAATAAAGTCACCCTTTAATTCAAGATTTATCAGTCCAACAGTTAAAGGTCCTATCTTTAAACACTGTTAGTGTACGCACAGTAGGATGCTCTCAGGTTAGTCTCTTTGGTACATGCAGTCCTCCACTGAGCTTAAAGCTTAATTTGACCATTCTTGATTTAGTGATAGAATTCATTACTGAAAGCAAGCTACACCTAAGTAAACTGCATCCTTATTTGCTGCCACTGCAGCAGTTAAGCACTCTTATTTGGTCTTGTGCTGACACAGAGCAAGGTGAAGAGAATCCAATTGCAGTATTAAGGCTTTCTCTGACTCCTTCTTTGCTTAGAGGTGCCTTAATCAAGATTACTCCAATTGAGACACCTTCCTCAATAAAAGGATACATGTCTAAACAAATAAAAAACCTCAAACCTCAGAGGAACTGAGCATGGTCAAAATAAAGGCCTATAATTACATGCCTGTAGGAACCATCCTCGTGTGACAGTTTTTAACTCCTCTAACAAAGAGGCCTTCACATCCATTCAGCAAGCCACAGTGCTCCAGCAGACTTTAAAACTTGTCATTGGAAAAAACCTCACAAAAAAACACCCCCAAAACCCCAAACCCAAAGAAAAGGCACTGTTTCACCACAAGAAACCTTATTCCAAGACAGTTAGGTCTATACCTAATATCTTCATCTGTCACCATAAATGCTTTGCAAAGGGGCTGTGAGGTGTTTAGCCAGACTCCAGGATTCTTCTCTACAGCTGCAGACAGCTGGCCAGTGATGGGCATAGTGCTGGTGTGCAGAGCACTAGCTATGGCAGAGAGGAGGGTTTCATCAGTGCATCCGGGTCCAACCCCTGCAAAGGGGAGGGAAAGTGATAACCAACACTGCACAAGACAAAGAACAGCAAATCAGGACAAGGGGTGGTATTTAAATAGTAATGGCAAAGCAGGTACTGTCATTTAGCAAGCTAAGGAAACACACATCTCGGTCCTAAACACTTCTAACAGCACCTGTACAGCCCTCTCCAAGGCAGTTTAAACCAGCAGCACTGCTGAGTGCTGGGGAACAAGGTCAACCTCAATACCTTCACATCACCGCTGCCTGGTATCAAAATGCCACCCCTGGAGTGAAGGACAGACTGATTACCTTGTAAACCTTTTGGCAGGTCCATTGTTTTCACCAGCTCCTCTGCAATGTCAAAAGCATTCAGTCCACTTAATTTCTTCTCCCAGAAGAGCTGACATCAAAGAAAGCGTTTATTGGCACAGAGCAGAAATGGAATTGACAACTACACCAAGCAACTGCTTCCTATCAAGAGAGGGAAGAGCACTGCTGCAGACAATTCCCTATTGGATTTGCTATGGAAGGGGTCTGCCACAGGGAACAAGCCTCACTGCCAGTCCCACAACAACTCTCTGGCCTGGTGTAGTGCCTTGAGAGAGACTTTCTCTTCCTCCAGGAACTGTCAATATCTAAGTGCCACTGAGCTCACAGTACTTTTCCAATTACCAGCTCCCAAGGAGGGAAGGGGCAGTCAGAGCCAAAACCCAGAGGCTGGAGTTTCAAAGAGGTGAAGTTTAAGCCAGCACTGCTTTCCAATTCGGAAGAAACATCTGGAGCCTGCTGACCAGGGGTTAAAATGTACTGCAGTCCAGCCAAGCAGTTGAAAGCTGTAATTTAACAGGCTCTTAGATGTATCACGCAGAGAAAGATGCAAGCAAGAAAGAGCAAGTCTGCCCTATTCTATGCTATATAATAAATCAAACACATAAACCAGTGTGTGTGTGTCTGTGTGTGTATTACACATACAGTATATACATATTTACTTAATATAAACACACACACACACAAAAACCTCTAAAGGACTTTCTCAGAGAATAGATTCCAATGTTGTCCTGAAAAAGAGAAAGGATTACACAAGGAAAGCACAAGCAGAACCGAGGAAGCTGCATTACAACAAGTAGTAACATGAGGAGCAAAACTACACAGGTTAGACTATAACAGCTCTGGGCAATAGGGCTGATGTCTGCTAACAGATTGCATTCACATGTCCACCTGTACTCACAGATCAATCTCTTCCCCACCAGGGACACAAATCTCTTTTGCATATCAACATCTTATCTTGAACGTCCTCTTTTATTGGCTTAACAAGCCAAGGGGTTTATAGGAATAGCAGCAGCACTGAATACACATGCTCTGCTTCCTTAGGAAGCCATGCTAAAATCCCACCAACCTGTTCCAACAACAACCAACCCCAACCACCCAACTCTATTACAAACAGCATCTCTCTCACACTTGAGAAAGGTAAGGTTTAAGTCTGCAGAAAAGGTTTCCAACACAAGAGGACAGTAGCTTATGGGGTATTTTTAATACCCTGTACTGAAAACACTTCCCTTCTTGGAATGTTACCTTTTAATTCCACTAGACCTGCAAGAGTTTAAAATGATAACTGATACCAATGACAGCATCTGGACACACTAGTGAAGCTGAACATCTCATTTCCAAATGTTACAGAGATGGACTCAATATAGCAAAGGATTTGTAGGATCCCTGATGTGAACTCTGCTGGGGCTCTCCTGTCAGCTGCAGGTAATGAGAACGAAATGGGAATGCCTGCCAAAGGCTGCTTTGAACGGGTACATCTCATTTGACCAGCGCCCAAATTCAAAGCCACCCTTGTCCTAAGCACACTTTTTTACATCCTTTCACTAGATTAAATGAAGCTGAAAGATTTCCTTTCATTTTGGTGTATTCACTTGGTTGCAAACACACAGGATGGCAAGAAAACCACTTTGATTTTGTATTAATAATGGCATTCCAAGTGAATTTATGATCTTATGCATACAGGAGTTAGCTACTATACTAATGATACACACATCTGAGAAGAAGGCCCATGCGGGGGGTACAATCCCTTGTCCTACATCACAGACACCACATTGTCTGTGGTCTGTACAGGAAAAGGGATTTCTTGAAACACTGATTCTCATTCCAATGCAAGTGGCCTCTGAAATGGTTCCAAGGTCTGCCAAAATTTGGAGATAAGACTTCATTTCAGCATTAAAGGAAACGAAGGCTTAACTACAACAGAGCAAAGGTTGGGGTCTACTTACAGAACACAGTGCAGACAGCATATTAAATACAGATTGGAAATGGGTTTTGTTCTGATTTTAAAAGCTGCTAGCACTGTATTATTGTTCCTGAAACATCAGAGACCTCAAATCACCGCAGACTACGTGTTCAGCATCACCAAGTTAAAGTGATTTATTCCAGGCCCCTTTCAGCACCCAAACCAGGACTTAGTTCTGGAGAAGAAGCTGCTAAACCACAAGCCTTACCTGCCGGGGCTGGTCCACAGCTTTCTGAGGATCACTCTTCACCTTGTTGCTGGGATGGTTTGTGATCTTTGTGACAGGCTGTTTGAAGATGGAGGCGGTCTGTCTGACAGGCAGGGCTGTGTTCAAGTCAGGCTTGCCCTATAAATTTCAAGCAAAATGAAGGGAAAAGCCCACAAAAAGAAGGATTTTCAATTTGCTAAAATGCTGCTCCAGCCATGAGGTGTGCAGCAGGGAAAACAAGAGCTCATGGACTTTAAAACTGGCACGATCTCAAGCTATATGAGTTCAACTGCTAAAAACGTGTAACTGCACTCAAATCTTGCCTTAGACCTATAGAAATTAAAGTTCTCCACTCTTTCACATTCTATTTAACATCCCAGCATCTTCTCTAAAGCGGTGGTTACAAAGCAGATGTTGATTCCCTTTTTACAAGGAGTTCCATGGAAAAGATGAGGGGTGATGGGCTCAAGTTACTCCTAGAGAGATTCCGACTGGGCACAAGAGGAAAAAGCCTTTCACCACAAGAGCAGCCAGGCAGTGGAATCATCTCCCCAAGGAAGTCATGGACTCTCCAGCACTGGGCACTGTTAAGATTTGGCTGGACAGGGTGCTGGGATGTCTAGTCTAGGTCATGCCTGGCCTTGAAGGTTGGTCTGGATGACCCTTGAGGTCCCTTCCAACCTGGGATCCTGTGATGAGTTTATACCCATTGGTTTTGTACCCATCTGGACAGGATTTAGGAGTCAGAAGACCAAGCTTGCACTTTGACAAGCCACTAAACCAACAGATTTGGACATAATATTAAGAAGAAAAACTAAGTGGGGTTTCGAAACCCTTTTGTGAATTCAGAAACCATTCTAAACCACTCTGCTTCAACCCAGTTGTGGATGCCACTGAACAAACCAATACAGCTGAAACCTCGATCACTTTTTTTTACCTTCTTAACCAGACTCAGTTTCCAAACAGCGCCCATAACCATCAAATTTTCACCATCTGACTGCATTTTACATTAGTGAAAACACAGGAACACTGTTCCTCGCTCCAAGATCTAACATGCAAGTCTTGAAAATGGCTGCAGGACACACTTTGTTCTTGGGGATGCAGACACCGCGTCTGCTCAACATATTTATTCATGAGATGTAGAAGAGATGTATCCAGGCCAAATATAATTCTGAACCATCTGTGTGCTAATTCACTTAGAAGCCAATGACAACCACTGGTACATTGACTAGAAGGACTGGGCAGAATTTATAGCCTATGAGATGTGTGTGAGCTGCTGGTCTCCGCAGCAAGGCGTGCTATTGCCCAAGTGGCACCCCAGCACTGTAAATGCTCCAGTCACTCCGATGATGATGACTCTTGACTGGCTGACATACATAGAAAGCATTCTGCTCTTGCCCACAGTTCATGGTTAGGTGCACAGACACAAACTTTTGGGTTCTGAAAAGCTTTTGGTGTACAGTGAAGCTACCCAAGAATAACTTGACCCAGTCTATCCAAACCAGCACTTATACTGGTAGTCTTGACTAAACCTGCAGCAGAATTACCACGTGCCAAACACAGACTCTTGTTTTGCTCTCCAAACAGGCCTTGCCATCCTCTTGCCTCTTTAGCTTTTTGCCCCCCTCCTTAGATCAATTCCAAAGCCGAGATACCAGCATGGCCTATGACTGCTCTAAGGAGGGCCTCATCCTCTAAGGATGCCTCCTCATCCCTGCCGCCCCATGCCACTCTTCCCTCTTCCCCAAAACCAAATGGCAGAGCAGAGCAGAGCAGAGCTGCTGCACAGCCACAGGAGTCAGCTGGAGATCTGGGGCTCTGGGGAAGAGCGTGCTGGATCTTCTCCAGAGAGATCTCACACTCCAGGGTGAAGAGAGAAAGATGCCAGCCTTCTCTCCAGACCTTCTGTACAGGAGATTTAGGAGTACCACAGTATTCTTGCATGGCATCACCCTGGTGTCCTGGGTTCAGCAGCAGCAGTCATTTTTCTCCTTCTTAGTAGCTGGTGCAGTGCTGTGTTTTCAACTTCAGCCTGATAACAACGCTGATAACAACCCAATGGTTTTAGCTGTTGCTACGTAATGCTTACTCCAAGGACTTCTCAGTCTCATGCTCTGCCAGTGAGGAGGGGCACAGGAAGTCTGGACAAAGCAGAGACAGGATACCTGACCCAAATTAGCCAAAGGGGTATTCCATCCCACAGCATGTCATGCTCAGGAGAGAAACAGGGGGGAGTTACCCAGAAGGCCCAGATCACTGCTCAGGTGGTGAGCAATTGTAATTGTGCATCACTTGCGTTTACTGCTTTCTTTTCCTTTTCCCCTTTTGGTTTTATATCCTCTCCCCTTGTTATTCCTTCTCATTATTATTAGTGGTGGTAGCAGCAGGGGTTTTGTGTTATACCTTAGCTACTGAACTGCTCCTGTCTCAACCCATGGAATTTATATTCTTTCAATTCTCCTCCCCATCCCTCTGGGAGATGGGGGGGGGGAAGAAAGGGGGAAGTGAGCAAGTGGCTGCATGGTTTTGATTTACCGGCTGGACTTAAACCAGGACACCCGAAGGCTGAGTGAACTGCAGTATCTGTCCAGCTCCCCATAACAGAGATGTTCTCTCATACAACCCCAGCTCCACACATGAATTCCAAACCAGAACCACAGATATTGTTCTGAGAGGCAGCCTGGCCACTACGACAGCAGATGGAAAAGGGGAAACCTGCCATGGCATCACACTCTTACTTTGGCTTGGTTGGAACAGTCATAGCGCATCCTCTGCCTGTTCTTGTTCATTTTATTCATCAGCATTTTTCCTGTGCGGAAATCAAAGGTGCCCAGGTCCATGGAGCTGCCCAGGTAACGTGCCAGCTGCGGCTTGCTCCGGAACTTCTTACCACTTGGGCTGAGGAAACACAGGAGAGAAACATGAAGGGGAATGAAAACCCTCTGCACTTCACCCCCTCGCTCGCTGCGGCGCCGGACAGGCAAGTTTTATTCCATGTGCTGAACTGCTAGAATGAAGCTCACGTTTAACTCTACATGGATAGCCTTGCTTTCCTGTTAACTCCTCCTCAAGGTTACTGTGGAAGAGACTAAGTGCAGACCACGTTAAAACGGTTTTTGTACATAAAGAAGATCCAGACCAGGTATAAAGGAACATAGCATAATTCACACCACAACCAGTAGGGCAGATACAGGCACAGAGGTATATACCACTGCTGTCTCAAACAATAAATGCATTTTCAAGCAGGATTTCTTCTCCCAAGGGTGTTAGATATGACTGGGATCACAGTCATCTCCTTGGGCTCCTTCCCCCCACCCCTTCCCCCTTGAATAGCACAATCAGGTTTGATTACAAGGCTTTGGTACCATTTGGAAGACATCAGGATTGCACAGTAGTAAGGAGAAAGAAAAGCTAATTAGAGACAAGCTGCAAAATAAAGAATGACAAAGCTTAAGTGAGGCAAAGATAAAGGGCAAAACCTTGGCGAACTGTCCATTAACTGCAAAACTGAAGGGAGATTTCTTTTCAGACACCTGGTTTCACATGAAGGACTGCACTCTGGGAAGCAGGCACAGATTACTCCAGCTCCTTGCTGCATCCTGGTTGGTTTTCAGTAACACAACCTAACCTTCTGCACCACCCCAATAAGCACTGCTAGCTAAACACTCTTTATGCATAAGGCAAAAGTCACTGTGCTGTGACTATACAGACAATAAGCACAATGTAGCTCTCCCTAGGAAAGTGGTGGACTCCCCAAACACTGGGCACTTAAGATTTGGCTGGAGTCACAGAAAGCTCTGGGGAGATGTTATAACAACACCTAAAGGTGTTCCAGTACCTAAAGGGGCTGCAGGAAACCTAGAGAGGGGCTTGGGACAAGGGCCTGTAGGGACAGGCCAAAGGGAATGGCTTTAACCTGCCAGAGGGGAGATGGAGATGAGCTCTTAGGCAGAAGCTCTTCCCTGGGAGGGTGCTGAGGCGCTGGCACAGGGTGCCCAGAGAAGCTGTGGCTGCCCCATCCCTGGCAGTGTTCAAGGGCAGGTTGGACACAGGGGCTTGGAGCAAGCTGCTCTAGTGGAAGGGGTCCCTGCCCATGGCAGGGGTTGGAGCTGGAGGAGCTTTAAGGTCCCTTCCAACCCAAACTAGGCTGAGCTTCTATGGAATGCACAGTTAACCACATGGGGAAATAATCCATCTTTAGAGGGTAGGGGGAAGGGGAGGAAACACTTCATCACTGGATATTCCTCAGCTGGACCAGTTCACTGTGGAGCTGCACCAACACTCAGGCCAGCAGACAACAGAGAGAGGAGCAATCGCTGGACAGTAACAGAGCCTGGGTCCAGACTCAAATGTGAATCCACTTGAACAAATGTGAAAGGAGTTATATGCCTCAAGCCAGAAAGAGGAATAACCAGCTACAGCAGCTTTTAGGCTAGACCCATCACTGCTGTCAGTGAAGCCAAGAAGAGAAACTCCTGCTACATGAAGAATATGACACTGCTTCCTCTGCTAAGATCTGCAGCTCCAGTTTACGGTTTAGTGTCTAGTAATTGTTAAACCAATACATTACAATAAACGGTGCGTTCAAAAGCTCAGTGTAACTTCCAGAACAAGAACCAGACACACTCAGAGACAGGATTTGAAATGAACACAGCCCTTCAGCTTTTCTGTTTAGTGTGTGCTCTAGGAAGCTGGCAAAGGATCTGAAAAGATGCTCAAAATGTCTAAAATAAACCCACCTGAAGTGACTCAGAGTCCTGTCTCTTCCTGGGGAAGCTTGGCCCAAAGGAAAAGCACTGAAATGTTCAGAAGAAAAACTTTTATTGTGATTATGGCTTGAATAAAAGGCAATACCATACCCCAAGCTCCTCTGGAACAACAGCAGGGCAGGGAACAAAGCTACAACCCAAAGCCATCAGTGAACCCCAAGAGAAAGGAAGTGGTTGGAGGGCTCTGGAGCTCCTGGGGTACCTCCGGCAGGAGCATGCTTGGGGGGACACAGCCATAGAGGGCATCACGGACACCTGAGATGGTCAAAGTCAGGCTGGGGAAAGGAGTGGGGAGCAGCCAAAGAGCCCCCAAAGGTGAGCAGTGGCACTGCCTGCTGCACATCACGACGCACAGGACCAGCAAACCAGCATTTATGAACATGCTTGTGTGTCCTTTAAATGTCATAAATCCATCGGGTTTATCTCCTTCCACTCCAGAGCAAAAGCTCTGCTTTGCACTTCTGGGTTCATGCACAAAGACTCTGAAGAGACCCAGAAGAGCTCCAAAGCTGTAAACCCCAACCTCTTCCAAACCCCACCACTGGCACCGATACCGTGAGCACACTGCGCTTGGCTCCTGCGTTCAGGTCTTTCCCACTTCACCCTGCTAGGAGGAGCAAGGCAACTGCAAAGCTGCACACACTTTTCCATGCTCCTAGCACCAACAAAAGGGACCCAAAGAAGCCCAAGGAGAAGCACGACCAAACGCAAGCTTCCCCTCCCTTGTTATCCAGACTTTATGGGGGCTCAGATGAAGCTGAATGCGTGGCGGCCTCTTGCCAGGTGCCTGCTGCTCTCCATGTGCAGCTCACCCTTTGTTTCCTGCTTGAAAGTCTTAAGGAGCCCAGGCCCTCTCCCCTCCTCCCTCATTACACAAAGTCTCCTCCCCTCCACTCTCCCCATTTCGCCTACAGAGGATCTGCACAACTTAGAAAGCAAGAGACAAAAGGCAACACAAACCCACTCTGAACAAACCCAGACATCGCCTGCCTGCTAAAGAAATGGAGACAGGGATAGAAAGGGTGATGAAGAACACGCGCCCAAAGCCTCACTGCCTCGGTGGATGGGTGACAAACAGAATGTAGACCGTTTCTTCCCCACTCTGTTTCAGTTGTGATCCCTCTTTCGTGCTGCTGGGAGCCTCGCAGCCTCCCTCCACTGCACTTCTCTCCCCAGGTCTGCTCCAGGCAAAGCCGGGCACCCCAACACTGTTTCCTTGGGAGAGATGTGATCCCTGGGACACCACATGCACTGTCAGTGCCCTCCCTCGCAGCATCTTCCCGTTATCCCTGGCTGCATCTGCATCACGTCCTACCCCACACCCCAGCAACTTACTACATGATCTTTGGGGTCCCTTCTAACCTAAACCATCCTATGAACTTGGCTATCCCAGGGCAGGCTAGCACATACAGCTGCCATCCACGCACAGAAAAAGCACTGGTGTGAACAAGCAGAACCAGGTGAGTTCTCCAGCTGTGACAACCCAGCCCACATCTGCACAGCAGCATCTCCCCATCCCTCCATTAATCACAGAATCAACCTGGCTGGAAAAGAGCTTTAAGAGCATCCAGTCCAAACATCCCCATCAGTGCCAAGGCCACCGCTGCCCCATGGCACTGAGGCCTCGTCTCCATAGGGTGTGAGGACTTGCAGGGATGGTGCCTGCAGCCCTGCCCTGGGCAGCCTGTTCCAATGCCTGAGCACCCTCTGGGGCAGGAATTGTTCCTCAGCTCCATCTAAACCTCCCAAACGTGCGCCCGTGGCTCCGCACAGAGCAGCCTTGGGGAACTGAGCTGGCCACTGCCACCACCCTCATCCCAAGCGATGCTCACGGAGGCCCTGCACTTAAGGGGTTGTTTTGTTCAGGGCTTGGAGCTCTGACCACACACACACACAAAAACCCAACCCAAAAGCCCCCAACAGAACAAAACACAAAGAATTTGGACACACACAAAAATCCCTCAAACTTCCAGGCCCCTAAAGAAGCACCCAAGCAGCAATCCCAGAGCAGGAATGAGCCCAGACCTCACCAGCCCTGTTCATAAGGCTCATCTCAACCACCACTGCAGCTCCCCTGGGGAAGCTGGGGGTCAATCATCACAACCTACAAAAAGCAAGGGAGGGCTCAGTAAAAGCACTCTCCTCCACAGTTAGAAACATCCCTGGGGGTGAAGGGGTGTTAAAAACCTCTTCAGCTTTCTACAGAGGTGCTGGGGAGGTAAGAAAGTCACAACACAATAAGCTTCACCCAAGAGAGCTGGTTAAGCCTTCCAGAACAGCCGTGTCAATGGCTCCTGGGAGCAGAGATCCCGAACTTCTCAGACACTTGGTCAGCAGAAAAAACGCAGTGAATCCTCCTTCCCCCAGGTGAGGACACGGAGTTTGAAGGAGCCTTTGTCACCAAAACGCTCTCAAAGCCCACATAAACCCTCCTGGGTTTGCCAACCCTTCAGCCCCAGGCAGACAGGGGCACGCACTCCAGTTAAAAGCATTTCTGCACTGGTGAGCAGGAGGTTCCAGCACTGATTCTACGAGCCCAAACATCTGCCAAAACAATGGTTTGGCAAAGCAGGAACTGCCACCCGAGCACCGCGGCTCTGCCTTAACCCTCAGCGCTGGTGACTGCACGCAGGAGCACTTCAAACCACGCGTGCAATTCCCCACACACACTTACTGCACCCGCACAGCCAAACCATGCAGACTGGACATGGAAACTGCAGAGGGGTTCAGGAACTGCCACACGCGTGCTGCCCACTCTGAAAAATACAAACTGCAAGAGCAACCAAAAAGGAACTCAGCAGGGATCCCTGTCCACACTGGAATAAAGGCAAGATCCGTAACTTCGGAATGAAAAAATGCTCCTTATCCGCTCCCCCCTCTTTTTTATGGTCAGCTCTGAACCCACAACCTTACAACTTTATGGATATGGAGCGAGTCCAGAGGAGGCCAGGGAGATGCTGTGAGGGCTGGAGCAGCTCTGCTCTGGAGCCAGGCTGAGAGAGCTGGGCTGGGGCAGCCTGGAGAAGAGAAGGCTCCTGAAGGGGAGACCTGAGAGCAGCTCCAGTGCCTGAAGGTGCTACAGGAAACGTGGAGAGGGGCTTGGGACAAGGGCCTGTAGGGACAGGCCAAGGGGAATGGCTTTAACCTGCCCGAGGGGAGACTGAGATGAGCTCTTAGGCAGAAGCTCTTCCCTGGGAGGGTGCTGAGGCGCTGGCACAGGGTGCCCAGAGAAGCTGTGGCTGCCCCATCCCTGGCAGTGTTCAAGGCCAGGTTGGACACAGGGGCTTGGAGCAAGCTGCTCCAGTGGAAGGGGTCCCTGCCCATGGCAGGGGCTGGAGCTGGAGGAGCTTTAAGGTCCCTTCCAACCCAACCCATTCCATTCTATTCCACATTCTTGGATAACCCAGGGACCTTTCCAGCGCTGTTGTGTCTCCAGCAGCTGATCGAGGTCTTTCCTCCTCCCAAGCTGCAGCGGTGAAGCTGCACCTCCAGCCTCCCGCTCTCGAGGCTGGCATTCAGTGCTCACCCCGGGCACAGGAAGCTATGCCCAGAACCACGCTCTAAGGAATGAAACCCACACGTGCAGCTGACCGCACACATTCACACCTGGATCAATCCTGCTCCCTCTGCCAGCCCCACGCTTCACACTTCGGCTCACGGGTGCACTGAGGCTGCCTCTCCCGTGTGCAGGATGGGTGCATACACCCACCTACAGCCATGAGACACACGCTGATGTTAATGAAATCCTCCTGGCAGAGCCAGCTCCGCAGCCATGCTCCCCTTTAGCAGCGATACCCAGAGGAGCCGGCATCCCTGCGCTCCCATCTGTAGCATCAGGCACTGCCAGGCAAATGCGCCCTGCTCCATCCTCCCCCAGATTCACGGCATGGCTTGGGGTGGAAGGGACCTTAAAGCTCATCCAGTGCCACGGGCAGGGACCCCTTCCACTGGAGCAGCTCCGAGCCCCTGTGTCCACCCTGGCCTTGAGCAGTGCCAGGGATGGGGCAGCCGCGGCTCCTCCGAGCACCCTGCGCCCGGCTCACTCCTTCACCTGCACACGCACAGCAGCAGCCGAGCCCCGAGGAGGCTCCAACCGCTCCCGGCCTCACGGAGCCCGCTCTGGCCCCACCGAGCACAAACCGCGCCGGAGGCACGAGGGGGGCTCCACCGCCCGCCCCACAGCGCCCCCCGCGCCGCGGCCACCGACGCGATGGCGGCACCGACCCCCCCCCCCCCATTCACCACCCGCTCCTCCCCGAGCCTCCACCGCGCTCCCCTCCGGGACCGACCCCTCCGGGCCCGCCCGAGCGCTCCCACCTCTTCCGTTCCATCGCGGCCCGGGCCCGCTCCCGCCGGCTCTTCCGGCCGCCGCGCTCTCCTCCCGCCGACGGCTGTTCCGCGCTCGCACCGTTCCCTCCCTCCCCGTCCCCTCGGGCTCGGCTCGGCTCGGTTCGGTTCTATTCGGTTCTATTCGGCTCTACCCGGCCCGCTCCCGCCGGGCCCCAGCACCGCTCCGAGCCCTCCGCCTCCTCCTCCGCCGCCGCCGCCGCCGCCTCCACGCTCCGCTCCGCCCGCCCCCGCGGCCCCGTGCCCGCCCCTCCCGTCGCCGCTTATCGCTGCCGCCGGATCCCTCCGCAAGGATATAGTCCCTCCCCGCCGCCCCGCTTGGCGGGAACCGCGCTTATCCGGTGTCTCCCCCGCCGCAGCTCTCCCGGGGACACAACGGAGCGGGAGCGGCACCGGCGCCATCCCCGAACCCAGACCCGGCCGGGAGGAACCCGTGCAGGGAGAGGGGAAACTTGGCTGTGGAGGGAGCAGCTCCAGTGCCTGAAGGGGCTGCAGGGAACCTGGAGAGGGGCTTGGGACAAGGGCCTGTAGGGACAGGCCAAGGGGAATGGCTTGAACCTGCCAGAGGGGAGACTGAGCTGAGCTCTTAGGCAGAAGCTCTTCCCTGGGAGGGTGCTGAGGCGCTGGCACAGGGTGCCCAGAGAAGCTGTGGCTGCCCCATCCCTGGCAGTGCTCAAGGCCAGGTTGGACACAGGGGCTTGGAGCAAGCTGCTCCAGTGGAAGGGGTCCCTGCCCGTGGTATTGGATGAGCTTTAAGGTCCCTTCCAACTCAACCCAGGCTGGGGTTCTCTGATCTTTGATTTCCAAGGCTCTGTGCACTTGCCTCCCACTGTCCCCTCCAGTGGAACTCACCAGGATCTGAAGTTTCTTCTCCTCTGTTGCGTCCTTGTCTTTTCACTGATTAGTTCATGTAATGGATGTGACATTTGGTGGGCTCATTCTGAACAATAATCAACTGCTAGAAAAGAGGCAATGCCAGGATACTGCAAACCAGAGGGATCACTGATCACACCTGAACAGTAATTATTTGAGCAGAAATTTGCCCAAGAATCATAGAATGATTTGGGTTGGGAGCTGCTCTCAGGTCTCCCCTTCAGGAGCCTTCTCTTCTCCAGGCTGCCCCAGCCCAGCTCTCAGCCTGGCTCCAGAGCAGAGCTGCTCCAGCCCTCACAGCATCTCCATGGACTCCTCTGGCCTCTCTCCATCACCTCCACGTCCCTCTTGAGCTGCTGCCCCAGAGCTGGATCAGGGCTGCGGGGGGGTTCTCTGCAGAGGATGCAGAAGATATTTCCAATAGAGTATTTCTGGAGTCCTTCTGCTCTCCTGGAAGGAGAAATATCAGGAATTACAGGGTAATAGGGACATCGTTGGGAAAGCTGCAGAAAACACAAGCAGCTCCACAATCCCTGAAGGCCAAGTCCACGTTTCTCACAGTGCCTGCAAATACTGAATATGGTTTTCTCCTTTCAACACCTTCTGATCTCATGTGCTGCACACAGTGCTCTCACTGGGGCGTTGCTAAAGGTAAGCCCAGTCTGAGCAGCAGACTGACAACAAGGAGCCTTGGGCGAGTGGGCAACACAGGCAGAGCAAGTTCGAGGCCTTCTGAAGGGCTCCCTCATCTGCAGGAGCAGAGGGAGCAAGCCCAGACTTGGTGGTGTCTGAAGGCAGCAGCAGCAGCACATTCTGCCCGTCCTGTCTGGACACGTTCAACAGGTACGAGCAGAGGCTCCAACTGTTCCAGGTCAGAGCTTCCAGTCCTGATGAGGTGTGAGATCAGGCTGGCATCATGTCCCCTTTCAGGGTGAAAACAGATCGATACCAAAACCTCTGTGCCCAGCACAGGGCTGCTGTCAAACCCACATTCTCAGTATTCCAAGGCACAGCGGCTTTGGCCTTTTGGGAGTCAACCAGGAATTCAGGAGCGCTGCTGGAGCGAGGCAGCGGGAGAGATGGAGGCAACAGCATGGTCATCCCTGCATACCATAAGCTTCTGCCCTGTTCTGTTGGATGTAGCAGGGCAGCAAAGAGTGTTTTGTATGTGATTATATTCCCTGCCCCCCCCCAATTCGTTATCAGTGGTGATGCCAAAGCAATGCTTAAGCAATTACTCTGTTCAGGAAATAGCTGAAGCATCCTGCACAGTGCCACCGTTTGGGCAGGGATTACAACAGCTTTCCATACAAATACCACTCGGAAGCCTTCAGCCCTGCAGCACAACTGCTGCGACACAGCTTCTTCCCTTAAGAGGTTGGACCATTTCTTGATAGCCCAAAATGATAACACGGTGAAATCTGGCCCTGTTTAGGGCCAGAGAGAAAATCTGGCCCTGTTTAGGGGCCAGGAGAGAAAACAGTGATGCTGCTCTTACACAAAGGTTTTGTGTTTCTTGCACTTCTTTTCTCTATCAGCTGAAGGCGTTTTCACCTCAAGGGCTCTGTTTCATCAGCAGTTTACGGTGATGAATTGTCCTGGTGGTGTACCCCTGTAATGCCAGCTGGGGTTAAACCATGACACAAATACAATGAGATGCATGAAGTACAGATAGATTCTTTCCCTACTCAAACTGCACATTAAGAAAGTGACCAAGCAGCTCTTTAAACCACTTGTACATGAAAAGCCCCTCAGGGTTTGCAGACTGCCTGCCTTGAGCCCCTAGGTTAAACCAAGTTGGTCTTCAGACAGGACCCACTGCTTCAAAATGATATGTGCCCCACCAGGCAGTTTGATGGTAAAAGGATGCAAAACCTTCCTTTAAACTAAGTACCATAAAACACTGCAATATTGGCTATGAAAAGCTAACTGCATGCATGAGTCCAAAGCGCTACTGATGTGGGAATGATTAGCTTAAAATGAAGACGTAACTAAGAACAGTTCAAGAGCTACAGCAGTATGAGGAGCGAGGAGCAAAAACTACCCACAAACAGAGGCTCATCCAACCCAGCATCCCCTGCTTGATGCCTGAGGAATGGGTATAGATGAAAGGCAAACGCTCCTCCTTAGGACACACATCCAAACGAGCTGAAGACATAACCCCAACAAGTCCAGCCTGAAGAACGTGGCCTGAGAAGGGAACACGCATGCAAAAAAAGGCAAAACTGTAAGTCACTCGGTTTATTTTGTCCATCAGGTTTATGAACTCCTCCCATGACAACACGAGTTGCTGTGACAGTGATGAGTGGAAGAACACGAGGCAGGCTGGCCAGTGGAGTTAGACGTGTTCCCAACCAAGTGGTCAGAGCTGCTCATGGGAGAGGAGGACACCAGGACCTGTTGCAGAATCCTTACTGGGCATTTCGAGTTCACCTCGAAGCAGGGTCTCAGCGGATGGACGGCTCCAAAACACTATCCAGCAATCCATTT
Organism: Pezoporus occidentalis; assembly: GCF_034315485.1. Taxonomy (NCBI): domain Eukaryota; kingdom Metazoa; phylum Chordata; class Aves; order Psittaciformes; family Psittacidae; genus Pezoporus; species Pezoporus occidentalis. The sequence goes on along the minus strand of NW_026915053.1, from coordinate 389,201 downwards.
CCTACAATAAACACACAGCAAGTCATTAAGCAGTGCTTCCTACAGCAGCCACCACCACAGACACACTTCAAAAGCCTCCAGTATCCAGGTAGGAAGTTTCTGTTGCAGAAGCTGGTACAGGCAGAGCAGAAGGCAGGCAGGCCTACAGGCTCTTTGGAAGGAATCACAGACCACCACAGCAACGGCCTCCTCCTCTGCTCCTCCCCAGATGATTTATGCACAATGACACCTCAAAGCTCTTGCTTCAACACAAAGAACATCGCTGTTGTCTCAGGAACAAATCCATGTTCCTATTACTGGCTAAAACAACTTTAAAGTAATGCAAGGTCACTTCACTGCCTCTACATAACACGAGAGCTTTTCCACTGACCTGTGGGGACACCCACAAGATGCACTTGTACATGTTTACAGTCAGAGCATCCCAGCCTGGTTTGGGTTGGAAGGGACCTTAACGCTCACCCAGCTCCAGGTCCTGCCATGAGCAGGGACCCCTTCCACTGGAGCAGCTTGCTCCAAGCCCCTGTGTCCAACCTGCCCTTGAACACTGCCAGGGATGGGGCAGCCACAGCTTCTCCGGGCACCCTGTGCCAGCGCCTCAGCACCCTCACAGGGAAGAGCTTCTGCCTAAGATCTAACCTGAGCTTCCCGTTTCAGTTTGAACCCATCACCCCTTGTCCTATCGCTCCAGTCCCTAATGAAGAGCCCCTCTCCAGCATCCTTGTAGCCCCCTTCAGACACTGGAAGCTGCTCTGAGGTCTCCACGAAGCTTCTCCTCTCCAGGCTGAACAGCCCCAATGTTCTCAGCCTGGCTCCATGCAGGAGCTGCTCCAGCCCCCGAGCATCCTCGTGGTCTCCTCTGGACTTGCTCCACCAGCTCCATGTCCTTGTGCTGAGCACACCAGCACTGCACCCAGTGCTGCAAGTGGGGTCTCACAAAAGCAGAGGGGCAGAGTCAGATTCAGAACAACACATCTCATACGCAATTAAAGAAGGAAATGAAAATCACTTGAGAAAGCCAATTTTCCAATGAATTTCTTGTAGAGTAACAAGCCCTGAACATTCACTTTACATTTAATGAGAGATACAAGGAGCAGAAAGGAGTCTGAAGTCACCTAGCAACAAAAAAAGTCAGGAGTTTGAAGCCATTCTGCCTCGGAACGCTCCTCAGTTCAGCATCAACAACTTGATTTGACTTCGCAAGAACTACACCAGCTTGGGAAGAATCCACCACTTGCACAATATTCACTTGAAAATTAGATTTGGGTTCAGATTTCATCCTCCTGGCGCTCTGGGAAGCCCCAGACAGAAAGGGAAAAAGTCCTGAACACTCAAATTGAGCGTATTAGTACCTGACTGTGCCCTGGCCAGACCGGGCTCATCAAGTGTCACACCAAGCCCACGCTACTATTCCAGCTAAGAGAAGCACCACCAGCACTTACCATTAGAGGGAAGCTTAGTCTTCAGTTTTATACTTGCCACCGATGTAGGGAACATATTGAAGGACCAGCTTCCAGTCTGTGCCCCATATTACACCGATACCAGCCACACTACCCCACGTCACGAGGGTGGGAGTCCTAAGGAAGACACACACACATAATGCTGCTGGTAAACAACATTAATTCTCCACTGTGAAAGGTCTGACAAATGCTAAGGCACCTGGGGAAGTCCTCTGAATAAAAGGGAAAAGCCTGGCAGGAATCTTGGAGAATCTCATAAAGCATCAGACCCCAACCCAGTCAAGAGAAAAGCTTGATGTGATTTCACGTAAGAAGAGCGTTACCAAGACAGGAAAAGATGCATGGATTTCTTTAACCATTGCACTGCAATACTCACGATGGCTTTATCCGAGCCTTCAGGCTACACCGTTTGCCCTCACACAACCCTGCAAAGCGGCACTCGCTGGCGCTGCAGCATTTACAGACCCACAGCCTGGGTTGGGTTGAAGGGACCTTAAAGCTCCTCCAGCTCCAACCCCTGCCACGGGCAGGGACCCCTGCCCTGGAGCAGCTTGCTCCAAGCCCCTGTGTCCAACCTGGCCTTGAACACTGCCAGGGATGGGGCAGCCACAGCTTCTCTGGGCACCCTGTGCCAGCGCCTCAGCACCCTCCCAGGGAAGAGCTTCTGCCTTATCTCCAACCTGAACTTCCCCTGGTCCAGTCTGAACCCATCACCCCTTGTCCTATCGCTGCAGTCCCTGATGAAGAGTCCCTCTCCAGCATCCTTGTAGCCCCCTTCAGACACTGGGAGCTGCTCTGAGGTCTCCACGCAGCTTCTCTTCAACAGCCCCAATGTTCCCAGCCTGGCTCCCTGCAGGAGCTGCTCCAGTCCCTGCTCACCCCACGTTCCTCACAGCCCTGGGTCCCCCGAACACACCGAACCACGGCGAGGCAGCACCGACCCCCCTTCAACAACCCCCTTCAAACCCAGCCGGGCCTCGCACTGACCAGACCCACGGGACAAGGCCGAGGCGCATGGAACCGCCTCGGGAAGCCCCTCAGGCTCCTGGAGCGCCCGAGCCCGAACCCGAGCCCGGACCCGAGCCCGAGTTCGAACCTGAACCCGAACGCGAACCCGATCCCGCACCCGAACCCAAGCTCAAACCCGAGCCCGAGCCCGCACCCGAGCCTGAGCTCGGACCCGAACCTGAGCTCGAACCTGATCCCAAGCCCAAACCCGAGCCTGAACCCCCGATCCTGAACCCGGACCCGAATCCGAGCCCAAACCTGAGCCCGAGCCCGAACCCAGACCCGAGCCCGAACCCCCGAGCCCGCACGCGGACCCGAACTCGAGCCCGAACCCGGACCCACACCCGAACCCCCGAGCCCGCACCCGAGCCGCAGCCCGAACCGAACCCAAACCCGAACCCAACCCCAACCCGAACCCAAACCCAAACCTAACCCGAACCCAACCTGAGCCCGAACCCAACCCCAACCCGAACATGCACCCAACCCCAACCCAGCCCCAACCCAACCCGAACCTGCACCCGAACCTAATCCGAACCCAACCCCAACCCAACCCGAACCCAACCCCAATCCGAACCTAACCCGAACCAACCCCGAACCCAACCCCAACCCGAACCTAACCCGCACCTGAACCCAACCCCAACCCAACCCAACCCCAACCCAACCCGAACCTAACCCGAACCCAACCCGCACCCGAACCCAACCCCAACCTGAACCGCACCCAAACCTAACCCCAACCCCAACCCGAACCTAACCCGAACCCGAACCCAACCCCAACCCGAACCGCACCCGAACCCACCCTGAACCCGAACCCAACCCGAACCCAACCTGAACCCCAACCCGAACCCAACCTGAACCCAACCTCAACCCCAACCCGAACCCAACCCCAACCCGAACCTAACCCGCACCTGAACCCAACCCGAACCCAACCTCGAACCCAACCCGAACCCAACCTCAATCCGAACCCGAACCTAACCCGAACCCGAACCCAACCCAACCCAAACCCCAACCCAACCCAACCCCAACCCGAACCCAACCCGAACCTAACCCGAACCCAACCCGAGCCCGAACCCGAACCCAACCCGAACCTAACACGCACCCGAATGCAACCCGAACCCAACCCGAACCCGAACCCAACCCGAACCTAACCCGAACTCAACCCGAACCCGCACCCGAACCCAACCCCAACCCGAACCTAACCCGAACCCGAACCGCACCCGAACCGCGCCCGAACCCAACCCGAGCCCGAACCCGAACCTAACCCACCCCGAACCCAACCCGAGCCCGAACCTAACCCGAACCCGAACCCGACCCAACCCCAACCCCAACCCAACCCGAACCCGAACCCAACCCGAACCCAACCCGAACCTAACCCGAACCTAACCCGCCCCCGCCCTCACCAGGTCTGCAGGAGCTGGGCGTAGCGCGGCCCGAGCACCTTGGCCAGCATAGCGCCGACACCACGGCCTCAAAGTCACCCCCACTGCGCATGAGCAAGCCGCGGGGGCCTTCGTGAGGCAGCGCCGAGCATGGGGCTGCCCTCGGCGCTGCCTGAGTCAAGCGGCGTTGTCATGGCAACACCCCCCATCCACGGGGCCATGAGGGACGAAGACCGGGAATGGCGGATTGCATCCGCCATTCCCGGTCTTCGTCCCTCATGGCCCCGTGATGCCCGCATCAAACATGAGCGCATCCATTTGGCCTAGTGGAAGGTGTCCCTGCCCGTGGCGATGGCGATGGAACTGGGTGAGCTTCCACCCCAAAGGGTGCATCTTGAGGCCCCTTGGGGGGACAGATCCCAGCCCCATCTGGCTCCATCCTCCTGCCAGGCACTTGTAGGGAGCCATCAGGTCCCCCCCCCCGAGCCTTCTCCATGGGAACCCCCCCAAGTCCTTCAGCCGTTCCCCATCACACTCAGGCTCCGGCTCTGTTGACCCCCTCTCCAGCACCTCCATGTCTCTCTCGCAGTGATGTCTCTCCCCCATTACCCTACGCTGGGCTCCTGGGAAGGGCTGGGTGTCTTTGACTTGACTTCCAATCTGCACCCTCCCAGTGCTGCCTTCACTGGGTGCTCCCCAGAGGCAAGGAAGCCAAGACTGCTGCAACCTCCCCTGTCCGCGGACACGCAGGGGCTGCATTCCCAGCTACACCCAAGGAGATGCTCCATGCAACCCGGGCTAAACCGCAGCCGGCACCGAGATCTGCACCACGGAGAGGTGGCGGAGGACCCCGTGGACCACAGCATCCACCAGAGCATCGCCCCAAGGAGGAGCTGTGCTGCAGCAGGGAGACCCCGGCACCTCCACGCGACTGTCAAAGGCTTTCTGATGGCCCTCTGCAAGCTCTGGATGTGACACAGGGGTGATGTGGGGAGCTCAGAGCCATGCTCGGCACGCAGGAACAGAAAGTGAGTGCTCAGTGTCTGGGAACACTGGATTTAGACTGGATGTAAGGAGGAAACTCTTTCCCGTTAGGGTGGTGAGGCACTGGAATGGGTGGCCCAGGGAGGTTGTGAATGCTCCATCCCTGGCAGTGTTCAAGGCCAGGGTGGACAGAGCCTTGGGTGGCATGGTTTAGTGTGAGGTGTCCCTGCCCACGGCAGGGGGTTGGAACTGGATGCTCTTAAGGTCCTTTCCAACCCAAACCATTCCATGATTCTGTTCTAAACCTGCAGTGTCTTCTCCTTCTTCTTTGGCCAAGGCACAGCCTTTAGGACCCCTTTGCATTCGCAGGTGCACCACAGCTGAAAAGACCCGGGCAAGAAGAACGAGGTTAAGGGCTATTGTTATAAAAGGTCACATTTATTGCTACATTACTGTTATATACAGGACAGTTCTCAAAGTCTACTTTAAAAAAGTTAGGATTATTTCAAAATTCCAAATAATCCAGCCAGCTGTTTGGACACTTGTATAAAATTATTTAAAAAAATGAAAACAATTCATATCTTGAGGCACTCAGAAACACAATTTTATCCCCCAATTGTGATTCATTTCAAAGGACATTTCCCACCCCCAAAGACCTTTTTTTTTTCCCTTTAATTTTTTTGCTGGGTTAGGCATATATATATATATATTTACTATATATATAGTTCAAAACTATAATGTGTATCTGATTTAAGAACAAGGATTTCAGCCACTTAAGTACATCTGGATTTACAGGTAGGCAGCATAAACATCAAAAGCAAGGATGAGTTTTGGTTGGTTTTGAAGGGTAAAAAAAAAAAAACAACCCCTCAAAACCAACCCAAAACTCTCTATGGGGCGAATAATAAACGACTTCTGCAGGGATCTCCCATCCCCTGTCCTACAAAAATAGAGCGGAAAGAGCAACCCCAGGAACGCTTCGTTTCCCCATTGAGCCCTCCAGAGCAAAGGGGTCATTTCCTGCCTGGTCCAGGCACGTGGCTGGGCTCCAACGCTGGTGGGTTTCAAGTGATTTGGGAAGACGTAGCACCGGGAAGGGGGAGCCGTGGTGTCCCCAGCTCGCTGCCATGGGGAGCCCCACAGCTCCCATGGGCACAGCCCCGGGGATGCTCTTCAGCAAAAGGCCTCGGTGTCCGGGACGCCCCATTCTGAGAGGCACAAAGCCCTTTGCTCTCCTGCACTGTATTGAGATGTGAGAAGGAGTGAGTTTTGCTCCCTCTCCTTCCAGCTTGGGGGGGTGCTTGGCTGGCCCATGGTGGGTACTGCAAGACCCAAGGTGTACAAAAGCAGAGGAACACAAACACTGGTGTGGAGACGCATGGCAGGGCTGCCCCTTGCATCCCCAGGGGATGTGGGGCGAGCTGGACACACAAGGTTTGGCAGAAAGGACACCTGCAGCCTGCATCGTCCTCACCAGAGCCCTCCTCCACGCTCGGCTCATGCAGGAGCCCCACAGGCAAAGGCACTGCAGTGCTGATTCTCCAGAAGGGGGGAATTGAAGAGCAAACCTCTGAGCACAGCACCGGGTCCCCCCACACCAGCCCCGAGGCCAAGGAGGGGCGGTGACGCCATGGGACCTACCCACAGCATCCACCTCCTGAATCCTCAAGCCTCTGCCCCAGCCGATGGGCCAGCAGTGGCATGGTCCTGCCTCCCTGTGAAGGAGCCCACGATGCCTGTGCATGAAGGGGAACAGCTTGGAGGTGCTGGCTGCACACACTGGGGTGCACAGGAGGAAGGAAAACACACCTTCAGGCTTGGGGAGGCTGAAGGAAGACCAAGCCAAGCCAAGCCCAAGGCTCAGGCATTAACAGAGCAGTCTGTAGAGGTGGGCAGCAACAAGGTGGGACACAGCTTCTCCATTCAAGGGGTACTGGGGGAGACGGTGCGAGATGAAGGATGCTGGCAGGGAGCCACCAAGTATTGAGCAGAAGGCACAGGAGAGTGAAGGGTGCAATGGAGGAGCCCTAGGACCAGGCCTTGCCCTCTCCAATTCACTGCTAGCTCCTGCAGCGTGAGTTGGAAGGGATGTTCCTCTGGTCTCACCCCTTCTTTACCCCCTCCCAGCTCCAGGGCACAGGCCTTGAAATGCTTTTGGAGCTGCTAGAAATGAAGCTGGACCCGAAGAGCAGCAGGGAGCAGGAACTCAGCAGTCACGGACAAGAGCAGGAAGAACGGGCTGGGATGGGATGTGGAGAGCCCCAGGGGAGAGGAGAGGGAGTTGCATAGGATTTAACAGGGCAAAGACCTTGTGCAAGCTTATGGTACAGAAAACAGGTCTTACTATTGCTGGTGTTGAGCAGGAAGAGGGGAAGCCAGCGGGCACGGCTTGCTCCAGGTGAGCCAGCACTGCACCTCGGGGGCTGAGGCTCGTCCTGGCCCAACCACAGAACCAGCTTCGCTTCACCTCCCCGTTTTCAGCTCTGTTCTGACATCCCAGGCCAGAGTCACCAGCACAGCACCCAGCAGGGCCTGCAAGGGGACGGTTGGCTCCGCTGGCACTCAAGTTGGCAGCCTCCCCATGGCAGCAAGGCTGAGGGGTGCAGGGGATCGGGGTTTTCCAAAGCCCCCTTCCCACCTGCCAAGGGGGAGGATGTGCTGAATGGCACCGCAAGGGCCCAGGGTTCTGCTGGCTTCAATGGGTACATGTGTGAGACACAGTGGACCTTTGCGAGCAGCTTCTGCACTGAACCTGAAACTGCAGGCTCCTGGGGGAATCCCAGCCTGCCTCTTTCCTTCCTGTTCAATCAGTACCAGGCAGTGAGTGCCAAGCCTCCAGGAACCGAGCTCATCACTGACACAGGCCTGAGAGAAAAACCCCTTCCCTGAAGTCACACCAGGGGAGGTTTCACATCACACGTCTGCATTTCTCTCCTGGAGAGGGCAAAAAAAAACCCAGTTGCAAAGCATCCAGACCCCTGGCCCTGCAGTGACGGTGCACAGGGAAGGGGCAGCAAGCTGACCCCACTGCCTGGGGCTGGCATGGACCTGCTGCTGACAGCCGGATGCAGGATCAATGCACGCAAACCATCAGCCTAGGCACCGCTCTTGCTCTCAGTGCAGACCTAGAGTGGCACAGAGCAGGATCTGGATGTCCCAGGTCCTGTCCCTCCTGCCAACACACCTCTGCAGGATACCTAGTGCAAGCTGTAAAAGCAGGGAGCAGAGAGCCCGAGGAGATGTTCTTAAGCTGCCCTCAAGCCAGGCCACATGCTCTCACTGGTGGGTCACAGGCCAAACCAAGGGGAGGTGCCACACAAGCAGCTTTCCATGGAAGCAGTGCCCCTGGGACCCCGGTTGTGCTGTTTGATTTCCTTCCTGAGGAAGGAAGCTTTGGGGGTGAGTGTGGTTTGTGGGCCCCATTGATAAGGGGCACACAGCCCAGGAGAACTCCTGCAGGTAAGGCTGAGAGAGGAAGCAGAACAGTCAATGCTGCTCTGCAGCGTGACACCTCTCCTTGCGAGGGCCATGCAGACAGGCAGACAAGCATGGAGAGGGGCAAAAGCAATCAGCAGATGGCACAGACCCTGGCCTGCTCTGCCCATGGCACCTAAAGATGAGAGTCTCAGTTCAACAGGCTGGTATTTCAGGGCTGGCCTGGGGGCATTTTGAGGACAGCACCCAACAGTGCTCACTGTCACAAAAGCCGCTTTCCCTGTCGCCACAGCAGGCACCACATTCACACTGAGCCAAACCCCCCTGGCAAGCCAAAGGAGTTTTTCCTTGCTGCATTCCACAATTGCTCCCTGGGCACCTGGAGAGCAGAGATGCCACTGAGGCAGCTTCTGGGCATTACCAGTCCCCAGCACCGCGCTTTCCTGCTGGAGCAACCAAGGTCTCCTCCAGAGCCTGGCACTGAGGAGGGTTTATGTTTGAGGACCTTCATCCAAACCTTGCCGAGGACCTAAAGCTGCTTTTGCCGTCAAGGGAACAGCATCTAAACCGCCTGAACGCAGATGAAAAGCCCCAGCTCTGTTGCAGTGCCTGATGGTGTGGGGATGGAGCCCCCCCCAGCTCTGCAGAGCATCAGCCAGGATGAAGGAGTTGAACAAATCATCAGTCTTGTCTGATTCCCAATTGTGTTTCCAGGTTTTTCTTGCCCACAGCCCCTCTCCAATGCAGCTGTAGGCGACATGACCAGCACCTCAAACTCTTGTTGCAAAATCCAGGTGTTGGGGAAGCACTTTTGGTTTTCCTTTTCCATGGTCTCAAGCTTGCCAGGGCTGGGACATTGCTCCGGCCCTCCCTGGTCCTGGGGCAGTGGCACTGAAGCAGCAGAACAGCCTGAGCAGAGCACACCAATGGCCTCAGCACCATCCTTATGAAAGGGCAAGGAATGCTCAGGGGATGAAGCAGAGAGCAGCTGGTGAGTCTCCAGTTCCTAGCCCAGTTGTCTGAGCATCCAGACCTGGCTGCAGAGGGGCACTGTCCCCTCCCTGCGTGTTTTACTTGCTCCAACCCAATGTGGCAGGATGCTTCAGGAAGACATGGCTTGTACTGCAAGGGACCTGCTCCACAGGGGAACGCTGGCGCCCATGGAAGAAAACCTCATCCGCCTCACACTGCCCGGTGCTTCCGCAGGCAGAAGGAGCCAAGGGAGGGAAGGAAGAGTGCTGTAACCTGACGAGTTCCTTAGGCTGAAACACGTCTGGTGACACAGGTGAGAAGGATTCATGTTCCTGGGCTGCAGGGACCACAGCCACCGACCCTTCCAGCCTTCCTGGAGCTGGTGGCTGCTGTGGGCTCAGGTCTCACCACACTGAAGCGCTGGTGGGAGCAGCGGGCTATAGGCTGGGAAAGCCAGGAGCACCTGGAAGCCTGAGAGCTATGGTGGGACACTGCAGTGCCAGAGGGATGCTACAGAGGCTGAGCCCGTGGTACCCAGGTGTAGGTGGGAGATGATCAATGTCCTGAGCATTTCTGGCAGGTTTTGCTGGAGCACGAAGCATAGCAATGAGCACAGAGGTAAAACCAGGAGGTTATACCAAAGCCTGGGATTGCTGGGAAGTGCTGGAGGACTTCATCTTGTGTGCCAGTCCTGCCCTTTCCCTGTGCCAAAGCAACACAGCTTTCCCAGGAGCACTGGCCAGAGAAGCAGAGGGGAGAAATGGGCCCTGCTGCTGCAGGTCCTGCTGTACTTGCTGTTCCCATTCCCCCCTGACATGTCGTGGGCCACCTCTGAGATGGGATTTAACACGTTCCCCCCAAGAGCTAACCCTGTCTACCCACAGAGCTGGGAAGAACTGGGCACAAAATGCTTCAGAAGGGAAAGAAGAGGGAAGAACCAAGATTAAATTTCCATGGGATGGTTTTCCACTACCAATTCCAGAATGGCTACCAACAGCTCAGCACCACTGAGCATCTCTTCATTTGCTCCTGCACCTCCAGGCACGCTAAGGGTCTTCCTCCTGCTGAGCACACTGGAGCGGTCAGAAGTGACACCGGGAAGCCCTTGGAGTGAAGGAATCGTCGGCTTGGCTGCTGGAGCATGGTATGCTCATTGTTCCCCTCCTTTCCAGCACCGAATGGGGAGCCCATGCGGAGGTGATTGGCCACTTTGCATCCCCATGGCAAACCAGGCGGCGTGCCCAGCTGAGAGTGCCTCCAGTTGGATTGGACTGGATTGGAGACGTGACAGTGGGGAAGGTGTGGTATGAAACCAGCCCTCGCCACAACCTGCAGTGTTCTGCCCCTCTGCTGAGGTGGCTCCAGTGAAGGGAGAAGCTGTGCTGGATCCTGCTGCTGGTCCCGGCTTGCTGAGGGCTGGAGGGAGCGCCCAGCCAGGTCACTGCTCCCCTGCCTGCCGCCAGCATCCACGGCTCCGGCTGCTGCAAGGCTGCTGGCACCGTGTCCTGCTGCTGCCTTCGCTCCATCCACCTCGGCCTCTTCCCAGTCCTCCGGCTTTGTTCAGTTCAGCTTTGTTCTGCGCTGCCCCAGGAAGCGCCTCTTGGAGCAGGCGTTTGCTTGGATGCAGGGGCACGGAGCGCTTCCCTCTGGCCAGGGCTTCCCTCTTGCCTCTGTGTTGCTTTCTTTGCTTACCTTGGAAGCATCCCATTGTCTCGGTTCTCTTCCACCCCCACGATGTTCTGGGTGGGCTGTGGGGCACCTCCTCTCCGGGTGGGATCGCAGCCTCTGGGATGCTCCAGGAGTAAAGCAGAGACCCCCAATGGCCCTTGGTCACCTCCCAGAAGGAGCAGGAGCACTGCTGAGGGATGCTGCTCAACTGGCTTCGCTGTTTAACTTCCTCTGCCCATCTCAGAAGTGGCCAAAAGCAAAGAGACGGTGACTTCAGCCCATCAGTTTGTTTCTGTCTAATGGAAGGTCCAAGCCAAGCAAGGATGAACATCCCCTTGCTGTGGCTACATTCGCTTTTAGTGGCTTGCAGAGCCGAATGTGAGAATTCCTCTCTTTATATCCAGTCTCTCTTAATACAATTTTACTACTCTGGTTGATTCTAAAGATGCAACGTTAACTATAGAAACAGCAGCAGAAAAGCATGTGGGGTACAAGACTTTTTTTTTTTGTGTTTTTTATACAAAAAAAAAAGAATTATTTTCGTTGCTTACAAAACATATGCAAAAGAAGCTAAAAAAAACAAAACAAAACAAAAAAAACCAACCCAAAGGCATTGCTATTTGTTCTACATAAAAAAAAAATCTCGTAACTAATGTTCTTTTTTTTTTCATTTAAAAAAGAAATATCAAGCTTAGGCACAATTTTGCTGCTGGCTGCTTGCGAACAAGCCAAGAGACCACGCCACCCCCTCCTAACTGAGTGATATGTATTGACTGGTCTGCACTTTATACTTAAGGCAATTTTTGTTTGCTTGCTTTTGACAAGGTGTGTGTTTTCCACCCCTTACGTCACGCCAGGATCCGTCCACGTGTGTCAGTATTAGCAGGACTAAAGTTTATGGGGAGAGAAGGTTGCAGGTCACCCCGAGGGTTTTCTTCCTACAGATCTCTGGATCCAGAAGAAGAAACAGATCTACAAATGGGAAAAGAAAAAGCCCAAAAGGCTGAAGTGAGAGAAACCCAAATGGGAACAAAACTGCTCCTCAAGCTCAAGGTCTCCTCCTGCTGCAGCCTTGTGCCTGCAGGAGTGAGCCCCAATGCTCGATGTGGCTGCAGCAGAGCCCAGACATGAACTCACTGAGCTGCCAAGACACCGGCTTTGGCTTTTGTCTTTTCAGGGCAGCCGCAGGTGCAGGGGATGTCAAAGAACCCCAGCCTGCTTTGGCTTGGAAGGGACCTTAAAGCTCCTCCACTTCCAACCCCTGTGGCCCTTCTCTGGACCGTCTCCAACAGGTCCACGTCCTTTGGGTACTGAGGACTCCAGAGCTGGATCAGGACTGCAGAAGGGGTCTTCCCAGAAGGCAGCAGAGGGGGAGAATCCCCTCCCTCGAGCTGATGCTCGCGCTCTGGGGATGCAGCCCAAGATACAATTGGTCTTCTGGGCCGCAAGTGCACACTGCCTGCACATGTCCACTCTTCCATCCACCAGTACCCCAAGGCCTTCTCACTCCCTTCATCCCCCAACCTGTATTGCTAGCCAGCCCAGGGCCAGCACCCTGCACTTGGCCTTGTTGAACCTCCTAAGGTTCACATGGGCTCACTTCTCGAGCTTGTCCAAGGCCCTCTGGATGCATCCCATCCCTCCAGCGTGTCACCTGCACCATTCAGCCTGGTGCCACATGCCCTAGGGTGTGCTGGAGCTGCAAGCTGACACACTGCAGCACAGGACCCACTGTTCCTGATCTCCTCAATCCCCCCCCAGACATCCCTGCACCCCTGAGGCCAAATGGGGTCAGTTAATGCTGGGCAAGCACAGGCTTCCCTTAGACATGGGGTCAGCACAAAGCCTGCATCTGCCACGGTCTCGCTGGAAGAATTTCACCTTCTGGGTCTTGGCATTTCTGGGACCTGCTCATTCCCTCCCATAGGTTCACCAGGAAAAGGAGCTGCTGGTTTCCAGAAGCCAAATGGGGCAGGGCTGGGAGGGACAGAGCAGAGGTGGGTTCACCCAGGGTAGTGCAAGCATCAAATCCCTCTGTCTCGCCTACAGGGCTGCACCTCTCTCATGGGGCAGAGGCTTTGGGTCTCCCCAGACAAGCAAAAGACATGCACATGCAAGTCATTTACTGAAAGTCAATTAGGAAGGACACCAGTTCATGCCAAACGAATGGGGCCTGAGCATCCATCCAGCATGCACTGGCAGTGGGTTCGACCCACAGTGGGGTGCTGGGATCAGAGGGTGAGGGATGATACCTTTACATGTGTCCAACAGGGTTGTGACCATCTCCTAGACCAGGATGTGAAGCTGAAAGTGTCATCTGGGGGTCTCCTACTACTCCGGACACTTTCTCTTCTTCCCGACGCTTCAAGCAGGCTGCTTTAGGGTTCAGATTGCGCTCTATGCCAAAAAACATCAAGGGAAGGAGGGAGGGAGGGAATGAAGCAACCTCAGTTTGTGCAACAGCATCACGCGCGCCAGCAGCATCCAAAAGAGAGAGCAAGGACAGAGTCCCAGGACAGACAGATGGGACCATGCGAGGAAACCACCTCAGTGCAAGCTGCTCTTTGCCTGCTGCTCCTTGCAGTGGCTGCAGGAACTTGGCCAGACCCCTGGTAATAAAGCAGAACCCCACGCCCGGCTCAGACACCATGCCCATTGAAACATGTCCTTGCTTAGAGAGAGAGAACCCCAAGCGCCTCGGCCAGCTCTCGGAGTTGAGGACTGAGTTTTCCAAAGCTGCTTAATGGAATGCAGAGGCCAAATTCCCATTAAGCAGGAAAGGGGGGTGGCCAGAGCGGCCTGGAATCCACCCCAGGGCCAGGGCTTTGGAAAGCTCCACCAGTGCAAACAGCAGGAGTCACAACAGAGATGGACACACACACAGAGACATGGAGGGGAGGGGTGGGGGGGGAAGAGAAAGGCCCCGAAAGGCACCTGCAGCTGTTACCATACCTCGTACTTGCTGCTCCAGGCCCAGAATGACCTGCACCGCTTGCTGTAGGATGATCAGTTTGGTCTGTGCTTTGTCCGTTTTTAAGTGCATCTGACACATGCGTCCCAGTTCTTTAAAGGCCTCGTTAATGTCCCGCACACGCACCCTTTCCCTGGCGTTATTGGCCATTCTCCTCTCCCGGTCCCTCAGATCTTTGTCCTCCAGTGACAAGGCCTCGTCTGTACTGCTGGGTTCATAGCACCACAGGGATTAGTTAGGGGGGTGGGAGCGGGGAGGGAGGGGGGCTCTACGTTGCCGTGCTGGTAGTGCTGCTGGTGTCCACTGCAAACGGCTCAAACAGCCTCACTCTGCAAAGCCAATTCGTCCTGGGTGCTTCCTGGAGCACCCTCTGTGAGCCACAGCAAGGTGCTGCCAGCACGGGGCCGGAGGGTGCTGCCAGGGGTGAGAGCGGGCAGGGGATGCAGTCTCAGCACCCACACTTTCTCCTCTCTGCACAACTTTGCCTTCCTGCTTGGTTTTGGCTGAAAACCCAAAAGTTCAGGGGGGGTTCCGCAGCCAAAACCATCAGGTTCCATCTCCCAAGGAAAGGCTTTTTGGCAGACAGCAAATCTCTGCTTGTGAGATTTCCGTCAGAAATCACATCTGCGGCAAAATCATGGAATGGGTTGGGTTGGAAGGGACCTTAAAGCTCCTCCAGCTCCAACCCCCTGCCACGGGCAGGGACCCCTTCCACTGGAGCAGCTTGCTCCAAGCCCCTGTGTCCAACCTGCCCTTGAACACTGCCAGGGATGGGGCAGCCACAGCTTCCCTGGGCACCCTGTGCCACTGAAGGTGCTTTGGGCAGCCAGACCCAGACTTTCTTATGGGTGCAGCAGCAGGGGCCAGATCCAAGTGCTCCAGCTGCTGCTGAGCATCAGTCGCACGCAGACACTGAATCCAGATCCTTCCACCCAGCAAACTCACACTGGAAGGCGTTGATTTTCCTTTCCAGGCACTGTCAGGAGTTCTGGGAGAGCCTCCACCACTGGCAGCACTCCAGGGGTGCCCAAAACAGGCAGGGATTGGGAGGGCAAAGGCAGAGTTGTGCTGGCAGCATCTTAAAGGGCAGCCTGGCCTGCAGCCCGTCCCCTGCACACCCCAGTTTAGGGTACAGACGACCTTCTCCCCCAGAGCAAAAACTGTTGCAGTAAAGACCCCTATCTGAGGAGGGTCCCTGGGTGAGACCTGGCACTGGGACAGACCTTGGCCTTCGGCTCCAGGGGAGCCATGTGGGGATGAGCCTTCACCAAAGAGTCAGAGCCTTCAGATGGTCCCAAGTGTGTGAATGGGGAGCAAGGGCTCCCCAGGCAAACATCTGCCTATGTGGGACAGGAAGCTGCCCACTGTCAACGCCTGCATCCTCTCCATGCTGTCTTGTCCCTGCCTGCGTCCCCTCCTCACTGCCACCTTCTCGCCAGCAGGTCCAGGATGGCCAGAACCCTGGCTGATGGCTCCCTTCAGCAGGGACACAGCTCCAGCAGCAGCTGTGCAGGATGGGGCCATCTCCCTGCCACCAGCCAGTGGTTTGCATGGCCCCTGCAGGGTCACAGAACCACAGAATAGTCTGGGTTGGATGGAACCTTCAAAGCTCATCCAGTGCAACCCTGCTGCAATGAGCAGGGACATCTTCACCTACACCAGGTTGCCCAGAACCACATCCAGCCTGGCCTGGATGTCTCCAGGGATGGGGCATCCATCACCTCTCTGTGCAACCTGTGCCAGTGTTTCACCACCCTCATTGTAAAGAATTTCTTCCTCGCATCCAGCCTGAATCTCCCTCTTTTAGTTTAAAACCATCACCCCTTATCCTATCCAAGTTACATCCTTCAGGTTATAAGGACGTTCAGTGAACTTGCGCCCTGCTCAAAGGGGGCACTGACCTGCCTGGCCGCCTTCAAAACCCATTCCCTTCCTTCCCTGTTAGCGCCTGATGGCACAAGGAGGATCCTGGCAGCCCCCAGCTGGGACCCAACGACCTCAATTCCACAGCAGCGATGCAGGAGGGGATGTGGGACTTGACTTCCCTCCTTGCAAAGCAGCCTGAAGGCCAAAGCTGCCTGCACCAAGGCCGGCGGCGGCAGCAGCGTGCGGGGCTCGGCTCGCTTCCCTCCAGGAAGGGTTTAAAAAGGGACAAGCGTGGGAGACCAAAGTGAACACGGTGCCAACTCTGCCTGCCCCTGCCCCTGCCCCCCGCCGCCCCGTGGCTCCTGCCTCACTCCGCAAGCAGCAAGTAGAAGGTAGAGAGTGGGACCCCCGAGAGGTCACGGCTGGGGACTGTCTGTAGGAGATCGGAAAGAACAGAACTGAGAAATAAAAACTGGAAATCCACAAAAAGCAAAAGGAAGGGGAATTACTAAAAAAAAATAAATAAAAAAACCAAAAGAGACAGGAAAAAAATATCCATGTTATGAAAGGCAAAAAATTACAAACTGAAGAGAGGCACAAAGGACTCCAACATCAATGCAACAGCAGAGGCCAGCAGAGAGGAGCACAGCCAGGCACAAACCAGCGATGGTGTTACAACAGCCTCTGCAGAGAGAAAGGGGGTTAACCTGCCACGGGAGCATGAGCATGCACTGCAGGATGCAGGAACCAAGCAGCAAAGGCCTCCGGAGTGGGAAGCCAAAGCCTTCCGCTTCCCCTCCCACTGGGACACGGGGAAGCACTGCTGGCTGAGGGGGATGCACAAGTGGGAAGGACAGAGGGAGGGAGAGAAGAGAAGGAAGGAAAGGAAGGAAAGGAGGAAAGGAAAGGAAAGGAAAGGAAAGGAAAGGAAAGGAAAGGAAAGGAAAGGAAAGGAAAGGAAAGGAAAGGAAAGGAAAGGAAAGGAAAGGAAAGGAAAGGAAAGGAGAAAGGAGAAATGGGAAGGGGAAAGGGGGAGGAAAAAAAGGAAAAGGAAAAGAGGGAGGGAAAGGAGGGAGGGAAGGAAGCGTCTCCATGCCGCTGCCCCTCCATGGCTCCAGCGAGGTGTTCCTGGGTGCCCACAGCCATGGGGCTGGGAGTGCAGAGCCCTGTGCTGGGCTGGCCAGCGGGGATGGGGCATCGCCCGCTGCTGGGAGCAGAGCCTGGCTCTGTGCTTGGAGCAGAGGCATCAGATCTGCATCCCCTATGCGAAACGTGGGTTTTTTTTTGTTGTACTCCCCCATTTTGGGGGGCAAGCAGCTGAACCAAACACCTTGCTGCAGGAGAGCGAGGACGGTGCGGGTACCCCCGCGGGGCCTGGCATGCAGCACACGCGGCGGCAGCGGGGGGGCGAAGGAGCAAACAGCAGGGATCCAAACCGGGTTAAAAACCAAATACTTAAAATAATAAAAGAAACCAAAAAAAAAAAAAAAGAGGCAAAAAAAAACCAAACAGGACATCGACAGCCTCGAGAACCCAAGGCCACAGGGCAGAGAGACAGTGCAAGGCACCAGAGCACATGTGTCACAGGAGACAGACAGACAGCCCCGTGCCGATCAGATACGTCAAATATCACCACTCCGGGACCCTCACTGACCTCTAACTTGTTGCTCCAGGTTCAGTATGACTGATACGGCCTGGTGGAGGATTAGCAGTTTGGTCTGCGGTTTTTCGCTGTTTAGGTGGAGTTGGCACATGCGTCCGAGCTCTTTAAAGGCCTCGTTGATGTCACGGACCCGCAGGCGCTCACGGGCATTATTGGCGACCCTCCTTTCTCTCTCTCTCTCGGCTTTTTGCTCTGGGGGAAGAAGATCGTCCTCCTCATCCTCATCTTGACTAATGGTTTAAAATAAGAACGAGACAGGGACATTCCTCGCGTGCACTCTCAGCACTGGTCAACTCACAGAAAAGCAACACACATCCGAGGCACCGAGACACCGCACCCCACGCGTGCTCAGGCACGGGGTCTTTACACAGAAGCCATTCAGGTTCTTCTTCTGCCTCTGTTTTGGGGTCTGTTTGGTTTTAAACGACACAGAAAGAAACCACAAAGCGACTTAAGGCCTGAGCTTGTTGCTGGCAGCTTGTAAGGTGGCCTGGATAAAGTGTAAGGGGCAACACTGGTGCCCCAAGCTGGTGTTTTGGGAAGCTGCAGCCCTCTGCCTCCAGGCCAGGAGGTGGCTGCAGTGTGGAGAAGCAGGGCTGGCGCTGCCCCTTTGGGCAGCAGCACCCTGGTGAGGTCTCCGAGCTGAGGGTGAGGTTGCAGACAAGCCAGCACGCAGGGAAGCCTCAACGTGCTCCACTGCCACATACCTGACTGGATGTGACAGAGGATACAAGAGCCCAGAGCCAACAGTGGAGATGACCAGAGGCAGGGAGGAGGTCAAAAGCTTCCCAGCCCCTGGCTGAGGGCAGTTGAGCATTAGGTCCCTTCTAGTCCTTCCCATGCATGGCCACAAGCAAAGCTCCAAGAGACCACGCAGTGAGTGCAGTTTGTGTGGGTAAAGGCACAAGCCCTCTGCTTTA
Source organism: Pezoporus occidentalis (assembly GCF_034315485.1). Taxonomy (NCBI): domain Eukaryota; kingdom Metazoa; phylum Chordata; class Aves; order Psittaciformes; family Psittacidae; genus Pezoporus; species Pezoporus occidentalis. Next base: position 370,881 of record NW_026915053.1, on the reverse strand, counting down.
GGAGCACGAGGAAGCCCTGAGGCCACGGGGATGGAGGCCAGCAGCAAAGGATGGCAGGGCCCCTTCCCCAACAGCGGGAGCCCAGGCTGGGCCATCCCTGTGTGAGGACACTCAAGGCTCCTGTGGTGGGTCTGTGCCATAGGAAGATCCCTGGCCACAGCAGGCTGAGCCCAGTGCCCAGGGATCACTATGGCTGTACCCCAGCCTGGTTACGTGTAAGTGAAGGGAGAGACCTGTTCAAAGAGCACCTTGTTCTGTTCCTGGAGGGTTTCAGCTCCTTCTTCTCCTCTTCGGAGTTATCTGCCACCGACGTGTTCTCCTCGTCCTCCTTCTCTTCCCTCTTTATTTCACTGGTTCCCGAGGAGACACTGCTTCGCCCCAGCCCCCCTGACAAGCCTGCTGAGGGAAGCAGAGCCACACATGGAAGGTTGGAGGAGCCTGACCCCCACAGAGTCCCCAGGCCCTGCTCCTGTTGCACTGCATCCCCAGCATGTGGCCTCCCAGCCTCATCCTGCATTGCTGCTCTGCAGGAAAAGGAGTTACTGGGGTGCTGGCTCTGCCCTGCCACCACTCCCTGCTCTTCTCCTGCCCACCTTCCAGGTCCAACCTCGTTCAGCAGAGCAGGACCCAGTGGCTCTGTGCACCCAGAGCTGGCAGAAGGGGCAGGAACACTTAGGCTAAACCTCTGGAAAAGGCTCAAGGCAGGAACAGCCCTGGGGATGCTGCAAAGAAGCACCAGCCTTGCAAGAGCACCCATATCCACCCCTCCCAGGCTGCTGCTGCACAGGGCTGGACCTAACGGGTGACCTGAATCTCCCCTGTGGCAGGCAAGCCCCAAGCATGCAGGTGAGCAGAGCTGCCTTACCGCTGTACGTGTCCTGCTGCCTGTTGAGGTCGGGGAGGGAGCTGGGCTGTGATGGAAGTGTAACGTGGTTGTGGAGCATGTTGGGGTTGCTGGACAACCCATCTTCGGGGTGACCTCCTCCCACCTACAGCAGAACAGGCAGAGCAAGCCTTGAGAGGGGGGAAGCAGCATGGCCAGTGGGGATGGGCACAGTCACGCCGAGCACCTATGCTGAGCAGGCTGAGGTGCAGCCACATGCCCTCCCCACACACTCCCACTATCCAGGCTGCAGGCATGCAGGAGGGAAGAGCCAACTTGCTCCGTGGCACGGGCACTGCAGGTCAGCTGCACCAAGCAGAGACCCCAACAGTGCTGCTTCCCCCTTACTCGCTTAGTAGCTGAGTCTGGGGAGCTCAGGAGGGAAGCACATGTGGTTCTTTAGAGGGACTGGAGATGTGTTACTGCTTGCTGCAGTAGGAAACCAGCTCTCCTGTGGTCACCAGCCTCTGGACAATGGGGACCCCAGCATCCATGTGCTCAAGGCACCCAGGACCTGTCGTGCTCTGTGGAGCCCAAAAGAGCCATCACACATCAGCACTCCCCATGTGCATAGCAGGATGTGGTGCCAGCCTGAATGGTTGGCAGCTGAGAAGTCCTGGCAATACCTGGCTCTCTATACCTGTGCAGATCTATACCTGGTGCCTCTGTACTTCTCTATACCTGGTGCCCTACACCAGATCTCTCTCCTCCTTCCTGCACATCCCAAGGACAGCTTGAAGCTGTTTTGAGGGATTTCCATCCATCTTAGAGGGAAAGAAGAAGAGCTTTCACCAATTCTGCCTGTCCTGAGAAGGGGCATGAGCAAGTGGCATGAGGGAGCTTGTGCCCGAGAGCCACCACTGTCCTTGGTGTTGATCCAACCCTCTTGCATGAATGGGGTGAGACACCGCATGTCACCCATTCCAAGCTGTCACCAGCTGACCCAGCCTGGACCTCACTGAGCTCTTCTCACAACAAAGGCAACAAGGCCAGGCCGGATGGGGCTCAGAGCAAGCTGCTCCAGTGGAAGGTTTCCCTGCCCGTGGCAGCGGTTGAAGCTGGAGGAGCTTTAAGGTCCCTTCCAACCCAAACCACTCTGATCTTCTGACTCCTCTGGATGCAGACACCCTGCCACAAGGGTCCCCAGCATGTCCCCGCCAGCTGCCCCCATGCTTCCACACTTACCAGGCTCGGGTGCCTGTTCCCCAGGGACATGACTGAGGCCGGGAAGGCCTGGCCCAGGCTGCCCACGGTGGCACTGTGGGCTGGTGCTGAGCCCAGAAGCCCGTGCATGTCCCCGTGGTTGCTCGGCATGGCGGCTGTCTGGCCCACAGCGTGATTCCTCAGCACGTGGATGGCTTCATCCAACCTGTCTTCCATTTTGTTTTGCTTGAAGGACAGGACAGAGATACACAGCTACGTTAATGCCTATAAAGCCAGCAACCCACTACAGCTCTGCGTGCTGGTGGCAGTCATGCACTCAGCTACTGCAAGGCAGGGGAGAAACAACCCCTGGGGAAGTCAGTGGCATCCCCTAAAGGCACAAGGGGTCACACAAGTGGAACTGGGTTTCTTCAGCCTGGAGAAGAGAAAGCTCCTGAAGGGGAGACCTGAGAGCAGCTCCACTGCCTAAAGGGGCTGCAGGAAACCTGGAGAGGGGCTTTGGGCAAGGGCCTGTAGGGACAGGCCAAGGGGAATGGCTTGAACCTGCCCCAGGGGAGACTGAGATGAGCTCTTAGGCAGAAGCTCTTCCCTGGGAGGGTGCCGAGGTGCTGGCACAGGGTGCCCAGAGAAGCTGTGGCTGCCCCATCCCTGGCAGTGCTCAAGGCCAGGTTGGACACAGGGGCTTGGAGCAAGCTGCTCCAGTGGAAGGGGTCCCTGCCCGTGGCAGGGGTTGGGGCTGGAGGAGCTTTGAGGTCCCTTCCAACCCAACTCATTCCATGATTCTGTGATTCTGTAACTGCTCAGGAAAGGGAGGCAAAAACTGGACAGACCCACAGGGTCCAACTCTACTGCAGTGCCCAGCTCTGTTGCTTTCGACCATGTGTCCATCTATCAACTAACCACCTTCCTCTTACCCAAGTCCTTTACTAGGCATGCAAGGGATGGAACAGAAAAGGAGAAGACAGACCTTTAAGCGACACTTACTAAAGTGTGGAGGCTCCCTTCGTAGCTGGGAGATAAGGCACCCTGTCCGCTTGCCCGTGACCACTGAGATGTGCCTGTGAACAAACAGGGAGAGCTTGGGACCGGGCACAGCTGCCACTAGATGGTGCTGGGAGCTGGGCCACCATGGCACGTGTGGCACCCCATGGGCCACCACTCATCAGCAGACACTGAGCTCAGGCCCCTACAGTGGGCTCATTTCTGCTCTGCATCAGCAGGACACTGAGCTTGGGCCTTCAGACCTCCAGAGGTTTTTTAGGTGTGAGTAAGCTTGCTGGGGGCAGCAGCCTGGGGGGTGATGCTGCTCCACACCCCGAGCACTGCACTGAAAGGAGACCTCTGCCACCAGATGGGAGCAGAGATGGGCTTTCATCCATTGGCTGCTTCTCGCTTCCCACTGCTCTCCTCCCATGGCAGACAAAACCAGGCATGAACCATCCGAGATGGGATGCTCAGGATGCTTGGGACAGGGTCTGTCTGAAGGGTAGGAGCAGGTCCCCTTGGGTGGCAGCAATGCTTTAACTCAAGCAGAGCCACCTGCCCCTTATACAGGGGCAAAAAACAGTGCAGGCACAGCCGTTTGCAGCAGGCAGGCACTGCTTGGCCCCAAAAAGGGGGAAAGCTCCAATCCACTAAAGCAGCCAGACATGTGGCTTCACAGGGCCATTTAAAGAGCATCTTCCTGTCTTCTTGTCCTTCCTCATCACTCCCCTACATTTAAAAGTGAAGTGGACTTGGCAAGATTGCCCCAAGTGTCTTTAATGAGGGTTTGGGGCTGCCTGGGGAAGTACACAGCCATGGATCTCTTGAAAGCAAACCTGACATCCCCCTTTGTGCAAAAATCAGTGGTTTTCACCCACCTGCAAGGCCCTGAGGGGAGCCGACCGGTGTGGAGGGGTTGGAGGAGAAGTTATTGCTAGAGTGATCCGGGGAGTAAATCTGGAGTGAGAGAAGCAGGATCTGGTCAGCAGCACCCACCCTGCCACGGCTCAGCCCTCCCCAAGCCAGGTGCAGCAGGACCACCGAGGGTAGCCCATTCCCATACCCACACCCCACAGCTCCCCCAGGAGAGCCAGGGCCCCTCTGTCCCCACTGCACAGCTCCAGCCTCTGCTCTTCGGGTCCCACCTTGGAGGAAAGCAAGAGCCCCAAGAAATCACTGCAGGGTACAGAAACAAAGGTCCCTGCATTGAACAGGAGAGAGGCAACCCCAAGCTCTGAGAGCCCAGTGGGACCAGTGCCCTCCAGTTTGAACCCGCACATGCAGGCCCAGCGCTACTGGGACTTGCAAGTCCTGGTAGGAGGGTCATGTAGGATCTGGCCAGACCAGCACCAGGCTGGATGGCTGCGGAGCTGGCTCATGGGCAGGGCCACCGTAACATCCCGTGCCTCAGTTTCCCCATCTGCCAAGAAGGGGTGTTGCAAAGCACCAGGCCTCAGGATGGCAGCACATCGAGGGGGGAAAATCCTCCCCGAGAGGCTGTTTGGCATGCATCCACCCAAACCTTTCAATGTCTCCATGCTGCCTGCTGCCTCCAGGCTCCCTCTTACAGAGGGAAGGGGCAGTGCTGCAACAAAGCAGGGATGGGGCCAAGGGGCTGCAGAAGCTCTTACTGAAGCTAGTGCCTTCCCGAGCGCATCTCCTGAGCTCCCAGCTGTGGTTCCTCTGTTACCTGTCGAGAGAGGACACAGATGTCACTGCCGGGCTGCCAGGACAAGGCACCTGCACAAGACCTTCTCTGGGGTCACCTGCTCTGAGTGTTACTGCTTTGCTTGGAAATGAAAGGGATTCTTTATAAGATGCTGTTGAAGGTGCATGAAGGTGTTGATGGTGTCATGCTACCAACAGCGATGTTTCTGCTGCAGCACGGCTCGTATTTCATGGGGCACCTTAAATCTCTACCAACCCAAACTTGCTTTCCCTCCTCTAAACAAGAGGGTTTCTACGAATCAAGGTCAGGATCTTCACTTCCTGGGGAATAGGAATTCATTCCAGTAACAGGTTTTGTAACAGGTTCAGCAGGGTTAGAGATGAAAGCACTCGGGGGTTTAACACGGTACCCAAACACAACACAAACGCTCCCAGTCTGGATGCAGATGAACAGCTTCACACGTTCCCCTGCCTCTCCACAACGCAGGTGCAAACCCCACCACTCACTTCAGCCAAGGCACCTCCAGGAGACAATGTCCCAGGTCCTGGTCTCCTCCCAGATCCACCAAGGCAGGTGGAAACCCCCAACCCTGTCTCCTTGCTACTGCTTGCCCAGGTATCCAGCAGCAGTAACCTCACTGTGCCTCTTCCTCAAGCAGTAACCCCATGCAGGGTTAAAAAGGGCATGAAATAAGAGTGTGCATCCATCAGACACAGCTATTGCAGCCTCAGAGGTTTGCACAGGACTTTAAATCTTCCCCATAAGCCTCTGCATGGCAGTGGAGAAGGGAGGGGGGGGGTCATGCTGAGGACCATCCCATGGCTCGGGGCCATTCGTACGTACCCATCATGCTGTCCGTGCCACTGATGGGAGGCGTGTGACTGGAGACACCGTATGGCGTGGAGGCAGAGGAAAAGCCAGACACGGAGGGGAGCCCGCCGTTAACCTCCCCTGAATGCAGCTGGTAGTTCTGGCAGAGACAGGGGAGAAGGGTCAGAGCCTCAAAAGGCATCAGCATCCAGGCCAGGACCCTGCTCCTCCCTGTGGGCAGCCACCCCGAGCTGCCAGCCCCAGGACAAGGGGACCCGTTGTCACTGGCTGGCTGAGGGACAAGGCACCCAGCGTGGGGACCCGTTACCATGCGCTCGTGCTGGTGTAAACTGTTGAAGCCGCTGGCTGGTGGGAGTGGGGAGGAGGAGCTGCCCAGCATGGCACCGTAACTCGACTGGCTCAAGGCACCAGGAGAACTCCACAGGTCTGCTGAGTTATGGAGCCCGTCTGGAAGGAAAAGCAGAGCTGAGCAGGGCAGAGATGCTCCAAGTGTTCCCCAGCCCATGCACGGGGAGGGCAGCCCAGGCTGAGGGGCTGCATCTGTCCCCATCGCGTCTGAGCATCACCTCCTGAGCAGATTGGAGCCATTCCAGGGCTCCTCTGTGCCTCATGCACTCCTGCCCCAAACTCCCTCCAGTTCTTCCTGTCACCCGTAATGGGCCTGGCAGCCCCTGCTCTGTCCGGCTTGCAGGACACTGGGGTTGTTAATAACTCACCTGCCATATAAAAGGCTCCGGGATACACAGTGCTGGGAGGTTTCGAGGGAGTATATCCAGCTGGATCCCTGCTGTAGTCATCACCTGAGTTGGATGGATACACCTGCAGAGCAGCAAAGAGGTTGAAGAGAAGAGCCTGGCCACTCCACGGCCCCACATCCTCCCTATGGGGACAGAGTCAACCCCTTCATAGAAATCAGCCTCTGACTCGAGGGGAAACTGAGGCCTGAGTGGACCTTGAATGGCTTTTTTGTTTTCACAGAATCCCAGCCTGGTTTGGGTTGGAAAGGACCTTGAAGCTCATCCAGTTCCAACCTCCTGCCATGGGCAGGGACCCCTTCCACTGGAGCAGCTTGCTCCAAGCCCCTGTGTCCAACCTGGCCTTGAACACTGCCAGGGATGGGGCAGCCACAGCTTTTCAGGGCCAATTGTCCTCCTAAATCCACCACCCTCGAAAGCTCTGACTGAAAATCACCTTGTGCCAGTGCAAAAAGCAGCACGCAAAGAAACTGAAACGCCCCTCAAAATGACATCAGCACTTCTGGTTACACCTTATTTTCATCCCCATTGATTCATTCTGAAACCACTAATAGTGGTTTTTGGTTTTTTTTTTCCTTCAATACCCACGAAAGCATTGCTCTGCCTGGAAGACACAGCTCTCTGCAAAGGAAACCTGCCCTCAGTTTCTCTTTCCCCACACCCAGGCAGATCCCTCCGAGCTGAGGTCCTCACCCAGCAAGAAGGGGCAGAATTGTCCTCTATTACTGGAACTGCCCAGAACACCAAGAGTTCCTTCTTGGTGGTGGTGCAATAGAAAACAAGCTCTCAAAAGCAGCAGCAGTTGCACTTTAATACATCACTTCATTTTCCCCTGCCAGTTCAGGTTCCTGCCTCTTACAGCAGCTTCCCTTGGAGCTGGGGGTGTACAGAGAGCCCCAGGGACAACCCCTGCCCCTCGCACTGAGCATCTTCTGGCAGCGGGTGGCTGCAACCATGGTGCACCAAGGAGCTGAAGGCAACTTGCGGGCATCGGAGCTACAGGGAAATGTGGGAAATACAGAAAAGAAAGGGCAATTTCTGTCTGAGGAGCAGCTCAGGGAGGGGATCCTGCCCCTCTGCTGTGCTCTGGGGAGAGCCCCCTGCAGCCTTGATCCAGCTCTGGGGCAGCAGCACAAGAGGGACGTGGGGCTGCTGGAGTGAGATCAGAGGAGGCCATGGAGATGCTGCAAGGGCTGGAGCAGCTCTGCTCTGGAGCCAGGCTGAGAGAGCTGGGCTGGGGCAGCCTGGAGAAGAGAAGGCTCCTGAAGGGGAGACCTTAGAGCAGCTCAACTGCCTAAAGGAGCGGCAGGAAAGCTGGAGAGGGGCTTGGGACAAGGGCCTGTAGGGACAGGCCAAGGGGAATGGCTTGAACCTGCCCGAGGGGAGACTGAGATGAGCTCTTAGGCAGAAGCTCTTCCCTGGGAGGGTGCCGAGGTGCTGGCACAGGGTGCCCAGAGAAGCTGTGGCTGCCCCATCCCTGGCAGTGTTCAAGGGCAGGTTGGACACAGGGGCTTGGAGCAAGCTGCTCCAGTGGAAGGGGTCCCTGCCCATGGCAGGGGTTGGAGCTGGAGGAGCTTTAAGTTCCCTTCAACCCAACCCAGGCTGGGATTCTATGAAATAAAGAGTGGGGGAAGGGAAACTCCTGACAGACGCTGGCAGCTGCCTCCATCCCTCACTCAAAGAAGAAAATCCACATCCCTCGGCCCTTGCTCACCGGTGCAGGGCAGCGCTCGGGTGAGGTGGGCGCAGGGAGCCGCACGTGGGCACCACGTGTGGCCGGGGAGAGCAGGGGAATGGAGGAGGCCGCAGGGAAGACTCCGGTAAATTGCCCTTTCCTATCATTTGATTAAATGGCGGGAGCTGGGACCGGGAATCGACTGGAGCACGTCTAATAGCCCCGCGCCATCTGCCAGTGCCTGGCTCCCGGCCAGCGTGCAAGGCAGCTGTGCTGGAGCGGGGAAGGGGTGGGGGGAGCACATCCATTTCATCCATCCGGAGCGAAAATGAGGAGAATAAAAACAGCAGGGATGAGCGAAACGGGGGCTGCAAACCGCTCGGGAGCTCGCTCTGCCGTGTTATCCTCATCACCCCTGCGCCTTCCCCCATCTCCTGGCGGATGCGGGCGGAAAGGGGCAGGTTTCACCCTAGAAGCAGCCTCTGGCCCCTCCAAACCCCTCATGTCCCTGCTCAGTGCACAAAGCCACCTTAGCTCTGCCCGGCACCGAGCGAGGAGCATCCCCAGCCCCACGTGCGTGCGCTGGGAGCAGCCAGAGCCGGCGGCCGCCGGCCAAAGGCTGCAGGAAGCGGTAAATCACCAGCGCCAGGGCCCTGCTCCCCACCGCGCGCCCCAGCTCTGGCAGCAGCCTCAGGGACCTCCAGGTGAGGTCATTTCCTCCGCTCGGAGCTGCCAGCACGGCCAGAGAGCGGCTGGAGCAGCCCCAGCTCCGGGATGGAGCCGCAGGGCTCTGCGGCATCCTCCATCCCATCCCCCCCTTCCCTGCTTTTCTTGCTTAAATGGATGAACCGGGTGGGACCTGAAGCAGGCTGGAGCTGAACAGAGCCGGGGGCAGGCTGGGGGCTCCCGGGCAGAACCAGCTCCCAGGCACCGCGCTCGCTGTGGGAACCAAATCCTGCAGGAATCGACCTGCACAAAATCCCTCTCCCGGCTTCCTCCGGCCGCGGCGGGGGCTCGGGGGCCTCATCCAGCCCTGGGTCCTGTACCTGGACATGGCAGCCTGCGGGAAGCGCGGGCTCAAGCACTCCCCTTTCCAGCTCCCCATGGCAGGGAGGCTCAAAGGAAGGGGCTCCGTGCTCAGGGGCAGCTCACTGCCCAGCCCAGCAGCTGTTTCACACGAGCTCACCCCAAAGGGCCAGGCACAGCCTCTGCCCTCGCCACCTGGCAGCACCTTCACATCCCCAGCACAAAGGCTGGGGGAGACTGGATCGAGAGCAGCCCTGAGGAGAAGGGGCTGAGGGTGAGGAGAACCCCCCCGTGTGCTGGGCTGCATCCCCAGAGCGTGAGCAGCAGCTCAGGGAGGGGATCCTGCCCCTTTGCTGCAGTCTGGGGAGACCTCAGAGCAGCTCCAGTGCCTAAAGGGGCTGCAGGAAACCTGGAGAGGGGCTTTGGACAAGGGCCTGTAGGGACAGGCCAAGGGGAATGGCTTGAACCTGCCCCAGGGGAGACTGAGCTGAGCTCTTAGGCAGAAGCTCTTCCCTGTGAGGGTGCTGAGGCGCTGGCACAGGGTGCCCAGAGAAGCTGTGGCTGCCCCATCCCTGGCAGTGTTCAAGGCCAGGTTGGACACAGGGGCTTGGAGCAAGCTGCTCCAGTGGAAGGGGTCCCTCCCCGTGGCAGGGGTTGGAGCTGGAGGAGCTTTAAGGTCCCTTCAACCCAAACCAGGCTGGGGTTTTATCATCCCTCTTTACCCATCTCACACCATTAGTGCCTCTTGGTGACTCTGGCACAATCACCCCCTTTCAGCCACCCTCAACTACTGCAGCCACTGACCTCGGTGAGTTTTTCCAAGCAGCAAGGGAATTACACATTAAAGCACTTTATTTTAATAAGTTGCTGATTAACCTATTTATTTTGCATGGGGTCCAGTGATAACACGGGGCAGGCTCCTACGCAGGCAAGTGGGACAAGAAAGAGCCTTTGATCTGCTGCCTTTGAGGCCAGCAGCTCAGATCCACACTTCCCTAGCTGCATCCGTGAGGGTTTCTCTGCCCAGGTGTGGAAGTTCAAGCACAAACCAAGAAGCAAACAGAGGGCAGCGGGAAGAAGCAGCCCTGTGGTCAAGGGGCGCCTGAGGTGACAGCCTCCTGTGCTTCCTGAGCTGGAAAAGCCAGTGTGGAAGTGGTGGCTCTGACACGGAACGGGCTGAGTTTTGGCAGAGTGGTTCTTGCTGTTAGAACTGGGGCCCTTGAGGGCACAGGCAGGACAAGGGGCAGCACTCCCCACGGCCTTTGAAACCTGAGGCCAAACAAGGGCCATTTGTTGGAGGGATGTTTTCCCCACATGTCAACTGGGGTTTAAAAGCTCCGCATTTCACAGTGAAACTCGACACAGCGATGATAGGGATTCTGCTTCAAGCAGGTTTCCCCTCTTCAAACACAGACTCTTGAAGCAACTCAGCACTGCTGACTGGAGCTGGCTTCTGCATGATGTGGGTCTGTGTGAAGCCATCACCACCCTCCAGTCTGCAAGCCCAATCTGGCACGTCCTCGGTCCCCTCCTCTCCCTCCATCCTCCCAACATCAGCATCTCAGGGTCACACAGAATCATTGAATGGTTTGGGTTGAAGGGACCTTAAAGCTCATCCAGCTCCAACTCTGCCACGGGCAGGGACCCCTTCCACTGGAGCAGCTTGCTCCAAGCCCCTGTGTCCAACCTGGCCTTGAGCACTGCCAGGGATGGGGCAGCCACAGCTTCTCTGGGCACCCTGTGCCAGCGCCTCAGCACCCTCACAGGGAAGAGCTTCTGCCTAAGAGCTCAGCTCAGTCTCCCCTCGGGCAGGTTAAAGCCATTCCCCTTGGCCTGTCCCTACAGGCCCTTGTCCCAAGCCCCTCTCCAGGTTTCCTGCAGCCCCTTAGGCACTGGAGCTGCTCTCAGGTCTCCTCTTCAGGAGCCTTCTCTTCTCCAGACTGCCCCAGCCCAGCTCTCCCAGCTCCACCGTTTGCCTCCTGTGTCCATCTCTTAAGGCAGAGCCTGTTGTAGAGGTTGCAGACCAGGCTTTGCGCTACCAGCAAGTGAACCCCCCAGCACGAGGCTTCCCCCACGCTGGATGGACACCCACGGGTGCTCCCTGGGGAATGGGGGTGGTGTGGCACACTTGGGAGAGGGCAGATCTCCAGCACAGCCCCAGCCTGGGCTCCTCGCCTGCAGGGCAGAGCCTGCCCGTCCCCCTGCAAGCACGCAAACGCTCCGGTGAGGAATGCAGCCAGACGCAGGCCTGCAGGAACCCTCCAGCCCGCTCCAATTAGCTTTCCTGGAGATCCCATTACTTCTGGCCACAAAGACATTGTTCAGTTTATTCCCCTGTAACAGCCGCAGGAGCATGGCTAACATATTCCTACAGCCTGCTCGGCTTGCCTATAAAACAGCCCAGGCAGTGCACACACCTGGAGCAGCCCCAGCTCCCTGCCCGCCTTCCGACTGCTTTGGTTTCCCTTCTGGAGTGAAATCTGAGCACACCAAGGATTACATTTTACTCCACGACCTAACGTCAAAAAGACGAGAGCCAGCAAAGGGCAGGAGGTGCTTTGGGGAGTCTGGGCTCCAGATGGGGAGATGCCACCAGTGGCTGCTCCACACGGGAAGCACTGAAGCTCCTTCACTCCTATTAACGTGCTGGTATCGCAGCCCCACAGCAATTCCCCTTTCTCCATCACAGGAAGCTGGGAAAACCCTGCCCCATCGTACTAAAATCCAAGCCCTTGATGTTGGGGACGGCTGGACCTGCAGCTCTCATGGCAGAGAGCAGGGACACCCAGGGGATGGAGGAACAGGGAAAATGCTCCTGCCACTTACCGAGGAGGGGAGTCCAGGAGGCACCTTCCGGACCTTTTTGGGCTGGCCATCTGGTGTAGAGAAAAGAAGAGAGGATCTCATTTCTGCAGGGGGTTAGGGGGAGGGAAAATAACAACAAGCTACAGCTAAAAGTATGCAAGGATGGAAGGTGCAACTACGGGCAGAGCTCCAGTCCCAAATGCCCCAACAGTCAAGGAAGCATCACCAGTGAAAACGTCTGAGGATGAACCTCTCCTCCTCAACTGTGCACCCTTTGAAGGTGGGTTTCACCCCCACAACATGTGCTCAGGGCAGCCCCTCCCAAAAGAGGTGCTCACTGTGGGTTTGTTAGCTTATAACTCAGGAAAGCCCCAGCTGAGGAGGTGCAGGGTACCACCAAGCCAAGCCAGGCACTCGACCGGGTCGTAGCCCAGGAGGAGAAGCTCATCACACAGAATGACCCGATGCAAAAGAACAGGTTTCCAAGCTGACACCATAAACCAGCAGCGTTTTGAAGTGGCGATATCAAAGTGGTTGCCTTTTTCTGAACAGCACTGGAAAAAAAACAGATGTAACACCAGTCGCTTCTGGTTTCGTTTGGTGGGGAAAGCCCAAAATAGCAGCAAGAAAGTGACTCTGGAGGGGGAACTGTGACAAGAAATACAAGTTCTGGAGAACGGGAGCTTGTCTTCACTTGAAAGCTGAACTCAACACCTGACCTTAGCCTGTGTTCAAAGCAAAGAGGCTTATGGGCAAACAGAGGCTTGTGGGCAGCTCCTGATTTATAACAGGGAAGCAGGCAGGTAGGCACGGAGAGGTCCTGGAGCAGACGCTGCCCATGTCCCTGGGCGCAGTGCCTGGACCTCCCATCTCTCCTTAATGGCTTTTTCCTGGCAGTCTGGGTCCTTGCAGCAGGACAGGGCTCCAAGGAGGGCCATTGGCCATGAAACCAACCTTGAAGGAGGCCCAAGGTTTTCCGTGAACAACTGCTCATGTGCAGTGTGGCTCAGGGGCAGCTTTAAAAGGACCTCCAGCCATTCGCTGCTTTCACCTCCTCTGACGTTCTCCAGAAAAGAGGAAATTGTACACGATGCTGAGCCCAAACCCCCTTTAAAAGCACGGCACCCATATTCACATTCATGTATGAATTCATCAGGCCACGCTGTGGCAGGAACCACAGCCGAGGGCAACGCGAAGCGACTTACCTATGCTGCTGTCAGCACCTCTCCTGCGAGGGTTGTTGGGGTAAGAAAAATACTGAGAGCCCCCTTTCACCCCGGTGGGGGAGAGCGTGCTGGGACTGGCGATTCCCATCTCGCTGGGCAGGAAACTGGTCTGCAAACGGGAGACAGAAAAAGCCCTGCCATGTAATCAGGCTGGAAAAGCACAGCGCTCACTGGGGGAGACCAGAGCGCCCTCGAGCCACATTCCAACAGTGCAGGGGGGAAAAAACAGGCGAGCCAAGGGGCCAGATGAAAAGGCAGATACATGAATATGGGGGTGGCAGGGTTTTCAGGCTGTGTTTTCTCACTGGACCCCAGGAAGGAACCTCTCCAAGACCCAAGGATGCAAGCCAACAGGCGCCATAGTGTGGAGCAGATCGGTCCCATGCTCACCTTGCTGCCCAAGAGGGCAGGACAAGGCTCTGCCTTTGACTGATGGTCCCAGCCTGCTGAAGGCACAGAGCAGGTGACCATCAGGCTGGGGGGGCTCGTTACAGTGTTCCCTGGCTGCCCCATGGCCTCACTCAGGACAAAACTCTACCAAGGTTTTACAGCAAAGGATTACACTGAGCTGCATCCCCAGAGTGTGGGGCAGGGGAGTTGGAACTGGATGAGCTTTAAGGTCCCTTCCAACCCAAACCATTCTGTGATTCTGTAATCACAGGTTTTGGTGTGCTTTGGCCCCTGTGGGGACACACCTGATGGTCACAGCATGTCCACCCATCCTCAAAAGATATGACTGACCAAGCGGCCCTGTGCTGTCTGTCACCCCCCCAACTCATCAGAGACCTGGCCTGGGCTGAGGACCGATGCAGGGCTCACCCACCAGCAAACTCTAAGCCAGTCGCAAGAGACAGGCACAGTTATATGGCAGCACCCATGGACTCAGCCTGTCCTGGTCCCCCCTGGCCATAAACCCCAGCCCAGGGTGCTGGCACTGATGCTTTCTCCCCCATCCGCAGCATCTCGCAGCCAGATCCATCGTGAATGATGCAAAGGAGCTGCAATGCCTCTGCTGCAGGTGGTTTTCTCTTGCCTTCTATCAGGGAAAAGTCAAACCCCTCTTTCTGAAAAGAGGAAACTCCTCCCTCGTGTTTATCCCAGCTGACCTTGAGCTCCCAGTGTGGAGCCAGAGCCCAGGGTGATCGCTGGCTCCTGAGGCAGAGCAAGTATGGCTTTCTTATGGGAGCAGCCCAACGGCATTGCCCCTTTCACCTTGGGAGAAAGTAACATGTATTTACATGGAATCAGAGCTGGCAAAGGGCCTTTCAGCATCAAAAGCTCAGCTCTGACCCATCTTCCGAGGGCAACCCGCTGAAATAAAGAAGGATTTCAGGCTTTGGGGAAACTGGAAAGAAAACCCCACTGCTTTCAACTCCCCCGTCTCCTCCAGCAAGGGGTTGGGAAGGGAAAGAGGAGCTCGTGTGTTCACAGCTGGTGAAATTCCTGCAATCTGTTCCACCGGTCATATTACCTTTGCACTGAAACGGCTCCGTGCAAACGGAGCAGCCCAGCCAAGAAAAGCAAGAGACCCAGCACCCTGGAGGAGATCCCAGAGGAATGCCGGCTCCTGCAGCAGGTATCTCCAGAGAGGCATGGAGATAGGAAGGCAGTCTCCTGGAGAAAGGGGTTTTCTTCCCATTGCCTCTCCCCGGGCAGAGGTTATGGGTTATGGGTTAAACAAGGGGGGAGCGGCAGCTCTGCCCTGGAGGAGGGAGTTTTGGGGAGCACCAGGGCCAATTTTCCAGCTCTTTTCAGACAGAAAAAAGGAACAGGTCAACCCCCCCCCCCAACCCCAAACTGGAGACAGAAGCAACAACTGTTCTGGGGGCCCAAGCAAGCGCGCAGACGGCCCCGCTCGCCTCCCAGCACCCCACACAAGAGGGGTTTTGTCTCCCCTCCGCATCAAACAGGCTCCATCTCCCCCTCTGCCACCCGATCCAGACCCATGCACCCACTCGAGGGCCTCTCCCAGGCTGCAGCACCATTTGCCCACCCCATTTCTGTTACCTTCCATCTTCCCCTCCTCCCCAAAGCCCAGCAAAACCATAACATTCAAAAGGAAGGCTTGGCATCCATCCCATTCCTGCTTTAGCAGCTTCAGTGGTAAATGAAAGCCACTCTGGCTCAGCCAGCCAGCACAGCTGCTCCAGAGCAAAGGAAACATCCTCAGTTCAGAGAAGAGGAAATCATGACGAATTTGTGTGAAATTAAAACATGTAATATGTGTGTGTGTGTGTGTACATGTATCAAGTAAAAAGCTGTCCAGCCAAGAGCTGCTCCCCTGAATAAAATGGTGGGACTGTTGCCCTGGGGCAGCTGCAGCAGCACATCAAAGCAGAGGTGCTCGCTCCTTCCCAAAGAAACTATTTCTGGATGCTGGAAGCAACAAACTGGATTATCTCAGGGCCGGACAACTGCTTTCCCTGGCTCTGATTTATGCCTGGAGTATTCCTGATAGGAAGCAAGTTTTGACCCACAGCACAGCCTTGGTTATCCTGTTGGGGTTCGCACGGGGTGACCCAACAGGGCAAGGTTGTTGCTGCTAAAGGCTGTGTCCCTCCCTGTTGTTGAGACGAGCATCTGCTGCAAGCCCTGCCCTGACAGAATGATCATAAAACTGAAAGACTGCCTGTAATCCATCCCTTTATCCATCCATTATGCTCCATTCCTGGCAGTGCTCAAGGCCAGGTTGGATGGGGCTTGGAGCAAGCTGCTCTAGTGGAAGGGGTCCCTGCCCGTGGCAGGGGGTTGGAACTGGAAGAGCTTTGAGGTCACCTGCAACCCAAACCAGGCTGGGATTCTATGATTCTATCCACACCAAGATGATGTTCCAACAGCACGGAAACCATGTCACAGACTCTCCCTCCCTGTAACTGGTGAATGTGGGGACATGGAGATGCTGGCTGGGGAGGAAGAGATGCACACCAAGTGTGATACTTGGAGGCAAAGTGGGAGCCTCAAGGCAGGCAGCTGGAAGGAGAAGGTGCCTCCTGGAGTGCTCCTCTGCCCACAGCCACCCTGGCACAAGGAGAAGTGCTGTTTGGATCTGACTCGCTGACAGTCCTCCAAGGGCAGTGTGGCTGGGTCCTATCTGATTAAATACTCATCAGCTAGAAACAGGAATAACAGTAATGAAAGAAGTGAGCTTGAAGAGGTTCTGAAAAGAACTGAGAAGCTGCTGCAACTCCATTTCTAACCTCTGACAACTCCCCTGAGCCAGCAATGCAAGCCTGAATAAACTGCTGACACCCAACAGACCTCTCTGAGCACAGGACCTTGGGCAGAGAGGCGAGATGCAAACCCTCAGGTTGCTTTTTATCCCCAGCTTGGCTGGCTGAGGTAGCAGGAAACTCTTCCCTGGGAGGGTGCTGAGGTGCTGGCACAGGGTGCCCAGAGAAGCTGTGGCTGCCCCATCCCTGGCAGTGTTCAAGGGCAGGTTGGACACAGGGGCTTGGAGCAAGCTGCTCCAGTGGAAGGGGTCCCTGCCCGTGGCAGGGGTTGGGACTGGAGGAGCTTTAAGGTCCCTTCCAACCCAAACCATTCCATGATTCTGTGATAAATGAAGCAAAAAATACATCTTATCCTTACCTGGTTTAGTCCTGGCATCCCTGTGTCTCTTCCAAATGTGGAGTACGAGGTTCTTTCACTGCTCTTCCCTACAGTGGAGAAAAGACAAGGTTTTGTGTAAGAGGGAAGGGGAGATTTTGCAGGCACCCCCCTTCAGGGTATGAATCCTGCCCTTGGAATCCTTCCTCTGCCCACCTGCAGAGGTTCCTGCCTCCAGGAATAGCTTGCTGCTAAACCAGGAGCACCTTTCCAGTTCACGGGCAGCAGAGCCCGGCTGCTCCAGAAACAGCAAAACCCCCAACTGCAGCGCTGCAGGGAAGTGCTCGTGGCCATGGAAACTGGCAGTGTCTGACCAGAGCCACCAAATCCCTCCAGACACGCTCCAAAAAGCCAGCCAAATTTGGCAGAGACAGTGACAGAGCAAACCAGAAGCCAGGTGGGAGAGACCAGGCTCCACGGGTGCATTCCATGCAATAGGAAATCTAATTCCAGCAGTGTGTGATGCTGAGCTCCTGCTCCGTACAGCACAGGGATCACCTTCTTCCCATTCCAACTTTCCAAACCCCATCCAGATCTAAAGAGCAGGCACTCAATAGAAAAGCATTTCCTTCCTTTCCAAGCCCCCTCCATCAGGTCCCACTGGGCAGGCTCCTCCTGGAGCACAGGGCTCCACAGGCAGAGCATCCCAGAGTGCTGCGCAGGAGCAGACCCACGTGCCACAGTGCTCACACGTGAACTTCTGCACCCATCAAACGTGCCCACCAGCACCCTGCCCACACACTGCTAAACCGGTGTCTTCAAGGAGGGGAATATACAGCCAGAAACCCAATGCACATGGTGAAGTGTTTCCAGTCTGAAACGGCCCTGCACTCACTGCCCCAGAGCGTGCTGGGGCCCCTGGCAAGCAGCACCCATGGATACCAGGGTGGGTCGGCACCCCAGGGAAGGACCCCAGCACAGGGATAAAGGGACTGGAATAGTTGTATGCTTTGCCTGGGAAGCACAACAGTGTGCTTTGGGGTTCCTCCCCCCCCCCCCCCCAAGCAAAACCAGACACTCCTCCAGAGGGGAACCAGCACTTTTATATTTAAAATCAATAAATAAATTAAACCCAGGCTGAAAATCTATGAGGATTTTTTTATCCCCCTGTTAATTACAGTCTATTAATGGTGCCACCATGCAAAGGAGGGAAGAGAGAGATGGGAGATGATGACTGAGAAGGATTTGCACCCAGGGCAGGATGGGCCCAGTCCATCAGCAGCCCAGGGACAGTGTGGGGGCTGCTGCCTGTGATGTGGCTGGGAGAAGCTGGGCTCCGCCACCCCCTCCCTGGAAAGAGGCGATCGCATCCTGCCTCTGGTCTGGCTCAGTAAGCAAAATAGGGAGCGGGGAGGATTCTACCAGTCTGCTTAAGCTAAAGCCATCACTGAAGGCAGCCAAGATGCAGGTTAATGCACTGGGGTGACATCTGGGCTGGCAGGCAGCTCCACGCACCATTAAAGGGTTTTGGGGAGCAGATGAAGAGGGGAGGAGGAGCAAATTTCCCCAGGGCAGTCCCTGCTGAAGCACAGGGCAGAGGGATGGGAAAGGAGAGGGGGCTGCTTGGTTTTCCAGCCTTAGTACGGGGGCTTTAAACTCAACCCTAAATTTCAGTGGGTTCCCCCACTATAACCCCAAACCTGAGACACCCCCCCCTTCCCAATGGTGCTGTTTCATTTTGGAGGCTTAAACGTTAAGTAAAGGTCAAAATGCCAGAGGCTGCATCTCCCAGATGACCTCGTTTCTAAAAGAGCTTAGCAGCAGCTCTGCTTGCAGCCAGTAGCAGGACACCAACCCCACAGCAGGTTGGGGATGGTGATTACTCCTCAAGCAGGGCAATGCCATGCTGGTTTAGCTGGTCAGCAACAGCCAGGCCTCCTGTCTGAGAACACACTGACCCTTCAATGTGTGGTTTGAGCAGAGAAGCACTGAGGCAAACACCTCTGCTGGCACCAGCTATCCCAGTGACCACAGGAAGATGAAGAGCTACAACCCAGTGCCAACACCATATTGCTCCAAAGCCCACTACCTTCATGGATCGTGGAAGGCATCATGGAATGGGTTGGGCTGGAAGAGACCTTAAAGCTCATCCAGTTTCAACCCCCTGCCAGCTCCTTCTCCTGCTCTGCTGCTTTCAAACCCTGCTCAATGAGCACTTTTCCAGCCTCTCTCCTCTTCCTGCAGGATCTGGAGGAGATCTCAGATGAAGCCTCCCACAGGCCCACCTTCATCCAGGACTCTGGGAAAGAACCCACCCCCCCCATTTGTGCTCTCTCCTCCCAGAGGCAGGTTTGCTTCCAGGCTCGCAGACAAGATGATGGAATCAAACCTCCTCTTTCCTGAGCTCGCTGCCAGCTCTGGCAGTGATGGGGTTTGGCCTTGGTGCCCAGGACCACGGCAGCATTTCACCAGGACACTTGGGGTTTTGCCTTTTTGCTCCCCAAGATGCGTACAAAGAGCCAAGAAAAGATGATTCATCACTTCCTATGGGATTTGCCAGCTCCTGCTGGGAGGATGCAAGTGCTTGGCCATGGCACAGTGCCCTGTGCTCCCCCAGGGAGGTCA
Source organism: Pezoporus occidentalis (assembly GCF_034315485.1). NCBI lineage: Eukaryota > Metazoa > Chordata > Aves > Psittaciformes > Psittacidae > Pezoporus > Pezoporus occidentalis. Next base: position 351,692 of record NW_026915053.1, on the reverse strand, counting down.
CACCATTGCCCCCCATTGCCCTGTCCCCAAACAGAGCCCTGGTGCAGCCCCAGCACACACCACCCACCCCAGCCATGGCAGAGCCACCCACCATGCCCCGGGAATTCCATGAGAGGTAAAAAGGGGAGGAAAAGCACATCTCCAGATTTAAAACCCAGGAGCAGCGACAAACCCCAGTCCGTGGGCAGATTAAAACCATTGTCCAGGCAGCACCCCATCCCCAACGTCTCACAATACACACAAGATTAGAAACACTCCTCTGAAAAGAAGCTAATTACTAGAAATAATTACTAGAAAGAAATCTCTTCTGGCTTATCAGTTCCCTGGTGTTCAAGCAATTCCTTCCCCCCCCTCCCTCGCCCCTTGCTGAAGATGAATGGTAAAAGAGTGGCAGGTTTTGAAGAGTGGTGATTGAAAGCAAACACAACATCAGAGAATCTCCCCTCTGGCAGGTTAAAGCCATTCCCCTTGGCCTGTCCCTACAGATCCTTGTCAGAGAATCCCTCCTCGCCCTCTGGGATGAGCTGGCTCGTCACAGCACCGGGCAGCCAAGGATGCTCAGACCTCACCAGGAGGAACAGGAACGGGCTTCAAGGTGCCTTTCAACCCACATCATTCCATGGTTCTGATACAATGCAATCACAGCCTCACACACCTTCTGTTCACCGAGTACCACTGGACACGTCCATTCTGATCTGCTTCTTCCATGTCCTCACATTCCAAAATTCACTGCTTCTGCTTGAATTTATGAGTTTATGAACAAAAGCAGCTTTGAAACGGGAGGAGGCCTGAGCCCCTCCTGGCTGCTCCCTCCCTCCTCCCCACCTCCTGTTTGGGCACTGGAGCTCCCAGTGCTGCACCCAACCGCTGTTCATGGGCATGGGAAGATGGGAGTCCCAGCAGGCACTGGAGCCAGTGGGGAATCACCCACTGGAGCAGCCGAGGGCTGGCTCCATGTGCTGGGGACTGCCTGGGCTCACAGCCTTGCTGGGGAGTGCCGCAGCACTTGCCAAAGACCGGGAGCCCTGTCTTTGAGAGGAAGCCAAACACGTCTTCCCTGCACACATCAAAGGGGAAACCTCTGTGCTCCTCCCCAGGCAGCTCCTTCTCAGCTGGAAACTCTTCAGGCTGCCTTGGCCTCAGGTGTGGGACAGGTTGGGATGGGTCCCCCCCACGCACACCCCCAAGAAACCACGCAGAAGTGCATCAAGGCTCCCCTGTCTTGTTAAGAAACATCTCTTCTGCTTTGCTCACACCTTCCTGGGGCAGAAAATGAGAAGGAATAACACCCTTGCAGAGGGACAACGGGGAAACTGCTGGGAAATGCTCTTCTACACTGGAGCAGGATCCCCAAGGGGCAATTAAACATCGTCCTCCCCAACAGCAAGAGGGGAGCAGAGCTGAGAGTGAGCTCCAAGAGCACACACACAGGGCTACCCACTCCCCAGCACAACCCCACTCCTCTCTTCTCCCTTCTGACCAGCTCCACAGGAGGAACCACCGGTTGTGGTGGTGATTTTGTGTGTCAAACACAAGTCCCCCTTTGAACCCCAACCTTCAAACCACCAGCAAACAGTGGGAGCTGCAGGGCCCTGCCCCAGCACCACTCATTCTACACTCACCAGAGGGTTTCAACCACCACGGTGTGGGCAAAGGTGGGGAGGACTAACCCCAATTCCTGCCCTAATGTCATTAGAACTCTCTAAGCCCTTCAGGATGGGTATTTTCTGCTCTCAATCTCCCCTCCCACACCCGAGCTGCAAGGGGTAACTGGGTAAACTGTCACATGCACCCAGTCACACACAATCACCATCGCTTACTGGTCCCTGCAAGCTCCCCACGCTGCCCAGTTGCAGCAGGGGATGGTGGAGCCAGATGGGGCTGCCAGAACCTTGCAGGACACAAGGAGAGACCCTACAGAATCCACTCCAGCTCTCTGTGTTCCCTGCTCTGCCATGGGGCTGCAAGGCTGGAAAGCAAAGCAACCACGAGTCTCTTGCAGTATCTAATCGATGAGCACATCTTTTCTCCCTCTCTCTCCCAGTGCTGCTTCACCAGCTCCCAAGAGCAAACTCAGCCCATCCCATGCCAGCACAGCAGGCATCAATCTCCACTATTGCCCCTGGGTGCTGCTGTAAAGCAGGGAAAAATAATCACATGCATAAAATATGGTGGCTGTGATGCACATCAGGCACGGATGAGACCCTCTGCACAGCAGCTCCGTTAACCACAGCTTTGAGAACATCTTCTGGAGCAGGTCCAACACAGGGGAAGAGCAATCCTGGCCAGTGCAAACACTCCCACTGCCCCATGCCATTCCGTGTTGGATTTCCCCTGCTTTGACCACGCTGAGCAGCTGAGAGTCACTTACCCACGAGTCCAGCTCCCAGGAATGGTGATGAAGATATGCTGTTGTGAGGAGGCAGGTCCCTGTGCTCGCCGTAGTGGGGGCCTTCACCATAGCTCTGCTGAAGCAACACAGGAGACTTACTGCCAGGCACGAGGGGATGCAGAGGCGAATGCCAAACCCCAAAGCTGTCACAGCTCAGTCTTTCCCATAGCAGGAAGGGTCAAAGTCAAAGGCAGAGAAACAGTCTTATCCTCATGGTAAGGCAGAGCAGGGTACTGCAGCCACACAGTCATGGCACTGGGAGAGGATACAGCATCAGAGCCATACAGGGGGATTGCCCCACACTGACAGCTCTCAGGCAGTTTCTGCCTTGGCCAAGCTCAGCACCCCCCAGGTAAGAGCCAGGCAGCCCCTGCCCGAGCCAGGGGGGGCAAAGTGGCGAAGAGAAGGCCTATAAAAATGAGAAATGACACCAGAGCCCCTGCTCCAGCACTGACCTAAGGGAAGGGAAACGTGCCATTGCAAAAACGAATCACACAAACCCATTCAAACATGAGCATCTGTCAAAATACCACCATTTCAATTCAGTGGATGGTTTTCCTCTCTTCCCCTCCTCAGTTACATGCTGTTGCAGCCTCCCCTGTGGAACCCTTCTTGCGCTCTCCATCCCCACTGAGGGCACCAATTGGTTCCCTGGGCTCCCAAAGCTGTGCATGGTGGACAAGCTTTGCCCATGGTGAGATCCAAATGTCCAAAATGGGGCAGGAAAAGCTGTCCCAGGGTTAGACCCAACCTAAATGTGCACTGAGAAGCCCTAGTAAAGCCCCTGTTTATTTTGGTTGGAGCTCTGTGTTTGTACTTCATCCTTACCCTTCCTTGGTCAAATGTGGAGCTGTTTTGATCTCCCGTTCCCCAGGAACCTGATCCCGGTCTTTCATCCAAACCTACCGAAAAACAGGAAGCACAAAGGTTACTCTTGCTTTATCAGCAAAGCCTCAAAGGTGTTCTCACAAAATTAACTCTTCCTTCTACAAACAAACCAGTATTTTCATGCATAAACCACTTCCACTTGGTGTGACCGAGCCTTCCCTCTCCCTCCTCACCTTCCCACTCTGGCTGGCAGTTTATTCCACAAACTTCAAAGCAAATCCCACCACAAAGCAAAGCCCAGCCCAGCCTGGAAATGCTTCAAAACGCAGGACAGTGGGAAGAGGAGAACCAAGTATTTTAACTCACTTTATTGCAGAGACCAACGGTGAAGAGGACCATGAGTTCCAAACTCACTGCACCCATCCCAATGCTCCAGTGGGACCTGATTTTTGCCCTTGGTGCTGCCAGGTCATGGACCAGCCTCTGCTCTTCATTGCACCCAAGCAGATTAAAGAGCACTCAGAGCTGAAAGCCTCGAATGGGAACTGCTGGAGGTACAACGTTGCCTGTGGCTCAGCCACACTCCCTCAAGGGCATTTGTTATTTAAGCCCCCGTGGTCCCCCAGAGGAAGGTGCATTGTCAGCATGGGCCGCATCAGAGCACGGCTGCTGCCCATCTCAGTTTTAGCCCTCCCAAGCACACCCTGGGCAAAGGGGACCCAACCCAGAACGGCGAGAGAGCAAAGAGGAGGGTTTTGCAATGCGCTTGCACGCAGACTGTGTAGGAAATAACCTCCTTTCATCGTCTGCCAGGTCCACCCAGGCTGCGCCTCTGGGGCTGCGAGCGCACGAGGCACCCAGGGGACAGGGGGAACACCCACCAGGACGAGGAAGAAGCCAGTGAGTGGCAGCAGCAGAGCTCTGGCAGCTCAAGCTGGGACCGCAACTGCACGGAAGGCACCTTGCCTGCAGACAAGCCCTGACAACTCGGCAGCAGGATTTCAGACCGTGCTGGTCTGCGCCTGCTGCCCTGGCTGGGTGACCAGGGGTCAGTGAGTGGCAGCTGGCATCTCCCTGTTCACATAAACAGGGGTAAAGCCGGGGATTTAAGAGGGAGCCGGGCAGGGCATGGGCATCACTGCACCCTGTGGCTGGGCTCTGCAGATGCTACGCAGATACTGAGAGCTCAGCCAAGGACAAATCCCACATCTGCAGGAGGCTGAGCAGCGTGGATGGCATCAGCCAGAGCCACGTCCCTGCCTCAGCCCACCAAACCCCAACCCTGCTGGAGGGGGATGCAGCCACATCTGCCATAGGGTGGCACAAGAAACCTTTTGCAGAGGCTCCAGGCAGCATCCAGCATCCCCCCAGTACTCCCCGGGGACCCCTTGGCACCGGCTCTTCCAACACAGCAAAGCACCAATAGCCGAGATGCCCCCAGGGCATGGAGGAGATTCTCCTTTAGGAGCAGAGCCCTGCGGGCAGCAGTGGTGACAGCGGAGGGATGGGAGGGTGGCAGGACAGGAGCAAGGACACGGAGGGGGCAGGGTTGTGGGGCACACACCAATTCCATTTTAGCAAAGCTGATTATTATGGCAAACACGCCGTGGATTTGTCTCCTTCACTCCCCTCACTGTTCATTTAACCAGAAACTTCTTTCAAATTACATCCTTCTATTTCGGTGCCTTTGTGTTAATCATTTCCCCAGAGAATTGGTGTTTAATTGCTGTCTAATTTACATAATTATGCATATTAATCTCCACACCTAATGAATATTCATAATTCTCATTTAGATTTTGTTTTCTAATCAAAAATTTCCAATGTGATTACTGTGCAGAGCAGGGATAAGCCTCTAATAATACCTTGGATACTAGGGAGAATTACTGCCAATTCTCCCACCTCCTACTTCCTAAAATAAACTTTTGCTTTGCTAATGTGTTTTTCTACAGCAATTCATCTGCATATCCTGCAAACACCAATGGAGAGCAGGAGGCAGAAATGCTCCTGCTCTTCACTTTGCTTTCATGGGGATTTTCAAAGCTCCCAATGGTCAGGAGTTGCAGCCTTAGATGTCCTTGGCAAACCTGCCCCTTTGCACTGGAAGGACGAGGGCCGTGGCATTGACCAGGCTTGGCTGTAGCCAGTGTCCCCCCAAAGTGCTTCAGGAGCCCCAGGGCTGGGGTGAAAGCCAAGGCATGGGGGTCTCGATCCCTGTGCATGAGGATGGGAATTCCCGGGTCGTGGACTGCCTCCTGCAGACCCTGGTCCTGTCTCTAACCCACCCCATGGCATAGGAGCATCCCCAGGCCAGGATGGGCTTGGAGAGGATGCTGAGTGGGGCAGGCTGCGGGTGGGCTCCGCAGGGAGTTTGGGTGCAAAATTCCTGGATGGAAAAAGAAATCAGGGCCCAGGACTCCCCCAGGAAGGAAGGAAGATGAGCTGGTGGGTGGTACAGGAGACAAAAGCTGAGACCAGGAGGCTCACATGTGTTCTATGCATGGAGAAACACTCAGCACGAGCTGCTCCCAATGAGCAGCCCGTGGTTCAGCCGCCTCCGAACGAGCCTGTGGCAGGGCAGGGATGTGCTGCAGTCCAACTCCTGCTGGGTTTTGCTCTGCTCACACCATAAAATCACCAAAACAGTGCCAGTGCCAAACGTGGTCACACCAGAGGTGCCCTTGACCCAGCCTGGCACCAAGCAGCCGGGCTCAACCCACGTGGAGGAAGGGGCAGGAGATGGGGAAGCCTGGGGTGAGAAGGATACTGCTCAGGCATCCCCACGCCAGCATCCCCAGGGCTCTCTCCAAGTGCTCACCTAATGGTACCCAAGCATCCTACCTGGACCCTTCTGGACCAGCAGCTCAGGAGGCAAGGTCAGGTACCCAGAGGACATGTGGAAGCACCTTGGGACACCTGGTGATGTGTGTCCTGTCCAAGGGCACTGCTGATGTGCTGCTGGGCTCCCCTGGGTGAGATGAAAATCCTGCAGGCATCTCCCTCGCCCCCAACTCTGCCTGAGCCCTGGGCATAGATTTTCTATATCAAAGCATACACAGCTCCAGGCCAGCAGCTCGAGGGGGGGGGGATTCTCCCTCCTCTGCTGTGCTCAGGGAGACACACCCCCCCCCCCCCAGCAATCCTGATCCAGCTCTGGGGCAGCAGCACAAGAGGGATGTGGAGCGAGGCCAGAGGAGGCCATGGAGATGCTGTGAGGGCTGGAGCAGCTCTGCTCTGGAGCCAGGCTGAGAGAGCTGGGATGGGGCAGCCTGGGGGAGAGAAGGCTCCTGAAGGGGAGACCTCAGAGCAGCTCCAGTGCCTGAAGGGGCTGCAGGAAACCTGGAGAGGGGCTTGGGACAAGGGCCTGTAGGGACAGGCCAAGGGGAATGGCTTGAACCTGCCCGAGGGGAGACTGAGATGAGCTCTTAGGCAGAAGCTCTTCCCTGGGAGGGTGCTGAGGCGCTGGCACAGGGTGCCCAGAGAAGCTGTGGCTGCCCCATCCCTGGCAGTGTTCAAGGCCAGGTTGGACACAGGGGCTTGGAGCAAGCTGCTTCAGTGGAAGGGGTCCCTGCCCGTGGCAGGGGTTGGGACTGGATGCTTTAAGGTCCCTTCCAACCCAAACCGGGCTGGGATTCTATAATTCTATGAACCCAAGTGATCAACAAAGACTGTGCCAGAACTTGCATGGCACGGGGCTGAATTCCATCTGCACAAGTGAGCTTAACACTGGTGTATCTCAGCTTCTGAGTGCCTGGCTTTGCACCATGCACAAGGGCTGTGCACCGCAGGGTGTGTGCAGTGGGAGCCACCCCTGTGTGCACCCAACTGTCAGGATGTAGCTTCATTTTCAACAAGGCCATTTCCCACCTTACCAAGTTAAGGCTCTTTCCAATTCCAAAAAGACAAAAATAGGAGCTACCTTCTCCCTCCATTAATACAGTTATTAAAAACCCTGCATATTAATTGTGTGTTTTAATAACCGTGGTCATGAATATTCATAACACATTTCTTGCGCATGTTCTAATTAAAATACACTAATGGGGTAAGATGTAGCTGTCAGGCAGTCATATTCCCCCCCCTCCCCCCGATTTTTGTGCCGCAGCTAAAACGAGCTGAGAGACAAGACCCATCCTAAGCTCTCAGCATGGATAAAAAAGCATTTGTCCACATTTAGCCCCAGCAAAAAAGCCCTTCACCCCTTATGGAGCCATAGTAAAAGGCTAGGCACACATGAGCACCAGGAGCCGCTCCCCATCCAGGAGGAACAAAACCACTTGAAACACCCAATTCTGAAGCCAGAAAAGGCATTAAGGGGGAGGGTGGAGGCTTTTCTGCCCCATCCCCACATCCCAGCAGCCACTTAAAGAGTCCCTGCGGCTCAGTTTGTGCCCTCCAGCCCCCACCTACAGCGTCCCAAGGGCCAAAAGTGCCACACCAAGAGATGCTGCTCTGCTTCCCGTGCCTGGGAAAGCAGCACTGGTCCTCGAGCAAACCCCCCCAAGGTGTTCTACAGCCCTGAACCCCCTGATTCAAACCCAGCCCTGGGATGTGGCTTCTGGGGGGGGAGCCTGGCTTTGGGGCCAGCCCCTGCTCTGCCCACCAGGCGATGGCCAAGGAGGACTCCCCAGCACATGGCCTCTGCATTCAGGCCAAGGGCTTGCAAAGTAAGCTCAATCTGTAATGTTTCTTTTATGAGCAAAGCCCCAGGGGTGAGCAGCTCCCCCTCCTCACCTGCAGGATGTGCAGGGACACAGAGCAGGACACTTTGCTCCTGGGACCTCTTAGACCCTGTTTGTGCAGCAAGATGATAGAGTTTGTGCTATTAAATCCTGCCCTGCAGGCTCCAATGACTCCAAGGTGCCTTGCTTTCAATGTCAGGAGGAGAATGCAGTGAGGGGACCCTCACAGCAGCCCCGAGGATCCCAGTGGGGGAAACTGCTGCTGAGCATCTCCCTCCCCCCCGGCCTCCACAATCTGCCAGCACCAAAGCACAATCCCTAAGCTGATTCCCATCAAAACGACAAGGCTGGGCTTTTTTTTTTTTTTTGTAAAGTCTATTAAAAATATTTAGGCCAAGCCCCTTTGGTGGCTGGGCAAGGTTTGGGAGCAGCCACAGCTACCACCAAGACGGCATCTTCTGACTTCAAGGGTCTGCCCAGCAGAAAGAGCCTGCAGTGAGGCTTTGAAAGCCAAGGAGGCAAATTCAGCTCTGCACCTGCAGCAATGGCCATGTCTGGAAGCAGGGCAGGAACCTGGTCAGTTGGGGATGAAACCCCTGTGGCCAGCAGCCCACTGTGATTATGGGAGCAGCCGTGAGGTGAAGGACTTGGGGGTGCTGGGTGATGAGAAGCTCCCCATGACCTGGCTTCAGTGTGCGCTTGAGCCCAGAGCCCCCCCTGTGCTGGGCTGCATCCCCAGAGAGTGAGCAGCAGCTCAGGGAGGGAAACCTGCCCCTCTGCTGTGCTCTGGGGAGAGCCCCCTGCAGCCCTGACCCAGCTCTGGGGCAGCAGCACAAGAGGGACGTGGAGCTGCTGGAGTGAGGCCAGAGGAGGCCATGGAGATGCTGCGAGGGCTGGAGCAGCTCTGCTCTGGAGCCAGGCTGAGAGAGCTGGGCTGGGGCAGCCTGGAGAAGAGAAGGCTCCTGAAGGGGAGACCTGAGAGCAGCTCCAGTGCCTGAAGGGGCTGCAGGAAACCTGGAGAGGGGCTTGGGACAAGGGATGTAGGGACAGGCCAAGGGGAATGGCTTGAACCTGCCAGAGGGGAGACTGAGATGAGCTCTTAGGCAGAAGCTCTTCCCTGGGAGGGTTCTGAGGCGCTGTCCCACGGTGCCCAGAGAAGCTGTGGCTGCCCCATCCCTGGCAGTGTTCAAGGCCAGGTTGGACACAGGGGCTTGGAGCAAGCTGCTCCAGTGGAAGGGGTCCCTGCCCGTGTTGGAGCTGGATGAGCTTTAAGGTCCCTTCAACCCAAACCATTCTGTGATCCCATGATGATTCTGTTATGAATACATTTAACCTCCGCTCGCCCCCAGGTTGCTCTAGGAGCAGCAATGGAAACTCGCTCCCCACCTGCCTCCACTGGTGCCACTGCAGTTTGATTTGAAGCAGAGGTGACAGAAGGCTGCCTGATAAACACTTCCAAATTAAGCGCCTTTGTCCCCTAATCGCCCTGGCGATCAGCCTCACAGCAAAATCTCTGCTAAAAGGGATTTGAAATCAATAAAATTAGTCGTCTGGTAATTAGCTTTAGTCCCAGGCAAACCAGCAACCTTGTTTTTCCTGTGGAGAGAGAGCTGCCTCCCCAGATCTGCCGACTCCGGCATGGAAAAGCCCACCAACCCATTCCAGCATGCAGGCATCCCCTGGGCAAGGCCTCTGGGTGCAGGCAGAGCCCCTGCAAGGGGAGCAGCGGGCACTGGGAGAAGCTTTGCCTGTTTATTTACCAGCCACCAAGAGGAAAATAACGGGGGGGGGGGGGGGGGGAAGGCAGGCGGCCGGCAGCTGTTTACAGGACGTGGCTCGTGGATGGGCCCATACAATTTGTGTGCTTCCTTTTCCTGGTGCATGACAAAAGAATTGAAAAACAGGAATAATAATAATAATAATAATAATTAAAAAAAAAAGGCAAACAAAATGCCCCCAAAGCCACCAAACACCTGGAGGGCAGCAAAGGGATGCTGGGAATGCTACCCTGGAGGCTCAGGGTACAGATCAGGAGTGCTCACCCCAGGTAGGGGCAGCTCTGTTTCATCCCTTCCACTGCTTCCAATGTGAGGTCGGACCAAAGGTGGCTGAGACAGCTGTTGCCTGAGGACAAAGAAAGTACTTTGGTGGATGTCGTTTGAGAGTGGGAGCTTCCATGCTGGTAGCTGCAGCCCGGCCGGTCGCCCGTGTGGAAGGGATGGAGCATGGCCAGGCACAGGGTGGTACAGCTTGACTGAAGACAGCCACTTACAATCATAGATCCCAGCCTGGTTTGGGTTGGAAGGGACCTTAAAGCTCATCCAGTTCCAACCCCCCCTGCGGGGACTGGGGAAAGAGGGGAGCAGTACCAGGCACTGGTAAAAATGATCCATTCCCCATTGGCTTTGGACAAGGGATGAGTATGGAGAGGAATTAAATCAATAACCAACAACAAAGAAAAAGCCAAAAGGAGGGGGGAAGAGCCAAAGAAATAACTTCAGTTACTCCTGGTCTTTTAGATGCTGCTCTGGGAGATGATGCACGTGTTTCCAACCATGTTTCAAATCTGAAGCAGCATTCAAAGCTTCTGCTGTGGGCCAGGCCACTGCTTCTCTCCAGTATCACAGCCCATGGGTGTCTGTAACTGCTCTCTGAGGATGGAGCAGGCTCTAAGGCAGCCCCCGGGCTGGTTTGGGGGTGCAAAGGAAAGAAGCCCATTGGAAAGGCAAGGAACGCAGAGCTGATCCCACCTCCATGGAAATCCAGCAAGATGCCACAGGGAGGAAAAAAAGCAAACCCAAACCTGTGACGCCAACCAGAGGGAAGAAAATAAACTTTAAAGCTCAAAACACTTCCCCCAGCTGTAAAAACAAAAGGGCCGGCAATGACCAAACGAGCACAAAGGAGCAGCATGAAAAGGGAACAGAGAATAACACAGGGCTCGGCTCGGCGGTGCTTTCATAAGGTCAGCAGCCTGCAGGACAAACCGATTGTGTCCCTTGTCCACAGCCTCGCTGGGCTGAACCTACCCGTGTCACTCATCCCCAGCCTCCATCCAAGCTCATCCACGCTTGGCAAGAAGCAGGATGTCAAGGAGGGTCTAAGGGACAAAAGTGCAAGGAAACAGGCCAAGAACAACATTGGTTTGAGTCAGATGAGAGCAGGTGTTGGGGCTTTTTCCTTGCGGGCGCCTCAGATCCACATGGATTTCGGAGCAGGAGCTCTGGTGCGCTCCTTGTAGGTGGAAACTGGGTCTCAGTTTCCATGTACATAGAAATTGGGTTGCAGGGACATGGCAAAGCAGGGCCAGCGGAGGGTGGGAGAAGCACAAGGAACCCTGAGCCATGGAGATGAGCCACCTGGTAGCAGCTTGGGATAAAACCAACCCTGAAGAAGAGGAAAGAGGTGGCTCAGCCCCAAACCCCCATCCAGGAGGGTGCCACGAAGCACTTCAGCCCTCCCCACAGTGCTTTTGGACAGGGTGAGGAACAAACCCATGCACAGAAAACAGGCTCTCACTCAGGGCTGCTAAATATGTGGGCCCCCCCCATCTCAGCCCCGCTGCCCCATGCCCCAGCCCACAAGTGAGGAGGCCAAAGGCAGTTAAAAATCAGACAAATTAAAGACTGTGTCCAAATATTGTGGAGATTACGTGAGGAAACGGCCAAACACATGGGGGCACAAGCACGGAGCCCCTGCTGGTTTGTTTGGAAGGCTTCTGTTACCGGGGAGAGGGATGGTGTTCAGTGACTCTGCTGCTAACATGCCAGCACTCACCCTGCAAACCGCCTCGGAGCAAGGAGAAAACTCAGGTCCCAAAGGGGAAACGAAGGCTGAAGCAAAAGCACATCCAGGAGTGCTTATTCTAACCCAAAATGCAGGGCTGCACCTGCAAGGTGCTGAAAGGCCCAGAACCCTCTGGCTCTGCTGGCAGAGCAAGGTCATAGAATCCCAGCCTGGGTTGGGTTGGAAGGGACCTTAAAGCTTCTCCAGCTCCAACCCCTGCCACGGGCAGGGACCCCTTCCACCGGAGCAGCTTGCTCCAAGCCCCTGTGTCCAACCTGCCCTTGAGCACTGCCAGGGATGGGGCAGCCACAGCTTCTCTGGGCACCCTGTGCCAGCGCCTCAGCACCCTCCCAGGGAAGAGCTTCTGCCTAAGAGCTCATCTCAGTCTCCCCTCGGGCAGGTTCAAGCCATTCCCCTTGGCCTGGCCCAGATGCCCTGGACCCCGCCGGATGCAGCCCCAGGGATAGCTCATGTGCTTGCTGAGACGATGATTCAGCCACAGGAAGGATCAGCTGAGAAGAATTGTTCTACACAATGAGGAAAACTTTCCCAGACAAACTGTTCCCGCCAGCACCTGCCCACCCTCTGCTCCAGCTCCTGCCTGCAAACAGCTCCAAGCCTACAGTCACCAGAACAAAGGTTCAGCTTTATGCTTTCCCCTTTCCCCACCGGCTCCCGGCTGCCATCGCATCCCCAACAGCACGCTGGGGGGGGGCAACCCCTGTCTGTTACTGGTCCCCCTTAGCCAGGCCCAGTTACACTGCTCTAATGGCAGGACTGCAGAATTCAGTAGCTGAATATGCCCTAAATCTCCAAGCCAGGCTCACTAAGGCATCCCTGAAGTAAACCCAAGTGCCCATCGTATACACAAGGTGCAGAGATTTGGGGATAACTGCATGTGGAACCAAGGAGTTTTCCCTCCCAGGTACCAGCTCTTAAGGAATTTGGTCAGCATGACACAGCACGCTAAGAAATGTACCTTAAGACATTGTTTAACGTCTTCAGACAATGCTTCAGGACAGATGTGACCTATTTAGAGCTCTGCCAAATATTTCTGTAATTGAATGTACCATCGATTATTTAAACTGCATTAAAAAGAGCTGCATTCGATGGACTTGCTGCTAAGAAGCCCCATTTCCAAGAACCATGACTCCCTTATTTCCTCTTTAAATATAAGCACTTCAAGATGTTCCCTTGTCCCTTCCCCTGCAAAACCTTTGCATAACCATACTCCATGGCCCAAATTGCCCTTGGACCCCTAAAGTATGAAGGCTTATGATGCAGACAGCACAGAGCCCATCAGGCAAGGTCTCCATCAGCCCCCTGACCTCAGAAGAAATCAGTGATGCTTTGCACTCTGGGTTTAGGCTGTCAGTCAACCTCTGAGACCCTGTTCCTAATCACACATAGGCCAAGGGACACCAAAAAGCTTCTCTAGTTGCCCTGGTTCCCTTTGTCCATCCAGCCAGATCACAACACCCATCTCCAAGCAGCCCAAACACTGGTGAAGAGATTAAAGGACCAAGCTGGTGTTGGTGGGTTGGTCTTCCAAACATCAAGACCTCTCATCTGGTCTGGTCCAGTGTGTAGACAAGCATGTCAAGGGAGAGGATGGGAATGGAGGGTGGCACAGCTTCTGCCAACAGCAGTGTGGATGCATCCCACGTTAAATCACTCATGGAGATAGGGTATGAAGCATCCAGCTTAAGCTGGGATGTGTCAACCTCAGCAGCGGTTCTGGGCTCCTCCTGCACCAGGTGGGACCTCAACTTGCTTGGATGAGGACACTGCTGAAGGAATGGAGGTGAAGCCCATGCCTGTCCCTTTGTCAAGAGGCTGGGCACCCCGAGCCCTTCCTCCATAGCCCCCACAGCAGGTCCCATGCCGAGACCTTCGCGACAGCTCTCCCTCTTGCCGGGGTTAAAGTGTCAATAGCAGGGACGAGGTGCCAGTAGATGGCACTCACTGTGTAGCACGGCTCCTGTTTTCTAGGACTAACCCCCGCTTTCTTCCTGCCTGCTGTCTTTCAAACCATTTCCCAGGGGCAGCTCTAGCATCCCTTAGCAGTGACTGGTGGGACCTGGTCCTCCTTGCCCTGAGCTCTCATTCTCAACAAAAAAAAAACCAAGAAAACCCCACTGCACAATTCCTAGGAAGCCCCACAAAGGTCTCATGAAAGCAGGTTTTATTCTTCGGATTCTTACACCACCAAGGAACAACATTTCCACCTAATTTACATGGTTTACATTGCCCTGGGCATGCAATGATCCATCATTTGGGCTGCAGATGGGTGATGCAGCGCTGTTGGCAAGGGTGGGAGCTGGTTTTCTCCCCCTGCTTTGCAGCCAGCGTGGCAAACCCATGCAAGCATCCAGCCTGGCTTCATGCGCCACATCCAAGCCCTTTAAATGCTCTTCACATCAGTGCTGTGTGCTATTCAGGGGAACAAGCTGGATACAAAAAGAGACCTATTAGATTATCTTGTCTGTGTCTCCATTACATGATGGTACGATTTCTAGTGCCTTTGTCTAGACAAGCAGTAATATTTCTTATCAGGAATACCAACACAACTGACTAGTAAAATTGACCATTAATAAGTTTCTCATGTTTCTCAGAACTACGAGAAGCTCAAAGGGCTTTTTTTTCCCCTCCATGAACTGCATCAGTGCCCAACCCGTAAGTGCAGAGGCTCTGGCTGTCTGAAGAGGGTTAAAACCCTGGAGCTCCAGTTTGCTGGGGCAGCCTCTAGGGCACGTGCTCTGCAGGCAGCTCCTGCCTCTGCTCCCGAGGAGATCCTGAGCCACCCTGGCCATGGACCAAGCTCCCCATGGTTACTTGCTGCCCCAGGCTCACGAGGTGGTTCAAGAGCATTCAGCACTCGCTGCTCTGGAAGCGAAGGGTCCTTCTCACCCATCACTTATCCTGAGCAAGTTCTGGGGCTCACTGGACTTTCCAGGGGCTGCTGAACGTGTAAGACAGGAGGAAACTCAATGGAAACCAGTTCCTCATTTGGAGCACAAAGTGCCCCAAAAGACGGGGCAGGGCAGGACGGATGTGAAGAGGAAGGTCTTGGCCGGCTCAGCTGTTTGCACAAGCACAGCTCTGCACCTCTGGCCTTTCAGGCAACACCAGAGACCCATCTGCTTCTGCCACCATAGCACAGGGACCAGGTCGGAGCCTGGAGGTGACAACCACCTCTGTGCAAGCTGCCTCAGCTGCTCCCTGGGCCCTCTCAGCCCCAGGCAGAACCAAGAGGAGGACAAGGTGGTTGCAAACCTCCATGGTGCCCACGATTGAGGGTCTGGGTGTCCAGCTCCTGCCCACGCTGCTGCGATTGGGACAAGGAGCACACAGCTACCTTGGATGACCTCGGCTTTACTCCCTCATAGGAAGCCCATTCTGCACTTGCACGGCTTTGTCTATTCCCCCTTATCTCAGCAGCATCCCAAAGCCTCAGTTGCTCCTTGGCATCCCATAGGAACCCTACCCATTATAAAGCACACAGCATAACTGCCTCCATTAAACACAAGCCCACGTTTATTTAAAACTAAAAGATGTAGGTTTCCCAAGCAGAGCAAGAGCTCTCGTAGCCCCCCTCATCTCAAAGCAGGCACCATTTGTATTTGATTCCGATAAACTGGTTTCTCTTCAGTTAAAGCTAGACATGAACAAATTAAAGTAAGGCCATCTCTAGATGGCTGGGCATCAGTCTGACTCCTTTCTAAAGCCAGCTGAAATGAAAACCATCGCCCCAGCCCCTTATAGGGAAAGGAACTCCCCTCCAGGTGATGCTACCCCCCCACTCCAGCTGAAGCAGTTATCCACAGCAGCTCGCAGCATGGGGACCACCACTCACCACCCCACTCAAGAAACCCTCAGGGGGCAACTAAGTCCATTGCATGCTGGAGCCAACCTCCAACTCTGTACCCTTCTCTTCCTGCTGCGTCCCAGCTTGCTTTAATAGGTTTTAAGGGATTTATGGATAGGTTGATGGGGGAATGCAGGGAAGCAGCAGAAAGGGATGAGCTATTTTTGTAGAGCCACGTAACCTGCCCCCAAAACAGGGCTGTATGTCCTCAAGCAGCATTAACACTCCCTGCACCTGCCCAAAAGCGCAACGGTACGGAAAAGCAGGTGCTCAGAGCATGGGGAAGAGGGGAGAAGGATCCCTGAACACTTCCAGCCTGACACTGCAGCACACCTGCCTCCCAATCCCTCGAGAGCGCAATTCCCAACGGATCCGCTCAAAACGATTCCTTCACACTCCATCTGCCAAAAAAAAAAACCCCAGTGTCGCCAGATGTCTGGCAAGAAGAACCTACCCCAAGCCAGCTTGTCCGGGGATGCCATGGTCCGCCGAGGAGCCCAGTGGTGCGAGCCCCAGGCGCGCTCCCGCCTGCCCGGAATGCCGGGGAGGAGCTCGGCAGCTCCCGGTTCCTCCGTCCCTGCCCACTCCTGCCTGCCTTTGTCTGGGGGACTAGAAAGGAGTTCACTCGAAGGACAGGCAAAGGCAGTTAGAAGAAAGTTAACGAGGTTTATGGAGTGCATTAACTTCACCAGGGGATTTCATGATGCACTGCAGGGAGAGGCAGCATCTTCCGGACCAGGTCTTCACACAGGGAGCCCTGGGACAGCCTGAGAGCACCCCAGGCAATGGGAAGCATGGGCGGGGGGGGGGTGTGGAGGGGACAGAGTGGAGCTCACCTCAGTGTCCCAATCATGCTCTTATCCACAGATGTTACCTCCTTAACACAAGCCCCTTTAAAGGCCAGGGTCAAGGCTTAGCTGCACCTCTCCTGCGAGCAGGGCTCCCAAGCAAGGCTGCAGCAGGGGCTCCTGGAGCAGTAGTTTGCCCTCTAACAAAAGGCATCTCCACCCAATCCTGCTCAGCTCTGCGGTGGTGATACAGGGTATTATTTCTTTGGCACAGCCCTGGTTGCTGTTTATTGTCTTGCTTTCCTTTATCTGCAGATCTCAAAGCATTTTACAAATGTTAAACCTCAAAGGCTCTCCAGGGAACAGAATTGTTCCGAGCTATTGTACATATGGAGAGACTTGCCCAAAAATTAGGGCAGAGCTGGAAATGCAGCAGGCAGAGACCAGAGCTGAGACAGCCTCTCTTGGCACAATATAAAGCAACACAGATTATCCCTTAAATACCTGCATGGACAAACCTATCTCCAGCTATTTAACCCACATGTTGTGGGGTCACCTCTTGGAACATGCCCTTGTGCTCACCAGGGCTCGGAGCTTCGCACGCAGGAGCACACTGAAAAGCCTTTGCAACTGGCAATGCAAACCACAGGGTCCCACTGATCTTTCAGTTTTCTTCTTCGGGTAAAAAAGCCTCAGTCCTACAGGTTCAACTTTATAGCAAGCCATTTAAAGAAAACGGAACAAAAAGCCACAATGCTTCTAAAATACAAAGCAAGCTGGGGAAGAAGTGCTGTTCTCTGTTCCTGAGCTGACCCAGAAGGGCTGGATGAGGTAGTGTGCTGCAGGAGATGCCCACATCCTGCCATCAGAGGTCCTAAGCTGCAGTGATTTCACAGTGGGAAATGTTAAGTTGCAGCTCCCCATATCTTTCTTTTCCATGCATCTTAACTGAAAGGAACCTGAGGAGCAGCAGGA
The DNA here is from genome assembly GCF_034315485.1 of Pezoporus occidentalis. Taxonomy (NCBI): domain Eukaryota; kingdom Metazoa; phylum Chordata; class Aves; order Psittaciformes; family Psittacidae; genus Pezoporus; species Pezoporus occidentalis. The sequence continues at coordinate 334,379 of NW_026915053.1, read as the reverse complement.
AGAGGGAATTCAGTGGCATCCAGGGTTGGCTTTTCCCACCACTCCAGGAAAATGCTGTGCTGAGCTGGATGCTCCAGGAATCATTTATTCAGGAGATCACTGCCTGTAAATCCAGCCAGGGAAAACTGAAATAACGGAGTCTGGGATGGAAAGGAGTCAGCCCAAGGGTGCCCTAGCTAGAAGAACAGAACACCATAGGAACAGGAATGAGCAGCGGTGTGGGTCAGGCTAGCAGCCAGCACAAGCATCCTTTGGGATGCAGGAGCTCCTGTGCAACCTGAAACCACTCCACTTGGGCTGTAAAGTCTTTGGAACCAGCTCTTAACAAGAATCGTGTTAAGTGCCTGGCCCAAAGGATCTTCACTTTGGACTCCAACAAGCTGTGAGCTTATGGCTCCGGACATCAGTTCCCTGAGATGCCTCAATTCTCAGGTCCTTCTCAGAGCATCATCTCTTCCCCAAGCCAGCATCTCATCCAACACTCCCCTGGTTTCCGACCAGGGTGCTCTGCACCACAAGAAACCTGTAACAGCAAAACCAGCTATGAAGAGTGTGTCAAAACCCCACAGGATAGAAGTCAGGACTCGCTTTCCGCTCTGAGCTGCTCACATCCGAGTGGCATTTCCAGCACGGCAGGGGGATCCATTTGGATCACCTTCACGCTTCCCAGCCAGGAACCAACCAGGTGAGGATGAGCAGGGGATGTGCAAGCACCTCTGCTGGAAACAGCAGCTTAAAAATAAACAAGCCCCAAGTTTTGAGTTCTGAGCTAATAGAAACTGAGAGGACTTCTGCAGGACCTCTGCTGACCACAAGGCAGCAAAGCCTCCTTCCCCTTCAGCTGTTTCAGCCCCTGGGTTGGTTGGGCAGGTCGTGGCTGCAGCCAGTCCAAGCTCAGAGGCTGCTCGTTACATCAGCCGAGAAGCAGCTAATGAAGGAAATGCAACTGGGGTGGGCAGCAGCAAGGCTTCGCCTCAGAGCATCCCACATCTCACTTGGCCAGGAGGAGAATTCAATCAAACCAAACCCAAAGTCTTGGGCCCCCATTTCAAGCAAGAAGACCCAAAGCAGACCTGGGCTTTTGGGGCAAGAAGGAGCTGTGGACAGCAGCCATCAGGGCCCTGTGTGATGCTCCCAAAGGATGCTCAACCTGCAGGTCCTTCCCAAAGGTTCAGGTCATCTGAGATCACCAAAGCACGCACCCTGCCCCTTCCCTTCACTGACTACCCACTGGTGTCCAAGGAAGGGCTTAGCTAAAACAGATGACTGCTAAGGTCTTGCAATATCCACTGCCAGCATGGAAATGGCTTTCACCCCCTGCAGCCTGGGGTTAGGTGAGGCCTTTGCACCACCCCAATTCACACCTTCAGTGGGCAGTGACAAAAAGGCTGAACCTTTGACCAGACCAACCCCGCACTCAGGCTGCGCGTCATTGCACAGCACAATGTACCTGCAAGCACACAGGCACTTGCCCTCCTGTTAACAGCACTGCTGGAGCCTCCTGCCTTGGTCCTCAGCACCTCCAAGGCAAGATGCAGGCCCAGTAAGAGCTGCTTGTGTCGTTCAAAGCCCTTGGCTTTTCCTGGGAGAGCTTCTAGAGTTAAAGCGACACCGGTAGTGGGCTTGTCAGCAGCACAAATGCACAATCAAGAGGGGAAGATGTGGGGGGAAAGCAACCAACTGGCGAATATAATACTTGGAAGGAAAAGCAGATTTAAAAAAACAAAAAATGAGGGGGTGGTAAAAAAAAAAATCTCAGGAAGTCATCCAGTCATTCCTGCTCTTTGCTGAAACAATAGACTCGGGATGCTGGCGAAGCTATAAATAATCCTGCTGGCTACACAACACAAATACAAGACAGGAGCAGGGTAACCATCGGCTTGATGGAAAAGTGACTCACTACCTTTGTGCAGCATATCCAAAGAAGGGCAAAGGCTCTGGAGGGCTGGGGCTCCACCAGCTACCACCTCCATCCTGGAAGGGGAGGCGCAGCTAGGTGCTTTGGGAAGCCAGACCTGAGACACAAGCACCCTGTGCTGCGCTTTCGCTGTGTCCAAACCAAAGCGGACCGCGCAGCCTGACACTGGGGGAGCGACAGCAAGGAAGCACTCAAACTGGGGGAAAATCATGGGAAGCCACTACCTCCACAACAACATCCTTCTGTTTGAAAAGGAAGCTGCCATTGCAAGGTGATTTGGCTGAGCTGTTTTCCAGCTCCTCAGAAACCTCAGAGCCAGCACAAAAGCCAACGCACCTCGAGATGCTGCTGAAACTGTCCCAGTGAAGGTCTCTGCCCCAAACGCAGCACTGGGGGACACACACAGAGGCACTCTGGCCTGGCAGCTCTCCTGGAGAAGGGAAGATCCATCTTTCTGGGCACCCAAGACAACCTCATGGCTGCTCTGGGGCAGTGGCTGAGCACAGCAGAAGTGTGAAGGGCAGCAGCTCCATGTACCAGCGCTGGGGTCTGCATACATGGCCACAGCAGCAAGAAGCCTTCTTGTCAAGAGTAACTGAGAAGGGGAAAGATCTTCCCAACTGGAGAACTGGATGATTTGGAAGTGACATAAATTCTCCTTTTTTTGTATATATATATACAAAAAAAGAGCTTCCTGACTTGTTATTCCATTACCGAAATCTGGAAATGTAATCACATCAGTTCAGCCGCATTAACACAACACAAAACCCCACCGAAAACTGGCTTCAACATTGAACTGATCCTCAAGGAGCCAAGAGGAAGGAGAACAAAAGTCAGAAACCTGCAGCAAGCAGCTCCCCCTGCGAGCACCGTGGCTGGCAACCAGGCAATCACAGAATCACAGGCAACCAGGTGGGGAAAGAACTTGAAGCTCATCCAGTCCAACCATTGCCAGCACTGCCAAGGCCACCGCTAACCCATGGCACTGAGGGCCTCGTCTACCATGTGTGAACACTTCCAGGGATGGTAACTCCTCCCTGAGACAGATCCACAGTGAAATAATGGGGTATGAAAGACTTTTCAGAGGGTTTTTTGCCAGGTAGGTGAAGTAAAAGGTCCCCAAGAGCCGCGTGAGCACACCCAGTGCAATGCTGAGCTTGTCACAGGGCTTAACTCAGTTTAATCATACCCCAGACAAGGAGAACAATCCAACCTCCAGCCAAGTGGTCAAGCCCAGCAGCAGTGTGGGGGTGTGCAGCCATGGACCCAGCCACTGTAAGGCTCCTCCAGCAGCTCCTCCTCCAGCACTCCATGCAGCAGCAAGAGGCCACGGCTCCTGTTCTACAGCCCCCAGGGAACTGCTTCTCCCCTGTGCTGCTGGAGAAGCAACAGCCACAGAGAAACCAAGGAGGGCCCCATTGGGGAAGGGGCTTGGAGCTGCCACCACTGCAACAAAGTACACATAAAAAGCCAAAAAGCTTCAGCCTGGGGCAAAGCCTTGCATGCCAGGAGACGAGCGGGTCCGCATGGGCACAAACCCCACTCTGACAGGCTGGAGAACCACAGAATCATGGAATGGCTTAGGTTGGAAGGGACCTTAAAGTTCATCCAGCTCCAACCCCTGCCATGGGCAGGGACCCCTTCCACTGGAGCAGCTTGCTCCAAGCCCCTGTGTCCCACCTGCCCTTGAACACTGCCCAGGGATGGGGCAGGGATGAAGTGAATAACCCTCAGCACACTCCTGACACAAAGACTAAGGTGATTCAGAGCTGGGCTGTTCACTTGCCTTCTGAAAGCAAAGGTGCTTGTCAATACCAAGAAGTGTTTAAGGACATCAGAACCCTGCAAGGACAGAGCACCCAGAAGCACAGGGAGGTTTGGCAGCAGATTCATCTCCTTAGCCATGAACTGCCATTGAAAACATGTTGCTTAAGAGCAAATCTAATCCCTCTCCTTTGGGGGAACTTCAGAAGATGCAGGAGTGACCACCCAGACGGCCAAGTTCACTTGAGGTTTTAGAGGAAAGGCATGAACAGTTCGAAACCACGGCCCAAGGAATAAAGGAACCTTGCTTTAAAATGTTCTTTAAAATAGAGCAAGAGACACACACACATACACCCCCCCACCCAAAACCCCCAACCATATGCGACAGGGAGGCACATCCACCTTCCCACAGCCTCTGATGCCATTCATCATTTGGATAAAATCCAGTTTCGCATTGAAATTCAGCTGGACTTTCAAATGCAAATAAGAGAAGAGCAACATATGGTAGAGGTTAGGACATAGTTCTCCTAATTAAATGGCACACTGCTGTTTTGTATAACAATGTTAACAGGGCATTAAGGAGCCTTTGGAAGAGAGACCACCTCACTTTAATAAAAACCCCAGGAAGCAGAAGGGGCCCAGGGGCTCTCTGCTTGCCAATGAGCGGTCACACACTCACCACCACAAGGACAAGTTTTGTCACTGCCACAACCATGTCCCCCCCACTCGTGCAGGATGAGGCCCAAGGGTGAGAGAGGCAACCCCAGGGTCCTCCAAGTCTCGTCCTGCAGGAGTTTGGCTGACTCTTCTTCCAGGTTGTCTCCTGGGTGCACAGAGCACGATATGGAGACGCAGGCAGGGCTTTCGGAGGAGGAAAAGCTTGCTGATTCCATGTTCCCAAGGGTGAACAAGGGGCAAAAGATGCTTCAAGCCTCTTTGAGAAGGAGAGAAACTGCTCTTTCTTGAGTGATAGCCAGCAAGCTCCAGGCAGCCGCCACCAAACCTGCTGCCCACTGGCTCCAAAGAGATGCAAGTGCTACCACTAAAGGAGAACCCTCAGCTCGCTGGCAGTCCCCAGCACCCTGCAGACAGGGCACAGGGAGCCTATCTGCTCTCCTGGAAGGTTCTTCCCATTCAGGGTGGGCCAAAGTGTTATAAACAACTGCCCTCTGCCCCACTTGGTGGGACAAAAAGGTTACTCCAGTAAGCCACATGCATCCTGGAGGCTGCTCTTCCTCCCAGACGCTCTGAAATGAAACCAATGTGTTTCTTTGGACTCCCTGTCTAAGCATGAAGACTGCCCAGCTAGAAAAAGCTTATGCCATACTAACTTCACCTCCCTTCGGCACCTGATGCAATCTCCAGTTGAAGGTAAGAGGAAAACATTGCCTTAGGTCACTCTGGAGGTGGGGATGTGCTGCTCAGGGTTAGTAGGGAGATGGACTAGATTGTTGGATTGTTCTCCCTCCTGGCTTTGAAGCTGAGTTACCTGGAGAGTTAACTGGAAATTCCAGGATAAAGAAGGCAGATCCCTTGCACTGCCTCTTTCCCCCCGTTAATGGGGAAGCAAGGAATTGTGAAGACATTATCCCTCCAAGCCATTAATCACGGCAGCAAGAAGAACATCAAAAGAGCTGCCACAAAAATTCCCCAAAGCTGAATTCAGAGGCCATCCCAAAAGCGGAATCCAGGCCATCAGCCTGGCCTTGAACACCTCCAGCTGTGGCTGCCCCATCCCTGGCCAGGTTGGACACAGGGGCTTGGAGCAAGTTGCTCCAGTGGAAGGGGTCCCTGCCCGTGGCAGGGGTTGGAGCTGGAGGAGCTTTAAGGTCCCTTCAACCCAAACCAGGCTGGGATTCGATGAATTATTAATTGGGAATAGCTCCCCCGGGGAGCACATCCCCCTGAAGCAGCTCAGTGCTGTGACTGTGCCAGATGCACACACTGCAGTGCCACAGGAGCTCCATGCCCAGCTTGCCTCAGGTGATCTCCTATCCTCAGCGCTGGCTGTGCTCTCAGTCCCCTGTACAATTACGCATGCAGCACCACAAGATATCTCACACTGTATTTCATGCCTCATTTGGCAACAAAATTAATTAAACTTTAAGTCAACGCTGAAGGAGCGCAGTATCTTTCTTCTCTCCGTGGCATATATAACTCAATTTGGATAAGCTAATGTGTTAATCAAGGCTTGCAAAGTATTTGGGAACCTTTGGGCAGAAGGGCCTCCAGAGCGTGCAGCAACACTCTGCACCGGCTGCTCTCTGCTCAGAGGGCCAGCAGGGACACAGGCATCAACTGAGTGAGGCCAGGCTGTCTGCAACACCCTCTGGAGAAGCATAGAATCATGGAAGGGACCTTAAAGCTCCTCCAGCTCCAACCCCTGCCACGGGCAGGGACCCCTTCCACTGGAGCAGCTTGCTCCAAGCCCCTGTGTCCAACCTGGCCTTGAACACTGCCAGGGATGGGGCAGCCACAGCTTCTCTGGGCACCCTGTGCCAGCGCCTCAGCACCCTCACAGGGAAGAGCTTCTGCCTAAGAGCTCATCTCAGTCTCTCCTCGGGCAGGTTCAAGCCATTCCCCTTGGCCTGTCCCTACAGGCCCTTGTCCCAAGCCCCTCTCCAGGTTTCCTGCAGCCCCTTTAGGCACTGGAGCTGCTCTAAGGTCTCCCCTTAAGGAGCAGTACCAACAGAAGAACAACATTAGGCATGCAATTAATACACAACCAGCTCCTCTTATTAGAAGAAAAGCAGGTGCTTGAGCTTGTCCATGCTCTTTGGAGACTCAGAAGGCTCCCTCCTAGCCCAGTTTCACATCAGCCTTAATCCAGGGCAGGCACCTGATTTTATGCAAGATACGCTCATCCCATCCTACCCCTCGAGCAGGCACAGTTACACTGGTGCTGAATTGCCTCATGGAGAGAAGGAAACAGCTCTGGTGGCAGGAGATGGCTGGACTGCTTCAGCTCTCCTGGCAAAGCTGAAACCCTGTGTTTCAACGAGCTCTGGGTTGTATCTGCAGTATCTAACCAAAAGCTGTCACTTATCTCAGTGCTCCCTGACATTCGCTGTGCTCTCTCCTAGTTCAAAATCTCAAATCCAGCCAGAAGGACTCTCCCTGGGGTGGAAGAGGAGCAAAAACCAACCAAAACCCCCAAATGCCCCTCCCCTGAAAACGCCCTTTCACCCCCTGAAGCTAAACACCCACCGAGACAGGGACCAGGTTACCTTTACCTCTCCCCAGCTGCTAAGCTGCTGACAGGGCCCCCCCCCGCTGCCTCAACAGCACTGTCACCCTTTTCCTGCTCTTTCCAGGCTCATTCCTCATGGATCCATTAGAAAGCAGCTGTGCCTCTGGCAGGGCAATCTCCCTCCCAGCCTTGCCCAAAAATCCAAGGAAAAACCCCAAATTTGAGGAGAGGTAACAGAGAGATAGAGGAAGGCCTTCCTATGTAACCTCACTGCAGAAACACCTACCACGGTAGGGAAGCCCTGGGAGCAGGAGCAGGCACCCCAGGACACAGGGATCAGAGATGTAGCCAGGGTGTGATGCTGGATTAAGGGAGGCAGGCGTGAAGATCTTCCCCTGCCATTTGTTCCCCCATGTTTGCTATTTCCTGCTGACCCGTGCTCCCTGCCCCCAGCTTTCGGGCCCTCCAAGCGTGGTCTGTGTGCCATTTAACGGGAGCCACCCCACGGGAAAAGCAGGGAGAAGAAAGGGGAGAGAAGGAGAATGGGAGCTTCCCAAAAGCAAAGCCAACAGCAAAGCAGAAAGCTGTTAAATGCACCTGACAAGCACGGGAGAGATGAACTGCACTAAAAGCCTCCAGGCTCTGTCACTGACTGGGGCTGAAGCACCCCGGGTGTTCCCCTGCCATACCCTCAGCAGCATCCTCCCACATCCTCCTACATCCCGGGAGCGGGATCTGGCAGCAGCAGGAATGGGAACACCACAGAGAGCAGCGGAGGGTTGCAAGGCTCTGTCGCTGTCCAGGCTAAGATGATCTCCCAGCTTTGTCAGATGGACCTGGCCATGGCAAGGCTTTATCTGGTTATTACCTCATTTATTTTTTCATAGAAACCTATCATAGAATCCCAGCCTGGGTTGTGTTGGAAGGGACCTCAAAGCTCCTCCAGTTCCAACCCCTGCCATGGGCAGGGACCCCTTCCACTGGAGCAGCTTGCTCCAAGCCCCTGTGTCCAGCCTGGCCTTGAACACTGCCAGGGATGGGGCAGCCACAGCTTCTCTGGGCACCCTGTGCCAGCGCCTCAGCACCCTCCCAGGGAAGAGCTTCTGCCTAAGAGCTCATCTCAGTCTCCCCTCGGGCAGGTTCAAGCCATTCCCCTTGGCCTGTCCCTACAGGCCCTTGTCCAAAGCCCCTCTCCAGGTTTCCTGCAGCCCCTTTAGGCACTGGAGCTGCTCTAAGGTCTCCCCTTCAGGAGCCTTCTCTTTTCCAGGCTGAGCCAGCCCAGCTCTCTCAGCCTGGCTCAAGAGCAGAGCAGAGCCCTCGCATCATTTTCCTTTGTTAATGGCTAAAAAGCAGTATTTGCAAGAACCAGCCATGCCAATAGGCAGGCAAGGAAATTTTTCTGCTTTGACTTCTGTATTGTGGTGGCTTTGTGTTTAGTGACAGCTTTGCAAGGCTGCTGCATGGGCACGTTCACAACCGCAACATAAACAAGCAGCCTCAAGTACGTTCTTTAATGGGAAGTGCCAGTTTTAAATATAAAGTCGCATATTGTGCACCTCATGTCTGCCTTTCATCATCTATCAAAATAGCAAAGCCCATCGCTCCCACTTCAGCACAAACAGAACATGTGGGAAAACTTGAGGCAGTTTAGTAGGAAAACGTGATACATCCTTACTAAGAAAAGCTCCCGCTTTCCTCACTATGGGAAACAGTTGCAAATGAGTTTCTGCAGCCTGGAACTCCACTGCTGACAGCAGGGCAACAGAAACGCTGCACTTAGCTCTTCACAACTCCCTAACCTCCCTGGGTTCACTGCAAACCACCCAGCCTATGTCCGCCCAGCACCCCCAGACCCTCCCCTCCTCACCCAACGCAGCCTTGCGTGCACACACCAAAGAATTAAATCTTCAAACAGCTCACCATAGCCCAAATTAAAGAGACAACCTCATCTTCCAGAGAATTTATTACTTTCAGTGCTGTTGCCACAGGTATCCAAGTCTGAACGTTGTTTAAAGCAGGCTTTCAAAGGGAATACGGACTCACCTACCTCCAGGGAGAATCCATTTACTTTGTTCAGTACACTATAACTTAAAATCTCTTACATGCACCAGCTTGTAACTCTTTGAAAACCTCCCCAGCTTCAAGTGTATGTTATGAACTTCCCCCGATCAAAGCCATTCCCTCGACAATGAGCCTCATCTCACCATCCTCACCAGTACAAAAGCACCCAGCAAATTTCAGGCGTGGAAATCACAGCACAGACCAAAAGGGGACTCCCCCTTCCAAACCCACCGAGATCCTGAGCGAGGGAACTCCCTTCAGCACAAAGCAAGGAGGAAAAGGCATTTAATGGTGAATTCACTTACTCAAAAGGGAAGGAAAATTGCTGCATGCGGAATCATCTGTCAGCAGGAGTCTGCCCAGGCTCCTGTTCCAACAGGACACAAACCTGGCCCCGTGCACTGTTTCCAGAGGGAAGGGGAGATAGTCCCACGCTCCATGCTAACCACGGATGCTGCCTTACCTTGCACAACCATCTGCCTCAGCTTTATTTCCCTGCTCCGCAGAGTCCCAGCTCATTCACTGAAACAAAGGCATAGCTGGAACGCACCGACTCTGCTGAAAACTCCGCAGCCACAAGGCGACAGCCCCATGCCACAGCCTGGGCTGGGAAGAGACAATGAAAACTTCTTTGCCTCCTGCCACTCCTCCTGTCTTAATGGCAATTAAAAATGGCTATTTCCATGTGAAATTTAGCACAAGCGGTTTCCTGCTCGAGGCACTGTTTAATGAAGTGCACTGGGAGAGAGCTCAGTTCTATCACTTTAGTCATTTATGACTAACTACAACATGGGGGGGGGGGTGAAGGACATGGCTTTCAATGTTGTGCTACTGCAAATCATAAACAAACTGTGGGGAGGGGATGATGAAACCGCTGCCTTCCAGGAGCAGGACAATAGGCACACACTGAGCGTCCCGGCTCACATAAACCACCAGCAGCAAATGACACAGCTCAGGCTGGAGAGAGCACAAGTTGCAGCTCAAAGCCCCAGAAGAGCAACTTCCCTGTGGTGACCTATATGTGCTATAAATGCCGCAGACACGGTCGGCATGACGTCAGCTCCATCCTAGTGGCAATTGTTTGGGCTGCTCCTTGCCAAGAAAGCGCAGAGCGGAGGTGCTGAATTGTCCATGCGGCGGGGAAGCTGAACCAGTTCCTCCCCGGTGCATTTAAGGACAGAAGTGAGGGAAACAGTGGCACAGCTTAAAATAAAAGCAGGAGACAAAGAGTAAAGCAAAAGGATCTCAAAAGCTGGAGGGCGTGCTCGAACACTTTGAACCTTCCTGACCTGGGAGGGAGAAACGGCCTCCCCTTTGCAAAGACAGCACCTGCACGAGCAGGTCAGGGCAATCTGTTGTGGCCTTTTAATACCTTAAGGGAGCTTTGAGGTCCTTTCTAGCCCAAACCAGGCTAGGATGCTATGAATTATTAATTGGGACCTGAAAATGAGTTTACTTTGGGGCAATTTTATCCCCGGCATTTTCTAGCAGCAGACTTTGCTCCCTTATTTGCCAGCTGAACTCTGGAAGCAAGAACTTCATCACAGCAAGTGAGGCATTTTGGCCAGAGTCATCAACCACTGTCTTGTCCCTTGACTCCTAACTTCCACTGGGGAGGAAACAGCCTCAAGTTAAGAGCTCCTCCAAAAGGGAAAAAAAGAAAAGCTACATACTGCACCAGGACTGGCCCATGGAGGAGAGAGATGTAAAGTGAGAGGCTAGAAATCCATGTGTCCACGGGTGGGTAAAAGCAAGAAACACCAAGTTTCCTGGTTCATTACCTTGGAGTCACTACAGTAACCCCCATTAATGAGATAATGGCACTGTGGTGCACACCACCAAGCTAAGACTTAGGGAAACCAGCATCAACTTCTCCTTTCTGGACAGCAGCAGAGGGGAAATGCTGTACCATCTTTTATCAGTGGTACAGGATCCGATTGAACAGGACACATTAAAGATGAAGCCTAGGCATTCCCTGCAAGGCAGGAAGATTTAGGGAGCTAATCTGCAGGTCCAGATTACAGCATGGCTGCAAGGCACTCCGCTGCCTCAGCAAGTCCAGATCCCCAAATGCAAGGACCATCTGCTCCTCACTGTCTGACCACATCAGGGTTGGTGACAATTTGACTTCAAATCAAATTCTGAGACGGATGGCTGGTTCCGTCACTGGGGATGGGTTCATATCTGATTGTACCTTGCTGTCCATTAGTGAATTAAGATAAATCAGCATCAACAAACTATGAAAACAACCATTTGCCACTATCTAGGACGTGGTTTGGACACCTTGCATCCTCCCCACAGACACAGTGCACGCTGTGCATGGCACATGTTGTTACCATCTTATTGCAGTGATTCATCTCACCCAAAAAACCCTCTCTGAGGACCAGAGAGAAGTCACAAAGCCAACACGCAAATGAAACATGCCCCCTGCTCTACGAAGCGCAGGCCAAGGATGACTGGCCAAGGGGTAACTGCGCTGCTGGAGCAAAAGGCTTAGACTCGTAGAATCCCAAACTGGTTTGGGTTGGAAAGGACCCTTAAAGCTCATCCAGTTCCAACCCCTGCCACGGGCAGGGACCCCTTCCACTGGAGCAGCTTGCTCCAAGCCCCTGTGTCCAACCTGGCCTTGAACACTGCCAGGGATGGGGCAGCCACAGCTTCTCTGGGCACCGTGGGACAGCGCCTCAGCACCCTCCCAGGGAAGAGCTTCTGCCTAAGAGCTCATCTCAGTCTCCCCTCTGGCAGGTTAAAGCCATTCCCTTTGGCCTAACCATCTCTAACCCAGGATGCCCACAGCAGGACGAAAGAGCCGCCGCAGAGCCCTGAGACTGGGACAGCAGTGATTGTGCAACTGCCTTCAGAGCAGTTGTATAATACCGGTCCTCTCTTTATGAACTGCTCGCAGCCAGACTCAAAAAGCAGCAGCCCAGAGGAAGGGTGGTGTCAACATTACCTTTCAGTCACCCGAAAGAAAAAAAAAGGGGGGGCAAGAGAGAGAGAATAAAAGATTTTGTGTCATTTTGGCTGCTGCACAGCCATCGGAGGGAGGTCTGGTCGCTGCGCTGGCTGCACCAGAGCCCTGCTCGCAGCCACTCCTCACTGGCCAGCATTAGAAACCCAACAGCCAAGCCAGCCCCCAAGCAGGAAATGAATTAATGCAAGCTGCTCCATGCCTATTCTCTCCCTAGCAGGCAGCACGTATTTTGTGGATTATTTTAACAGCAGAAGTCACACACAGAAACACTGGAGAGATCAGCTTCCATCTGGGGTAACCCAAAAGTTTTCTGCCCTTGAATTTCCCCCAGCATCCACTCAACAGCTTCCCTCCGTGTAAAAATGTTTGCTCGAAACCATCTTGACATGCAGCTAAATAGTGTAGTCTGAAAGCATCAGATTTCCCTGGGCAAAACCAGGCAGAAGAAGGGCAGGGCAGAGAACTCTCCTCCCGTCCAGCTTCTGCAGGTTTCCCTGAGAGCTGCCCACAGCATCCCGTGCCACCAAAGCTGCTATCCAGAAATCCCACCCAGGTTCCCAGGAAGCCTCCTGCTGTGAGGGCATGGCCATTCCACATGGCCAGGAGTTACCCTGGACAGTTTATGTCAGGCCAGGGCAGAGAAGGTCATGTTTTAACCATCCATAAAGCATCAGCATGTTTCAGCAAGAAGGGCAAATTACCTGAACTTCCTGCATGCCAGGGGCCGCAGCGAGCCCTGCACAGAGCAGCTTCCTGGGCAGCAAAAGCCTGGCAGGGCACGGCATCATCCTGCCATTCCCCGGGTGAGGAATTCTCTGCTTCAGCCTCAAATTAACCGGTGCTGCCTCTCCCCATCAGATATCTGAAGCCATGGGCCCTTCAGAGAATCTCCTATCACAGCTGCATCACCAGCCCGCTCCTCCCTGCTCCCAAAGCCCTTTGATGTTTTCACCCCTGGTCCCTCCTCAGCATCCGCATCTAGTGGAAGAAGCCTCTGGCAGGGGCTGGAACTGGATGAGCTTTAGGGTCCCTCCCATCCCAGCCTGTGATTCTGTGATCCTGGCTGGCAGAGATGGGGCCACTCAGCACTTCTGGGAGCAGGGTGAGCTGCCGGCTTCAGGGGCAGGGCATGATAGGTGAGGCTCTGGTCAAGAGCACCCCAAAACCACAGTGGGGTCCAGCTTGGAGGCTGGTGAATCAGCTCCAGCCATCCCTGCTGCCTGTCTCCTCAGGACAGCCATGCTGGCTGGAGGCATCTGGCCAGGAAGGCTCTGCAAAGGTCCCTTTGGGAATGCCAGGATCCCACCCAACAGCAGGAAGCTAGAGGCATCTGGCCAGGCCTCTTCGGGAACACTGAGATCCCACCCAACAACAGGGAGCTGCTGGTGGGGTTGAACAGAGCAGACATCCAAACTCCATCAGTTTCTTTTTGGGCAGCTGAGCCCCAGGAATTAATGACTACCAACATGCCTTCAGTGATGAACAGCAAAACTCTGGGAGTACATGTGCAGACACACGTTCATCTAAGCAACCTCAGAGACCAGCACTGCCTGCCTGCTCCCAGGTTGCTGCAACACAACAACCTTCAACCCAGGTACTGATTTCTGGAGACAGATCAGCAAGAACAGCTTTGCCTACCCGCAGACACATGGAGTAACAAGGAAATCACCCAGAGAAATACTACCAGATCACCACCAGAAAAAATACGTAACACAAAACTACAGACACCCCTCCTTTGGGGTCTCTGGAAGCAACGCAAATTTACTGCAAGAAACATTATGGTGTTAAGTAAAAAACAATTCAGATGACAGTACCTGATCCTCCAAACTGAGTGCTCGCTAGGGTCGTGGGTCTGTTTTTTCCATTAGCCACCGGCAGAGGAAACATCTAGAAAAACAAGAAGATGAGAGAGAAGGGAAAAGAGACTTCAGTATGTTAGGTTTACTGTGCTGCTGCAAAGGGGGTCAGATTGGGTAGGTGGAGGGGAGGAAAGGGGGGAGAGAAGCACTTTATCGATGCAAAACACTTTCCTTGTGTCCCTGCTACATAGATCAGCTGCAGGAGGACAAGAGAGCAGCACAGCTGTGCACTAACATACACACACATTCCTACGTGCATGAACTCCTGTGTACACAGTGTGTCTGGTTCCTTAGGTGCAACCAAAAACCGTCCAAGAGGCAGCACTGCTGTGGTCAAAACCAACAGTTTCTTCCCTAACTCATTCCCCATGGTCCACAATACAAGGTGCCCACGGGGCCATGGAGAAAGGGCGACTCCATTAACAAAAAGCAGGAAATTACAGCACCCCCCCTGAGACCAGAGCACCCAGCAAAGCTTGTTCTAACCTTGAACACCACCCCAGCACCCCTAGTGGTCCAGGTCTCACCCTGTGTCTCCTGTGTTCCCCAAGCCCATCAATGGCAATGTGCCCAGGGAGGACATGGGCTGCCTGGGGGCTCCGACTGGTACAGCCAGAGATGACTAAGCCACAGACTCCAGTGATTCTCAACCCTGGTGCAGGAAGCCTCACACCAGCTCCAGAGGGAATCACAGAATCCCAGGCTGGTTTGGGTTGGAAGGGACCTTAAAGCTCACCCAGTTCCAACCCCTGCCATGGGCAGGGACACCTTCGACTAGAGCAGCTTGCTCCAAGCCCCTGTGTCCAGCCTTGCCTTGAACACTGCCAGGGATGGGGCAGCCACAGCTTCTCTGGGCACCCTGTGTCAGCGCCTCAGCATCCTCCCAGGGAAGAGCTTCTGCCTAAGAGCTCATCTCAGTCTCCCCTTGGGCAGGTTAAAGCCATTCCCCTTGGCCTGTCCCTACAGGCCCTTGTTCAAAGCCCTTCTCCAGGTTCCCTGCAGCCTCTTCAGGCACTGGAGCTGCTCTCAGGTCTCCCCTTCAGGAGCCTTCTCTTCTCCAGGCTGCCCCAGCCCAGCTCTCTCAACCTGGCTCCAGAGCAGAGCTGCTCCAGCCCTCACAGCATCTCCGTGGCCTGCTCTGGCCTCGCTCCAGCAGCTCCAGGTCCCTCTTGTGCTGCTGCCCCAGAGCTGGATCAGGACTGCAGGGGGTGGGATCTCCCCAGATCAAAGCAGAGGGGGAGAATCCCCTCCCTCCACCTGCTGCTCATGCTCTGTGGGTGCAGCCCAGCAGAAAGAACCCCCCCAACCTCACAAAACAGTTTCCACCCCTGGTGCTCTGGGGAGCCTAGAAGACCCATGACCCAACACAGCCCTGGGGTCCAGTGGGAGAAGCTGCAGCAAGAGCAAAGGTATTTAACTCACAATTAGGAAGACCAGGGTATTTTACAGTATCAGTCACTGCAGCTACTTGCTTGCTCTACTGCTGCAGCTTCAGTATCACAACAAACTGCTGCTCCTCCTGCCAGGGAGCTTCCTCAAAAATACCTGTATAAATATTTGCAATATATGTTGGGAGGCTTTCAGAAGGTGTTATTTAAAAATTTATATGCACCTGCACGCTGCAGAAAACTAATTCTTCCCCACACAAATGGAGCTGCAGCCAATAAAACAACTGGTGGGAAAACGCTTAGGGAATTAACATTTTAATATCCTTTTACTACTCAAGATACTTTTACCACCAAGTCATTTGAATTTTTATTATTTTTAGCTTTGCAATTTCTGAACTACTCAAAAGTTTAATGCTTTGAAGATTAAACAATGCCATGGCACAAGAGCCTACAGAAAGGCAGCGTTTCATGCCCTGACATAGCTGATGTCTGGCTGCGGTCAGAAACATTCCTCTGTGCGAAACCGTCTGCCCAGCTTTGTTTTCACAAATGCTGCGGAGGAAAAAGAAAAACCAGCCCAAAAACCAACAGTGAAATGTGGCAGGGATGCAAAGAGAGCAGTTAAGGAACCAAGTGCCATTCAACACCAAGAGCACAAATTTGGGATCGCACAGATCCATGCACAGAGGCACATTATGTCTATGAGAGAGATGGGTATCTAAAGAAGGTGTGAACAGCGTTGAAGTAGCAGCCTGCGTGGACAACCAAGCACCAGCCTGCAGACACCAGCCCTCCTGCAGCTTCACCCCTGGCATAACCCACCTCTCCCTGCACCCTCCTACAGGGAGCCTTGCATCAGTGCCTCTGAACATGCACCATGGGGAGGGTCCTGCTGCACCCCCAAGAAGCTGTTGCCCACCCAGGGTGGGCTCCAGAGGCACCTGGGATGGGTGAGCAGCCCCACCATCAAATACATCATGTTTCCTCAGGAAATCAGGCTAGAAAACAAAACCAAAGCCCGGCAGCACAAAACACTTGCAGCCTGCGTCCCTCTGCAACACCGCAGGTTTGTCCTGGCCTCCCTTCCCCATCCCCTGCCCTTGGAAGACAGTGTTGCTCTTTGCAAACAGATCCAAAAGGACTAAAAGTGGCTGTTCCATGGCTGAGCCCACCCGGCTGGTGCACGCTCCCTCCTCCTGAGGTAGGGAAGAGGACTAAGGGAAAAAGCTATGAGGGTGGTGAGGCGCTGGCATAGGATGCCCAGAGACCTCAGCTCCTGAGGTAGGGACAGGCCAAGGGGAACGGCTAACCTGGGAGATTGAATGAGCTCTGAGGCAGAAGCTGGTGCTGAGGCGCTGGCACAGGGTGCCCAGAGAAGCTGTGGCTGCCCCATCCCTGGCAGTGTTCAAGGCCAGGTTGGACACAGGGGCTTGGAGCAAGCTGCTCCAGTGGAAAGGGGTCAGTGCCCATGGCAGGGATTGGAGCTGGATGAGCTTTAAGGTCCCTTCCAACCCAAAGCAGTCTGGGATCCAGTTAAGTGCTTAGAAACCCGCTTTCCCAATAGCAAGAGACATTTCTGCACATGCAAGTGGGGGAAGAATGAGATGCATGAACATAATGGTACCAAGCAGCAAAAATCAACGATGACAACAACAGCAACAACAACAAAAAAAAAAAAAGAAAGGCAAAAGGAAAGCTCTTTTTCACAGCATTTCTGTTAAATGCTCGCTGATGCTAAAAAAACCCCAAGGTCTGAGCAGCAAACACGAGCGGAGCAAATGAACAACCTTGTTCCATTGTGCAATGAGTGCTTTCTATTTCTGCAAAAGAGGTGGTGGGTTGGGTGTCCCCCCCAGGCCTTGGGCAATCCCCAGCACACCCCCACACTGGGGATGCTGCTGGGGTTCCCTCCCCACCTCTGCCTGCTCAGAGACAGGTTTCGAGACTGATGCAACCCCTTCCTGCTCTCCCTGCCCTCGGGACTGCGGAGGCACAGACCCCTTCCCACACCAAGGCAAGCGGGGATGCTAAAGCAGGGTGATGCGGGCGAGGGGGAGCCCCGGGGTTCCCCCTCAATACACACATCACTCGCCAACTCCGGGTACTGTTTTGGTGGCTTTTGGTTGCTGCCAGGTTGTTTTTCCACTGGGGTGTGGGCTGAAGCCGTCAGGGTGTGCTGCCTGCAGGAGCCCCACACGAGTCATGCTCGCAGGCAAAGTTCACCCACCCACTGCAGATTTCCTTTCTGCTTTTAAAGGCTGCTTCGAAAAGAAATGTGGGGAGGGGGAGGGAGGGGAGGAACTGGAGCTGGCACAGACGGACCCAGGCGTTGAGGAGGGACCCAGGCATAAGCGTTTGAAGAGCTGTAATTGGGTCATTACTCGGCCTTTGTTGGATTTCAATAACGGAGATTTAAAGGGTTATGTAAAAGCCCCCATCTTAAGTTGATGTATTTGGTTTCTCAAGTCCCATCTCCAGCTTCCCTGAGAGCTGACAACTTCTGCAGACCCTTGTAGCTCGGTTTCCACCTTTCCCAAAATCTTCTCCCTCCATTTCTCCCAGGCTAAGAGATGCAAATCCAGTGCATGCGAAGATCCAAACATCCACCACCGGGCAGGTTACAGCTGAGAGACCCCACACTTCCAACAGGAAACTCATAAGGAGGAAAGGGAATTTGCCAGACACAAGTAACAATATCAAGGAGCATCTTGTTTACTGTGCAGCTCTATCAGTGCCTCAGTGCTTTCAAATGTGAAAATAGCTCTTTCCACTTTGCCTACTCTTCCACCTTATGAACTCCAACCCGGACCAACCTCCGGCCTCAACTCAAAACCTGAAATCCATTTTGCAGCATGGAAAGTATCCAGCTCTTAATATGGGGAGAGGAGGGAATGTGACTCCATCAACATCGCCAACAGGCTGCTTCATACATGTTCATTTAAGACGGACCTTCCTGACTACAGCCCCAAACATCCACTGCAGTGTGAGGGCAAACTTCACGACTGCTTCACACTAAACAAAAGTGAATTTTATTGTGGGGCACAGCTTCAGCATTCTCCAGCACATCAGAAGCAGCAGCGGTGCGGGCAGAAGGAGCTTGCTCAAGCCGGTAACAGCTTGGCTTTCACCCCCAGTTCACTGGCTGGAGCCATGAGGGCTGGCACGCAATGAGAGCAGTCACTTGCAGAGACATCAGACGGCAGGTCCTGTGTGACTGCTCAAGCCCCTGCCCACCCTGCAACAACTCGGCGAGCTAGGAACCCACCCTGACAACCAGCATCCCCGCAGCATATGGTTAATACTCTGCTAATAATCATGGCTGTTAACAGCATTTCACTTCTGCCAGAGACCCAGGCTGGCACGCAGCCGCCTGCCTCTATGCAGCTTGGCAGGCATGCTCTGCGGCATGGACAGGCCCCCAGCCCTGTCTGTGTGCCTCCTGCCTGCTCCATCCTGCCTCTCCCCATGGCATGGAGTGCCCCTGCCCTACAAACACACCAGCCCAGCCGGGATACCTGCCTGCACCTTCCCACAGCACACCAACCCTGGCAGCATGGAACAGCTGAGATGATGCACAGAATAACCATAGCGAGTCATAAAAGGCACACACTGCTTTGGGCTGGAAGGGACCTTAAAGCTCCTCCAGCTCCAGCCCCTGCCACGGGCAGGGACCCCTTCCACTGGAGCAGCTTGCTCCAAGCCCCTGTGTCCAACCTGGCCTTGAACACTGCTAGGGATGGGGCAGCCACAGCTTCTCTGGGCACCCTGTGCCAGCGCCCCAGCACCCTCACAAGGAAGAGCTTCTGCCTAAGAGCTCATCTCAGTCTCCCCTCAGGCAAGTTAAAGCCATTCCCCTTGGCCTGTCCCTACGGGCCCTTGTCCAAAGCCCCTCTCCAGCTTTCTTGTTGGCCCATTTGCCACTGGAGCTGCTCTAAGGTTTCCCCTTCAGGAGCCTTCTCTTCCCCAGGCTCACCCAGCCCAGCTCTCCCAGCCTGGCTCCAGAGCAGAGCTGCTGCATCCCTCGCAGCATCTCCATGGCCTCCATGCTGCTGCCCCAGAGCTGGATGCAGGACTGCAGTACCATACTGGTGCAGGTGACCACAGCAAGAGTCCTCACAGGTGAGCACCTTCTGACAGCACAGGCCAAAGGCAGCTCTAGCCACAGGCAGCCTGTGCCATGAGCTGCAAAGCCTGCCAACCACAGGGCAAAGAGTAACGCACCAAAACCGAAGCCTAATGAACAGGTTAAGCTGGCAACCCAAATCTACAGGCAGGATGCTCTCTTGAAAGCTCTCCTCCAGATTTGCAAGCCCATCCTGGACTACTGCCAGGAAGAAGTGGTGAAAGAAAGCTTATAAATTACCTGTACTTTGGGGCAATTATAAAGGGCAATTTGTTCTGAGGTAGACACAAGCACGCTGCTGTGCACACCCCAAAGCAGCCATTAGACTGCAGAGCTGGGTGGTTGCCTCTGGCTCACTTAGGTGCACCTTAGAGATTCCTTTGATTTTCACTCTTAGTGCTAAACTACATTAAGCCCAAAGCTTTGGGCAAGCATTTTGCAGATCAATAACTACCCGAGGTATTTATTTATTACAGAAGGCACGAGTCTTTCTTTTTCAGGACTGTAAGGCCCAATTAATAGCATCTCACACAACCCTGCCATTTACTGACCCTGCAAACTCCCACCTGACTCTGCTACCCCATTAGGGCCAGACCTCAAAATTCACCCAGTGCACAGCAAAGCCTAGAGCAGAGCTGGACCTCAGGTTACTGGGGTTGAACACATTTTCCCTAGAATTCAAAATACTGATCTGAAACAAATGCTTCCACCTGCTGCAAATCTCTGTCTAGCCATTGCTCCCATCTTCTGCTTATTCCTTAATGGACTGATGTTCCACTCCTGCTTATTCATAGCATCACAGTTTGGTTTGGGTTAGAAGGGACCTTAAATCTTATCCAGTTCCAACCCCCTGCCATGGGCAGGGACACCTTCCACTAGAGCAGCTTGCTCCAACCTCGTCCACCTGGCTATTTTAATACCAAACTCTGTTTTTTCTGTTGTTTTTTAAACCTGGCTATTCAAACCTATCCTATTCAAATAAAAATATAAATATACTCGAATGAGCAAGCTTTGTGGTCAAAAAGCCAAGGGGGAGAACAACCCATAGCACAGTCTCTTTGACAGCCCCACACAGAGCGCAGCGAGCTTGCGATGCCAGGTTGAAGACCATCTAGCTAGGAAGCTTTCTGCTTCAGCTACTCATCCTTCAGGAGAAATGTTAATATTCCCTTTATGCAAACTCAGGAGAAGGGTGTGCAGAGATGAGGGTTTGTGAAACAGATCTGGCTCAAATCCAGACTGCGTTGGAGCCCATTGGCCAACGTATTCTGGAGGGAATGGCTTCAAATCATTTGCTGGCAAATGACATTTGCAGGCCCTGATCCTGTGAGCAGCTGCCCGGAGTGCTGCTGCTGAATGCACCAACAGACACGGACACAGACCAGGCTCTGGTCATTCCCAGGGTTACACCAGTGTGACAGCATTGGACTTGAACCCAAAATCAACCCACTCGGTGTAGATTCATCTCCAAGAACAAAAACATTCATGTACAAAGAGAGCAGGTCAGGAGCCCTCCAGGGAATACAGCTCTGAGCATGCAAATGAGGATGGTCTGTTAAATTTGAAAAGAAGGTCTTGGGTTTTTTAAGCTCTAAACACTGAGTGGGATTTGATTTCTTTCTAAGGGGGGGGGGAGAAAAAGCAAAGCAGGAGCCACTGCAGCCCTGGCCAGAGAGCAGCTGATGAGTTACTGACCCAAACTGTGGTTAAAACCTGCAGCTCTCGGGTGCAGGAGATGGAAAGCTTCAGCACTCCTCCAAACCCCAGGACCTCTGAGATGAGAGAGGGACAAACAACCACAAACACTGCTCCACGGTGAGCACCAAACAGATTCCTGCCTTTAAACACAGGGGTATTACAGTCCCCCTACCAACTATAAAACATACTCCTGTGAAAATACATCACTGGTCATTTAACAGAACCAGCCCCCCAACAAGAGCATGAAACTGGGAGAAAAGGGCCTCTCCCCCTGCAGAATTGTTCTTTGGGGGAATGAGACCCCGGTACCCAGAACAGAGTCCTGAGAGGACAGATACAAGCCCCAGCTGTATAAAAGTGTTTATTTCCCATAGCTAATCCTGAGTGCACAGGTGTGGCACTTGCCACAGGAATAAGAGGTACCAGGACAGCAGCTGTCCCTCGTTCTGACACCACTTTCCACCTTTACTCTCTTCTTCTCCAAGGGGCAAAAAAATCACCCCAGCAGGGCCATAGTCTGGGTGAGCCGGAACAGCCCCGTGTCACAGAGGTGACACTCATTGCTAGAAACTCAGACTGCTTTGGGTTGGAAGGGACCTTAAAGCCAATCCAGCTTCAGCCCCCTCCCATGGGCAGGGACCCCTTCCACTAGAGCAGCTTGCTCCAAGCTTCGTCCAACCTGGCCTTGAAAACTGCCAGGGATGGGGCAGCCACAGCTTCTCTGGGCACCCTGTGCCAGAGCCTCAGCACCCTCCCAGGGAAGAGCTTCTGCCTAAGAGCTCATCTCAGTCTCCCCTCGGGAAGGTTCAAGCCATTTCCCCTTGGCCTGTCCCTACAGGCCCTTGTCCCAAGCCCCTCTCCAGGTTTCCTGCAGCCCCTTCAGGCTCTGGAGCTGCTCTCAGGTCTCCCCTTCAGGAGCCTTCTCTTCTCCAGGCTGCCCCAGCCCAGCTCTCTCAGCCTGGCTCCAGAGCAGAGCTGCTCCAGCCCTCGCAGCATCTCCGTGGCCTCCTCTGGACTCGCTCCAACAGCCCCACATCCCTCTTGTGATGTTGCCCCAGAACTGGAGGCAGTACCGCGGGGGGGGGGCACCCCAGAGTGCAGCAGAAGGGGTGAATCCCCTCCCTCGACCTGCTGCTCACAGTCTATGGATGCAGCCCAGGACACAGTCGGCTTGTTTGGACTGCCAGCTCCTCGTGGAGCTGTTTTTCTATCTTAGCAGCACATTTGCTTATCTAAAAAGCAAGACACACGCTCCAAGTGCCATGAGGGCGCAGCACAGGGCAGAGGAATCCAACAGAAAGTTATTTGCCTTTGAACACAAGCTCACCCCTCCACAAGTCACCTGCCAACAACAGCCAGCACCGGTGCAGCAAGTGCAGAGCGTACATGGAGTGGCACATCGCCAGCCCTGGATGGCGGCACAGACGGATGTGCCGAGGACTAACCCTCATTCTGCCATGACTGGAAGGGACTTCTCCCTCCGAGCTGCTCTTCCTGCTGAGGGGATCCTTAGGTCCCCTTTCATTGAAAATAAACAGCTCCTAAATACAGCTAAAGGTTTCCAGGACAGAGAGGAGCAGAGCGTGGAGAAAACAAGTGTTCAACTCCTGCAAAAATAATGTGCTGGAGAGCTTGGACACGTTTCAAACTGTGACAAAATAACCTGTGGGAGCAAATGTTTAATACTGGGGAGAGGAAAAAGGCTTGATTAATCAGCTACTGAAGTTGCATCTTTGCAGGGCTTCAGAAAGAGTCAGCCAGCCCATTCTGCAGTGAGCATTTAAACAGAGAACACACAACTCCCTTGTATTTCTCCAGACTTTCCCATCCAAAAAAAAAACGCAAAAAAAAACCACCCCCAAAAAAATAAAATAAAAAAAAACAACAAACCAAACCCAATCCACCCCCAACCCACCTCTCTGTGCTCCCTGCAAGGAAACAATCTATGTTTGAGGGGAAGGGACGGGGCAGAGGGGGGGAGAAGAAGGGTAGAGGCTTTGCCTTAACTTGAAAATAAACAAGTTGCAGCACATGTGCACGCACACAAACACCGCACATCTGAAACCCATCATGTCCAATTTACAGGCTCACATTTCCTCCCTTCTGCAGCTCCAAAACACTCCACACCCGCAAACCCCGGGGCCTTTCCAGCCGCCCCCCCCCCCCCCCTTCCCCACTCACCATACTGAAGTCCAGCAGGTCACTGAGCTCTTTGTCTGTCCCAACTGCAGCCATTCTCTGCTGCTGCTGCTGCTGATTCATACTCCCACAGACTCAACAGTGGCAGTCCTAGAGCAAGCGAGGGGGAGGGGAAGGAGATATTTTAATGACTACAGCAAACTACCCACCCCATTGATGAATATTTTAAAAAGACGGAGCAAGAGAGAAAGGGGCGAGCAAAGAAAAACCCTTTTGCGCGGCTCCAGCAGCCAGCCGGAGTCCTCGCACAGCACCCAGAGGCAGGAACAAGCGCTCCATTGAGCAGACACACTTGGATGTTAGTTTTTTTGCTGCCAATTCCACTAGTTCAGGGCCAATTCTGTTCCTGGCGTGTGGCGAATGAAGGGGGGGGGGGGGGGGGGGGGGGAGAGTCAACTCATTTATCAAAGGGTTCAGGCAAGTTATCACTCAGGCGCTTGTCTGGCCCGGCTCCCTCCTCCTTCCCCCCCCCTTGTCCTTGCTTAGTTTTGCTTAAAAAGCCAAAAGAAAAAGGTCTGATCTTGGGCCTCTTTCCTTCGGGTGGCTGAGCACCTGCAGCTGCTTGCTCAGGGGCTAAAGTCGGGGGCTGAGAGCTGAAACCTCTCTGCTCCCCCAAAAAAGGGACTGGGAAGAATAAAATAAAAAAGGCAAGTTTGTTTTCAGAAGGACTTGGCATAAAAAAATAAAGAGCCCTCCAGGCAACCTGGCAAGATAGGGAAATATTCTTCCTAATTTTACTGATTCTTTTTGGTTTATTTGGGTTCTGTTTTTTTTTCTTAAAGGAAGATTGTGAGCTTTTGGGCCACTGATAGAAAAACAGTTCTTCAGGAGGGAGGCTTGGGATGAGACAAAAGATTCCTTTTGGGGGGGGGGGGGGTGCTTTTCAGGACCTCATTCATAGCTACAAAGAGCAGCTGGCCAATAAATTTAACTCCTCAATCATAAGCTTTAAGGAAAAAGCAGAAAACTCCACGCTATCCAACGCGTTTGTGGGCTGCAGACTCCACCACATTTCAATGACGTTCCTAAACCAAAGCAGCAACCAGCCCCGAGTGTAGAAATCCCGTTTGCCACTATAAAACCCACCCGGGGTGTGTGTGCATGTGTGTGTGGGGGGGGTATTTTATCTTATTTTTCAGTTGTTTTCAGTGGCATCCACAGTCAAATCGCTTCTAAAGCACCCTACACGCAACCCCAACCCCGGTGCTGGGCGGCCAGGGGACACCCCCATGTCCTTGTTAGACCCCCGCAAAACACCGCAGAGCCCTCGGGGCGACCGGCAGCCGGTGCCGAGCTCGCCAAACTTCCAACAATACTTCCTCACCCCGTATGTTCAGTCCGGTATTTAAATAAATAGATAGATAGATAAGAAAAATAGATAAGATAGATAGATAGATAGATAGATAGATAGATAGATAGATAGATAGATAGATAGACAGACAGACAGACATAGATAAGATATACACACACATACATACGTTCTCCCCGCCCCTCGTTTTTACCTCCCGGCCCGGCCGCACAAAGCCCCGTCCAGGCCCCGCCACGGCCGGGCTAACGCGCAGCAGATGTCGGCTGCTCCTCTCCCCCCCGTCCCGCTCGGGTTTCCTCCAGCGGGGCCCAGCGGCACCTTCTCGCCTCGGACAAAGGCCCGGCCGCCTTGTTCCCCCCCCCCTCCGCCTCCGCTCCAAGCGCGGCCTGGGCTGAGGTGGGGTTGGGAAGGGAGGCGGGGGGCGGATGTCCCAGCGGCCGCCCCTATCCCGCAGCCCCGCTCCCCGCCGCGGGGGGAGCCCGGAGCACCCCCCGGTTGCTCCCGCAACTTTTGCAGCCGCCCAGACCGGAGCTGGATGGAGGTGGGGGGGGAGCTGAAGTTCGCTGAAAGCCCGGCGACCGACCCACACATACACAGAGCAATGTGCGAAGGGGGGGACCCGATCCCCGACCCCACTCTTCGAGACCCACACACACACGCTTCCAGATACCCCCCCTCCGCGTGTGGGGACCCCCAAGGGCCCGCGCTGCCCGGCCCCGGCAAACTTTACTGAGGGACAATGGAGCCGAAGCCGGGGCAGTCCCCGCCGGGAAGGGAATGGGGAGGGAAACAGCGGGTGAAGTCCCATCCCCTCAGCGGCTCCGGGACCGGGGGAAGCGCGTCCGGATTTTATCACTTTATTATAATTGTTATTAATGTATATATTTTTTTTTATTATTATTTAATTGGTTTTTTTTTTACCTGTTCCGGGGCAGGCGCGCGCCCCCCGTGCGTGCGGGGCAGGGGAAGCGCATGAAGGTCCCGCGCTTATGGCAGGCCGGGCCGGGCCGGGCCGGGCCGTGTTGTGCTGGGGGCGGCGGCCGCGGCGCCCAGGGCCGGCGGGCGGGCGGCGGATCCTATTGTTCTCGCACCGCCGGCGGATAGAATATCGCGAAGAAGCGGCGCGATCGCCCCGGCCCGCCCCGCGCCCCGCCCCGGGTCCTAACGCTGCTGCTGCTACCGCCGCTCCGCCTCCCGCTGCTGTTGCTGCGCTCGCCGGCCCCGCTGCCTCCGCATGGTCCCCCCGCGGCAGCGGCGGCGGCGGGGCGAAACGCGACGCTGCCACCCCCCCGCACCACCCCTTCGCCTCACGCCCTCACGCCCCGCCCCGGCGGGGCGGCTCACCTCCCTCAGCGCAGTATCCCTCCGCCGCCCGCAGGTGATGGAGGGCGCTGTCTCACACACGCACTCACCCCGCTGCCGTCGAGGGAATGGCGGGCGGCTGGTACCGCGGAGGGACGAGCCCCTGTGGCAGCGCAGAGGGTGGGGTGCGGGGGAGGCACCCCCGAAATGCAGGACTATATTTTCTGGCGGAGGAGACCGGGTAAATGCGCTGTCGAAGGGGCGGGGCGAGAGGGCCGTGACGACACGGGAGCTCCGGTGATGGACTGATAAGGTCTCGGAGCGTCGTCCAATAGAAGGGCTCCACCGCTCCGAGTGGCAAGTGGCGCTGCCAATCAGAATGCGCTCCTTTTCCGTCCCCGCCCACCGAGCGCGGTGGAGGCCGGTGGGCGGCCGCACGTCCGCCGCTTCCCCGACGGGGCAGCCCCGGGGGTGCGGGAGCTGCTCTGGGTCCTGCGGGGCTCCGGGAGCCTGCACCCGGCTGCAGCCGCCCCGCAACCGGACGCGCCCTCGGTGCTGCTCTTTGAGGTGGCTCCGCGTGGGGCCTGCACGGGGGCCTCTCGGGGTCCCCGCGCACCCTCCACGGTGCTGGGGACGTCGCGACCCCCGACACGGGGCAGCCTCTCGCCCCTATCGGGAAGCGCTGCGAGGTCTCGGTCCGTTGACACCTGCCGCGAAGCCTCGGCGGGCCCCGCAGCACAGAGGGCATCGTGCTGCAACGTCCATGGGTTATATCCAGATCCTCACATCTTTCCGCCTGTTTACCCTCCCCGTTTAACTTCCAAGCTGGAGCCGGCGCTTGGAAGCCAGCCGGCGGGTCCTTTGAATCAAAGGTGCCGCCCGGCCAAGCCCTGGCACCTTGTGTAACGTGCCATGGGGCACCCGGTTCACCGGTGCTGGGGGGGGAAGCTGCTTCCCCCATGGTAAAAAAAAACCTCATTCCATAGGTCTTTAAAACATCACCTGGGAAGGATCATAGAATCATGGAATGGTTCGGGTTGGAAGGGACCTTAAAGCTCATCCAGTGCCAGGGCTGGAGCTGCTGGAGTTTGGGGATGGGATGGGATGGGATGGGATGGGATGGGATGGGATGGGAAAAAACCCTGGGAAGGGGACAGTGAGCAGCCCTGGAGGCAAAGCTGAAGGATGTTGGCTGCGTTACATGCAACAGCCAAGGGACTTTTAAAAAGGGCCTGTTGGGACAAGAATGGCTTTAACCTGCCAGAGGGGAGACTGCTATGA
Source organism: Pezoporus occidentalis (assembly GCF_034315485.1). Lineage (NCBI taxonomy): Eukaryota > Metazoa > Chordata > Aves > Psittaciformes > Psittacidae > Pezoporus > Pezoporus occidentalis. Next base: position 307,313 of record NW_026915053.1, on the reverse strand, counting down.
GATGAGAGGTGTCCCTGCCCACGGCAGGGGCTGGGACTGCATGAGCTTTAAAGACCCTTCCAACCCAAACCATCCCATGATGATTCTGTGCTGTCCCCGGAGCCACTGTGCCATGAGGGCACCTTGCCGGGAGTCCCAGGGTGAGGAGGGTGATGGGAGCTTGGGGCTTCGTGCTGCATCCCAGCAGCTTTAAGGAGCACGTTTGAGTTCATATTTGCATTTAGTCACAGTGTGAGTCAGACATTCCAGCCCCGGCTGCCGAAATGCCTCAGCTCTGACTTCTGATTTCCCACTGCAACCTTGTTTTGTTTGGTTTTGGGTTTGGGTTTTTTTTCCTATTCCCCCGCCCCCCCCTCCCTTTTCCCTTTCTCCTCTTTTTCTTCCCTTTCTGGCCAGCCCCGTTTCAAAGCAGGTTGGGTTCCCAAGGGAGCAGCGTTGGCACTGGGCACAGGGCAGTGGTGGTGCTGGAGTGGTGGAACAGGACAAAGGGACAGCCATGGACATCCCAGAGAGTTTATTTTTCCCTGCAGCAGTGGGGAGCCAAGGTGAGGAAAGGAGCCCCCCACATCCCTCCAGCGATGCTTGGGGGTACATGGGGGATGGCTGAATCCATCAGCACCATTTGGCTGCTGCAGCCATCACAGGGAGGCCCCAGGGAAGGACAAAACCGGGTGGTGGGGGGAAAGGGGGTAGAAGATGAGAAACGTTTTAATTAAGAAAAGCCCCGCAGCTCAGCCAGCACAGAGCCAGGTCCTGCCTCCCACTGCGCTCCCCATTGCCCCCCCATTGCCCCTTGCTGCCCTCCCGCAGGCACCAGGCACCCAGAGCCAGGTCCCGCAGGAGCATCGGGGATGCCCAGGGCAGACTTTTGGGGGTGCTGGACCCCCTGAACCGGGGCTGGGGGAAGGGGATGTGCTGAGCGTTTGGCCAGAAAGGCAGTTTTGTTGTTGGTTTCCTGAATGATGCATTCCACATGGCATTGCATCACGCACAGCTGTTACATCACTTTAGCCAGGAAATTTAAAACAAGTGGCCTCGGCTGGAAATGGGGGTTTAATTTTCTTATGGACAACAACAACACCAGGGACAGAGGGAAAAAAAGGCCTCAGAAGTCTCTCTTTTTGGTTGTTTTGTGTTGTTCTGGTTTTAAAACCCGCCCATCTCTCCCCTTTCAGACACTTTGTCCCCAGCTTTCCTCCAGCCTGTTGACGGTGCAGGAGCCAGGCAACCTCGGCCATGGGCTCTCAGTGGGAGCAAGACTTGGCTTGTGCTATCCAAACAGCCCAGCCAGCAGCCATGGACCCTTTGGCCACGCTGTCCCATTCTCCTCCAAGGGTGTCCACTCCTTCCTGGCCACCCTTGCAATGCAGTGGGGCACCCTCCAGCTCCCAGCCCCGCTGCAGGGTGGTGCTTGTCCCTGTGCTCAGATGCTTCCTGGATCAGAGGGGGAGCACGGGCCACCAGCAGCTCCTTGAAAGCATCGTTAGCTTTGTCCACCATCCTCCCTTTGGGTGCTGTTTGTTACGAGTGGTGGCCCCCCAGCTGCCCCCACTGTTATAATGCCATCAGCCGAGTAGTTGGGACCTCCTGTGGGACAGTTTGGAGTCACAGATCCAAATCCATCCCAGCCTGCAGGGGCTGACACGCAGGGACCAGCCTTTGGCACAGCTCCGGGAGACACCCTGCCACAGGGTGCCCGGAGAAGCTGTGGCTGCCCCATCCCTGGCAGTGTTCAAGGGAGGACCCGTCCAACCTGGCCTTGAACACTGCCAGGGATGGGGCAGCCACAGCTTCTCTGGGCACCCTGTGCCAGCGCCTCAGCACCCTCCCAGGGAAGGACTTCTTCCTAATGTCCAGTCAAGGATGCTCTTTATTCTCTTGGCAGCAGGATTCAGTCCCCATGGCACCTCAAGGGCTGGAGATGCTTTTGTACCCCTGGGCAGTGCGATTCTGCCCAGGGAATATGGAGAAGTCTGAAAACCTTGCCTTAAACTGCCTTAAAATCAACCAAAACCGAGCAGGGGTCATGAGGGAGCCCTTGGGCTGGTGTCTCAGAGGAGCAACACGGTATCCTGCAGCCCACAGCCCAGGGTAGCAACCGCCTACCAACAGGAAACCCTCAGTATGTTTGTGTGCTGGGGAATCTCCTCTGAATGGAAACAAAAGGCACCTCCGCACCCAAAAACCATCTTAGCATCTCCTCTGAGGTGTAGGGGCATCTCCTGGGGTGGCTGGGTGGGGGGACAACTGTCTTCCATCACCAGGATGCAGGGATGAAGGCTGGGGTTGGCTGAGATGGCTCCTGGGTGGGAGAAGGTTGATGGGGGATGTAGGAGATGCTGCTGGGAAAAGACCTGATCCCCAGTGGTGCAGGCAGCCGTGGCCTGGGCAGAGGCACAAGGAGGGAGCCCAAGGGAAGGAGGGGAGGGAAAAGAGGGAAGGAGTAAGGTGCAAAGGCCATGGGAGGTGGAGGAGAAGAAATAGCTGCTACGGGAGTTGGGTGCAGAGCAGGGGACAGGGATGGGAGCCTTGCCCCATAGGTGCTGTCCTGGATGCCAGATGGGGCGTCCAGCACCTCTTCACAGGTGAAAGCAGCAGGATCTGGGGGCGGTTGTCAAACCTTGCCCGTGGAGAAGGGAAGTGGCAGAACGCATCCAAAGGACTCCCAATGTACCCCTGCCAGCTGGAAAAGTCCCCCTCCACTCAGCCCAGTGAAGAAGGGACGAGAGTAGATGGCAGGGTTTTGCCTGGCTAAGCTGGGCTTTGGAGCTGGGCTGGACGTGTCCCTTTAACGGGGCTCGGCTCCCGTTTCTTCAGGCTAAACAGTCAAATGCATCACCGCGGTGGCTGAGGCTCAGAGCCTTGCAGTTTGCACCCGTGCCCCAAAGCGGAGCTGCTCCAGCCCCTGAGGGCTGTGGTGGCCTCTGTGCCCTTGCTGCGGGGGAAGGAGAGGGCACAGGTGGGACCAGGCGGGGGATTTCCCTTCCCTACCCACACTCCACACTTCTTCCCTTGGTGGGTTTCGAGATACAACGTCAGGTTTCAGCATCATCTCCGCTGTGCTGCGGGGAGACCCCCCCCTGCGGTCCTGGTCCAGCTCTGGGGCAGCAGCACAAGAGGGATGCGGAGCTGCTGGAGCGAGGCCAGAGGAGGCCACGGAGATGCTGCGAGGGCTGGAGCAGCTCTGCTCTGGAGCCAGGCTGAGAGAGCTGGGCTGGGGCAGTCTGGAGAAGAGAAGGCTCCTGAAGGGGAGCAGAGCATCCCCTGTGCCCTGTCCCAGCCATAGGGCAGGGCAGAGGCTGCTGCTGAGGGGGCGTCACCCCAGGGTGCATGTTCCATGGGAGAGCACCCAAGATGCCCGCAGCGTGTCTGTGGGTGCCTGTGGTGCAGCTGAAGCTGGGTCCCTCCCCAGCATGCCCCCCCCCCCCCCAGCTGCAGCTTTCCAGGGTCTTTAGGGAGCAGTGGGGCACAGAGGGGAGATGGGGCAACATCCAAAGGTGGCTTAAGGGAGACCAGAGGAGGAGGAGGCTGAGGAGATGCACGTGAAATGATAGAGCAGCAAACCCCATCTCCCCATGGCTGTGGCCGCAGGGAGTTTGCCAGTCAGGGGGGAGAAAGAATATCTGTGGGCACCCAGGGGTTGGCCTCAAGCTGCACCAGGGCAGGTTTAGATGGAACTGAGGAACAATTCCTGCCCCAGAGGGTGCTCGGGCATTGGAACAGGCTGCCCAGGGCAGGGCTGCAGTCACCGTCCCTGCAAGTGTTCACACAGCGTGGAGACGAGGCCTCAGTGCCATGGGGCAGGGGTGGCCTTGGCAGTGCTGGGACCGGTTGGATTTGATGCTCTTGATGGTCTTTTCCACCCTGCTTCTATGATTCAAGCAGTGCCCAAGTGTCAGGGACATTTGGGATGGAGCAGGGTGCTATGACTCTGGCTCCCAGCTCCACTGCCATAGGCTGGGGACCCCTATGAACCCCCATCCATTGCTGCCTGTGTCCCTGCAGGGCCCTGCCACCCGTCCCCATGGCAGGGGGGAGGTGGGCTGGGGGGGAAGGGTAATGGCACAGGAAGCCAGATTAACGGTGAAATCTGGGGCAGCCCCATCTGTCAGGCGTCTCCTGTGCGGATCCGCTGTGATCCCCCTGCAGTGCCCCCCCTCCTGCATCCCCTCCCCACTCCCTGGCAACCCACATCCGGGGGCTGCGGGACTGTCCTGGGGGGGGGGGGAGAGGAGGCCCTGGGGTGCTGGAGGGGCTTTTAACCCCTATTAAAGCCTGGAGGTGCCTTTTGTTCCCAGGCTCCAGCCTCCAAGCTCTCCTCCAGCTCAGATCCCGGACACCCCGGTGTTTTCTCCTTCTTTGAGGTCTCCAGAAAGCTCCAGGGCAGGGGATTGGGGGGATCAGGAAGGAGGAAAACCCTCACCTTTGGGGGGCGAAAGGGCAGGAGGGGGCCTGAACCCCCACTTGTGCAGCCGAGCCCCATCTCTGCAGTTGGAACTGGGTGAGCTTTAAGGTCCCTTCCAACCCAAAGCAGGCTGGGGTTCTATGAGTCTGTGGTCTTAAGAAGTGGCTTGGAAACCCCCAGCCCTGCTTCAGCCCTGCTGGCTGCTGGGTGCTGTGCAGGAAGGGGTGCCCCATCCCTGGAGACATCCAGGGCCAGGCTGGATGTGGATCTCAGCAACCTGATCTAGCTGAGGATGTCCCTGCTCCCTACACCCGGTTGGACTGGATGAGCCTTAAGGTCCTTTCCAACCCAAACTATTCCATGAGTCCATCAGACTGGGCAGGAGGACATGGACCTGTCTGAAGGGAAACCATGCCTGGGGCTGTGTGTGTGTGACCTGGGGCTGCGGGGCCACATTCACCTGCCTGGGTGTGCGGTGACCTCAGTTTAACTTGGCAGTCACCAGGGACCTTTATCTTATCTCTACATCAAGCTGTGCTCACAGCTAAACAAGTGCCAAGTGCCTTGGCTTCCCCTGCTCCTGCCTCATCGCTGTGCTCCGGGCACCGAGCTGGCAACCAGCTTTGCCCTGGATCAATCCAGGGGAACAGGGCTTGCTCCCAGCCCTGCAGCCCTCCTCCATCCGCAGCATCCTGGGAAGGGGAGGTTGAGATGCTGGTGTCATCCTGAGGGCTGAAGCTAAACCCAGCTGCGCTCCAGGCCTGGAGGTGCTCAGCGGGTGCTATGGGGCGGGGGCAGCTGGGATGTAGAAGGTGTAGAATCATAAATCCCAGCCTGGCTTGGGTTGGAAGGGACCTTAAATCTCCTCCAGCTCCAACCCCTGCCATGGGCAGGGACCCCTTCCACTGGAGCAGCTTGCTCCAAGCCCCTGTGTCCAACCTGCCCTTGAACACTGCCAGGGATGGGGCAGCCACAGCTTCTCTGGGCACCCTGTGCCAGTGCCTCAGCACCCTCCCAGGGAAGAATTCCTTACATCCAACCTGAATCTCCCGTGTTAAGGTTTGAAGCCAGGCTCACCTGCTCCGATGTCACCCTGGTTTATAGCTCACTGCTTCCCTTTCCTTCCAGCTTTTCAACCTAAATACTGGGCTTTTTCCTCGGAGCAACTGCAGGAGCCAGGGATGGGCAGCTCAGGAAAGCTCCTTGCCCTGCAGTGCTCCCCACGCAAGGCGCTCATCGCACTTGGCTCATCTTTGCTGTCGAGAGTTGCCACTTCTCAGGTGCAGGCAGAGCTGCATGGGGGGTACATCCCAACCCCCCCCCCCCCCAAGCCCTGCCTCTGATGCTCTGCGGTTTCCCTCCCTGCTCCAGGGCCCCCCGGGCTTGGGTACCAGCGCGATGCAGGCAGCAGGATGTGACCTCAGCCACCGAGGGGGAGGTGGCCGGGATGCTGGGGGGGGGGGGGGGTGCTGTTTACAAGCCACCAGTGGGGCTCCCCTCCCAACCATCGCCTCCCGCAGCCTGCCCGCAGCCTCGGCAATGCCGTGAGTGCGCCAGGGATGGGGCTGACAGCGTCTGGCGGGGCAGGACTGGGACCTGGCCGTGGTGACGGTGAGGAAGTGCCCTGAGGCCCTCAGGCTCCGCCATCAAATGGACCCGGTAGCACCGGGACCGTGGGGTCTGCGCTCAGCGCCGGGGGGCACGGCTGGGGCTCAGCACCCATCCTGCTCCCCTCCTGGGCTCCTCAGTCACGTGGTGAAAGGGCACAGCGGTCACGGGGTCAGAGGGTGCAGAACCGCAAAGGTCACGCCGGGGTCAAAGGTTATGAGGTCAGAAGGCGAATGACGCAAACGGGTAAAGGCCACTGGGTCAAGGGCAATGGGGTCAGAGGTCAAAGATCACGTGACCCGAGGTCAAAAGTCACAAGAGGTCAAACATCACCTGTTCAGTGGAATAAAGGATCATGGGACTGATGGGAAACTGCCACATGGGCAGAAGTCAAAGGTCATAGGGTCTAAGGTCAGATGGCAAAGGGTCAAAGGTCGATGGAGCAGAAGTCAGTGGTCACCCCATCAGAGGCCGCTGTTCATGATGTAAAAAAGCCAATGGTCATGTGACAAAGGTCAAAGGTCGTGGGCAAAGGTCACGGGGTCAAAGGTCGCGGTGAAGGCCGCGGGGTCACAGCGGTCGGTGCTGGCCCCGGGAGCTCCCGAGCGGCGCGAGGGGGCAGGGCCGGGACTGAGCGGCAGGGGGCGCCAGAGACCGGGAATGGGGGTACCCGAGCGGATCCGCTTCCTGCATCCGCATCCCCCATCCTGCACCTGCATCCCTCCATCCTGCATCCGCATTCCTCATCCTGCACCCCCATCCCTTCATCCTGCATCCCCATCCCTCCATCCTGCATCCCCATCCCTCCATCCTGCATCCTGCACCCCCATCCCTTCATCCTGCACCCCCATCCCTCCATCCTGCATCCCCATCCCTTCATCCTGCATCCCCATCCCTCCATCCTGCACCCCCATCCCTTCATCCTGCACCCCCATCCCTTCATCCTGCACCTGCATCCCTCCATCCTGCACCCCCATCCCTCCATCCTGCACCCCCATCCCTTCATCCTGCATCCCCATCCCTCCATCCTGCATCCCCATCCCTCCATCCTGCACCCCCATCCCTTCATCCTGCATCCCCATCCCTCCATCCTGCACCCCCATCCCTCCATCCTGCACCCCCATCCCTTCATCCTGCATCCCCATCCCTTCATCCTGCACCTGCATCCCTCCATCCTGCATCCGCATCCCTCATCCTGCACCCCCATCCCTTCATCCTGCATCCCCATCCCTTCATCCTGCACCCCCATCCGTTCATCCTGCATCCCCATCCGTTCATCCTGCATCCCCATCCCTCCATCCTGCACCCCCATCCCTCCATCCTGCACCCCCATCCCTTCATCCTGCACCCCCCTGCACCCCCATCCCTTCATCCTGCACCCCCATCCCTTCATCCTGCATCCCCATCCCTCCATCCTGCATCCCCATCCCTCCATCCTGCATCCGCATCCCTCATCCTGCACCCCCATCCCTTCATCCTGCACCCCCATCCCTCCATCCTGCATCCCCATCCCTCATCCTGCATCCCCATCCCTCCTTCCTGCATCCGCATCCCTCATCCTGCACCCCCATCCCTTCATCCTGCATCCCCATCCCTCCATCCTGCACCCCCATCCCTCCATCCTGCACCCCCATCCCTTCATCCTGCATCCCCATCCCTTCATCCTGCACCTGCATCCCTCCATCCTGCATCCGCATCCCTCATCCTGCACCCCCATCCCTTCATCCTGCATCCCCATCCCTTCATCCTGCACCCCCATCCGTTCATCCTGCATCCCCATCCGTTCATCCTGCATCCCCATCCCTCCATCCTGCACCCCCATCCCTCCATCCTGCACCCCCATCCCTTCATCCTGCACCCCCATCCCTTCATCCTGCATCCCCATCCCTTCATCCTGCACCCCCATCCCTTCATCCTGCACCTGCATCCCTCCATCCTGCACCCCCATCCGTTCATCCTGCACCCCCATCCCTTCATCCTGCACCCCCAATCCTCCATCCTGCACCTCCATCCCTTCATCCTGCACCTGCATCCCTTCTCCTGCAGCCCCGATCCTCCATCCTGCATCCCCATTGCTCATCCTGCACCTCCCATCCCTCATCCGGCACCCCCATCCCTCATCCTGTACCCCCCATCCCTCCATTCTACATCCTGCACCCTTCCACCCCACACCTCTTCACCCAGAGCTGGCCCTCCTGGATTCCTGCTGCATCAGGCATCCCACTGTGCCTCAGTTTCCCCAGGGAGCATACCACTCCTGGCATTCCCTGTCCTACTCCCCTTGGAAGGGACCTCTCCCTTGTGGTGAACCCAGGCTCCAAATCCACCCCTTGCCCTCCCCAAGCCAGCAGCATCCCACTGCTGCTGCATTCCTGACACACTGCCCTGCCCCTGCACCCCCTGCATCCTGGAGCCCCCCATGCATCCCTAGGGACCGCGAGTGTCACCGTGGCAACCAGTGATGGTCAGCAGCCGGTGACCCGGGTGCCCTGGAGGGAGCCCTGGCCCTGGCTGGGGTCGCTGGGGTCAATCAATCTCATTGCTATGCACAGAGCCCTTCACTGCCATAAGCAGTGCCAGGGCTGGAAACGGGATGAAACGGGACAAAACGGGGGTGGGGGGGGACGACCAACGGTATAAAACTGACACAAAGGGGGTTGTTCCAAAGGCCAGTCCCAGTCTCACCCCATAGAGACACCCTGAGATGAGCCCCTCTGCGGGGACTTGGGGTCCTAGGGTGCCTGGGGGGGGGGGCTGATGCTGCGGGGAGGGTGTCTGTGCTGCACTGGCAGCCAGGGGCTGCCCCTTCCCAACCTCCCTGCCCATGCCGGTAAGCCTGGTCCCACCGACATTCCCACATCCCACCGGAGAGGGTGCAGGAAGGGGCTGGGGCCTTCGCTGTGCCTCAGCAGCCATCCTCCTCTTGCCCCATACCCAAGGGAAGAGGGAGGCAGCAGCCATGTGCTTCCAGCAATGGGGAAAACACCCTGCGGAGAGCTCAGCTCTCCCAATAGGAAGCTGACGGCAGCCTTCCTCCAGCTCGCTGCTCGGAGCCTTCCTCACCCTCCTGCATCCCCATCCCCATGCAGGTCCCTGTCCGTGGCAGGAGCTTGGAACTGGATGTGCTTTAATGTCCCTCCCAACCCAAAGCATTCCATGATTCTCTGATACATCCCTGGGCTGGGAGCCACGGCTGTGGGACCTCCTGAGCTGGCTGAGGCCCAGCAGACTCATCTCCCCAGTGGGATCACTTCCTGCCTGCGCTTCCTGGGCGCTTGGCTGCATTTGTTCTGCTGCTGCTGGCTCCGGGCCGTGCTGGGATGAGTCTGGGGATGGAATGGGGCACCAAAGGCTTGTCCTAAACGGGATCCTGCTCCTTGGAGGATCCCCCAGCCTGGCAGGGCAAATGGGACCATGCCTGGAGGATGCCTGGGACACCAGCCAGGAAGGAACCTGGACATCAGCCACCTCCCACGTCGAGATGCTCCTTAGCACAGGGATGCAGCCCGAATCAAGCCGCCAGGTACCATCGGAGGTTGCGCAGAGCTGGACCCTGCATTACCACCTCCTGACTCCCAAACTGAACCCCAACAGACAGCCCAGAACCTGGGGGGGGGGGGGAATGAGGGTGGCTTTGGGAGGGGGCAATGGCCATCCCTGGAGCTCTGCTGCTGACCACCGTGATCCCCCCCGCCCTGCTCCGGTGTGGGGCTGGAGCCTGCGGAGGACAGACACAGCGTCTCCAGCTCACAACCACACTCACCTCGGAGAGGGGGGCTGCTGGGAAAAGGCTCCCCCCCCCCTCCCCGCCTCTGCCGGGTGGGGCAGTGCCTGCATTTACCGGTACTGGGTTGACAGCACCGCCTGGGGGCCTTTCCGGCTCCTCCCAGTGAGGGTCCCGGGTCCTAAGTGCTGTGACATCCCGGTCCCTGCGCGCTCCTGGGGCCCCTCCATCCCTCCGCTGAGGCAGGACGGAGCAGCAGGGTGGGAGCTGGGTGCCAGGAGTTGCTTTTTTTCTCCCTCTTAACGTTGCCCCAGGCTCCCGTTTTGGCTCCAGCCCCAACGGGACGCCCTGGTGAATCCCTGCCAAGACCCACAGTGCCGGGATGCTCCAGCTCCCCCTCTCCATCCCGAGCATCCCGCCCGGAGCCGCCTGTGAACGGCAACAAAGGCAGATTGTAGCTGACGGCTGGAAGATGGATTTATTGCAATGATGCAAAAATTAGTTTATAGAATATATATAAATAAAGATTTCCTTCCTTGATGGGCGAACTCAGCACAGCAGCAGCTCTTCTGGCAGGATTTATTAATCACCCCAGCGCACGGCTGGTGCAGTGGTGACTGCTTCCCTGAGCAAACAGGGCTGCTGGTGACCTGAGAGGGGGTAAAAGAGCTCGATTTTAGGTCTCTCCTCAGCCCAGCACCACTTAGCGCTGCTGTGAACGGGCCTGGCCACAAAGCCGAGCAGCCGGGCAGAAAAGGGCCAACCCTCACTGCAAAACCAGCTGGTAGGGAGGCACCTCATTAGTTAAACATGGGGAAACTGAGGCACGGATGCAGAGTGACTTGTCTGAAGCTGGAAAGGACCAAAGGAGGGATACAGGAGCTTGCGCTGCCTGCAGTGCGAAAGGGGGATGTGCTTTCTCTTTGCATAGCAGGTTTTGGGGGCACCCCCCCCGTCACCAGACTCCCTGCACCCACCCTCAATGAAACACCACATCCCAGCCGCCCCGCTTTGTCGGAAGGGGAGGATGCTTCACCGCACCCCCAAGCACCATCACCCCATGGCGCAGGGGAGCGGTGGGGGGGGGCTGCGGTGGGGGTGGCAGCGGGGTGCAGGCTGCTGCTCTCTGTGTCTCCTTGTTGTGCGGTCGATCCCCAGACAGACTCCTCGCCTTGCTGCGTGTGCTCTTTGGAGCCCATTGATTTCCCTGAGTAAGTGAGTTTGTATGGATCATGCAGCATGCAGGCCGGGCTGCCCAGCGGTGCAGCAGCCGGCGGGGGGGAGGGAGGCTGCGGAGGTTGGGGGGAGTGGGGGAGAGCCGGGCAGAGAGTAGAGCCGATCAATATGGACAGTGTGAAGTGAATTAATGGAAGACGTAGAGCCCGGCTGACAGCGCTGCCGGGGCCGCGCTGCCCTTCGGGGGCTGCTGGAAGGCAGCTGGTGATGCTGAGAGGGGTCCGCGGGGACCCCGGCTCAAATCCTGCCCTGGGAATGGGGGACGCCAGCGGGGCACGGAAGGGTTGTGGGGATCCTGGGGCTTTGCAGCTCCTCCCTGGGGACCTCTGGTTCCGGAGGAAACCTCGTGTGCCCGAAGCGTGGCTCTGCTGCAGGGCAGCGCCACTGGGTGCTCTGCAAGAGCGTCTGTAGCTGCGTTCCCTACGGGAAACCTGCAGAGGGGCTTTGGGCAAGGGATGCAGGGACAGGCCAAGGGGAATGGCTTGAATCTGCCCGAGGGGAGACTGAGATGAGCTCTGAGGCAGAAGCTCTTCCCTGGGAGGGTGCTGAGGCGCTGGCACAGGGTGCCCAGAGAAGCTGTGGCTGCCCCATCCCTGGCAGTGTTCAAGGCCAGGTTGGACACAGGGGCTTGGAGCAAGCTGCTCCAGTGGAAGGGGTCCCTGCCTGTGGCAGGGGTTGGGACGGGGTGAGGTTTAAGATCCCTTCCAGCCCCAACCAGACTGGGGCTCTGTGATTCTTCACCAGGCCTCTTGGGTTTAAACAATGATATTTTCTCGTGGCAAACCATAAGCTCCCAAGGAAGCCGTTTGGTCAGCATCTCCATGAAAACATTTGGGGGTGCTGAAAATAAAAGAAGGAGAGGGAAAAACCCCAGCTCCTGATTGAAATGCGTGGTCTTTTCTTGCAGGGGGGCTGCCCACATCCAGAGGGTGGAACCAGGACCCTGCCTACAACCAGCTTGATGCAAGCACGAGCGTTCCCGACGTCTTATGTGCCTTTGCAGAGCGTTTCAAGCAGAGAGCTTGAGAAAAACCAACATCCAGCCCCCAAATCCAGCCTCGAAAGTGCCAAGGAGCTGAGATGAGCACGGGGCAGCTGCCAGGAGCATCATTCCTCTTTCATGGTTGAGGCCGTTTGCTGCTCTGCCCTGGGTCATTCCTAGTGCGGTGGTGATGCACGTTCAACCGAGGCGCCTGCAGAGCACGTGGCCAGTGTGGAAATCTCCCAAACTCCACCCAAAATGAGGCAATCTGCAGCCCATGCCCATGCTGAGGCTCAATGGGGTCCTGGGGTACGATTGCTCTTCCTCTTTCTGGCCTGGTTTTGCTGGGGTTGAGCTATACATGCTGGAGCCTTGAGGGCATGGGGCTGGCTCTGGTGATTCATGGTGCAGGATGGGATTGGTCACAGCGATGCCCGTGTGTGCAGTTCTGTGTAAGGCTGCTCTCAGGATGGTTTTTCCCAGTGGATTTTGAGGCCCGTGAGGGCTGCAGGGAGGCATTTCCCATTTCTGAGGCTTTTGCAGCTTTTTCCCCCTTGGTGTTGAAGAAGGACTGAAGCCATTGCTAGGGATGCTTCAGGAGCAGGTCTGGAATTGTGCCTTGAGGCTTTCTGCAACACCTTGAGGTCCCGGGGCAGCTCCCAAAGGTCAGGGCCTGGCAGGGTCCTGAGGTCCCCATAGTGATGGGCACAAGGAGCTGCTGGGCAGGGACTGGAGTGACACCCAACTGCCCAATCCAGTTGCAGCCCGGACACCATCAGCTCCTAGGAGCTGGAATGAAGGAAAACCCTGTTGAGCAGGAGCACCAATCCTGCTGCACAGAGCAAAACACAGCTTTTGTGTGCTTCACCCGCTGCTGATGTGAGCATGAGTGTGGCCCATCCTCGGACTAGGTCCATCCTCAGGGATGGACCACAGCAGGACAGCCCCTGGGGATGCTGTGCTCCTGCTGAGGAGGTGTGAGCGGTGTTGGTGGCAGAGCTGCAGCACAGGGAAGATGCTGCCCAGCACCAAAGGCAGAGCCGTGCCCTGGAGATGGGTGCCCACCTCTCCATCACAAGCCACGCAATGGGGATGAGATGGGTGAAGAAGGGTACCAGCACCAGCCCAGCATTGTGTCCTTCCTGGTAACTCCTGGGATGCAAGACCAGAGGGCAGGCTGCTCCCCTGGGCCCAGCGCTGGGGAACATGAGGCGGGTGGGCCTGGGGAGGGTAAGGAAGAGGTGTGCTGGCCCTTTAAGAGAATAATTTCGGAGCTGGCCTACTGAGTTATTGATTGGCGCTATGGTAACGTATATTAGATTATGTATGGCTGGAAATGTGTTGTGGACTGGGAGGCTTGTTTGGGAAGCCAGCACTCTTCTTCTTGTAAACCAGCTCCCCGCAGAGGGCTTGGGTTCTGAAGGGTCTGCAGCACGTCAGCTCAAGAGGAGCTGAGGGTGGGCACCGCTCGATGCATGTGTGAGACTGGGTACGGCTCAGGGCATCTTTGGGTCAGAGGGATGGATGCTGAAGGGTCTGTGATCAAAAGGGTGCTATGGGATGGATGGGAATGCCTGTGGAGCTGGTCAAAAGTGGTTAAAACCCACAGCCGGCGCTGTTCCTTCCAAACCAGCTCCCACCTCATGTCTTCCTTGGAAAGCATGGAACAGCCAGACGTGAGGCTCTTCGGCTCATCTCCCAGAGCTTTGCCTTTGGTTTCCTTGTGTGAGCTGGCAAAACACAATCCCTATCCCATTGCAGTGGCTCCGAGGGGGCAGGTGGGCTTCAGTGGAGGTGGGCTCACCAAAACCCACCTTTGCCATCCAGCTGCTGACGGTGATCTGGGTCACCCAGCAAGCCCCAGCCCTGCAGCTGCACATCTTGGATGCACCCTTGCCTTGGAGGGAAGGCTTCTTCCAAGCTCACACCATGAGTTTGTTCTTGGGATCAAGGAGAAGAGATATCCTTCATCCCATGCTCCTCTCCCGGGAGCGCCAAGAGAGAGCAGCTCCTCTTTGGATGGATAAAGCTCCCAAATCCCAGCGAAAGCCCTTCGTGCTCATTCCCTTGCCAGCAGGTTGGTAGGATAGGACACAGCTCCTTCTGTGGGATGCTCCTGTCCAGAAGGAGAGCCTGGAGCTGTGTGCTCCCTCATGCATGGATGAAGGCACCGCATTGATCCCGGTGTCTCATTGGTACCTTTCAGCACTGATCCCAACCAGCCACAGGGCAGCTTGAGGAGGCACCGGACTGTGGCGAGCGTGGTCGGGGGCATTGTGCTGGAGTCATTCCCAGGACAAGGTTTAGGGTGGAATTTTGGGGGGTTGTTGGATTTTGGTTTCATATCCAGGGGACTTGAGCCCCAATGTGGGCAGCAGGAGCCGGGCTGGGCTGGGAGAGGAGAAGAGAGGACCATGGGGATGGATGGAGGAAGGTGATAGTGCTTAGCTCCCCAGCACATCTCCGATACACAGCTTGGAGCTCGCGGCCAACGCAGCCGGGCTCCTTTAGGTCTATTTAAAGAGTCTGGCTGGGCCTGAAAGGGAGAAGCTGCAGAAAACCCCCTCCCCTCCTCTCCCTTCTTCCCCTGCCCCTCACTCCCCCTCTCCTGGGAGCTACCAGCCAAGGAGAGGAAGGATCCCCCCAGGGTCAGCTCCACTCTGCCCATGGCAGGGGTTGGAACCGGATGACCTTAATGGTCCTTTCCAACCCAAACCAGTCTGGGACTCTGTGGGGACCTGCCAGCCTTTCCCTGCTGTCCCCAAAGGTGCAGCCCTGCTCAGTCCCTCCTGGGCAGGGACAACTGCCATGTGGTCCTTTAGCTGCAGTCCCTGACCCGGGGCAGGAGAGCATCCCTGCTCATGGCGTGGAGGAGCTGCTGAGGGTTGCTCCAGCCCAGATGCCACACGCTCGCTGTGGTTGCAGCTCGGGGAGTGGGGAGGACCTGTTCCAGCTGATGGGACCCAAGAGCAGGGACAGGAGGGGTCCTTCTCCATGGGAGAGCTGGCCAAGATCTGAGACCCACCGGGGTTAACCCTGCCTGAGGGTCTTGTGGAAGGGAGAGGAGCCCGGAGGCACCCGGGTGCATGGAGACACAGCCCCAGCTGCCCCTTAGTGCACCCAATGCATGGTGGTGGTGTGGGGCAGGTCTGGATCCATCCCTGGCTGGGCAGTGGGTGCAGGCAGAGGAGGATGCTCTGGAAGCACCCAGCTTCAGGGATTTCTGGAGATGCTGCCCTTTCCCTGCTCCTTCCTTTTCCTTCTTGCCTTGATGAGAGGATCTGGCAGCTCCACACCCAGCAGGGCATTAGGGGAAACAAATGGGCCAGAGCAAAGAGGGAGGAGGTCTGGTCAGGCTGTGTTTGTCAAGATCCCTATTGGCATGTGGCCCATCCCTCAGCAGCCCATTACACTTGGGAATGGAAACAGGGGAATGACTGTGGGGAGGAAAGGGGGTGAAGAAGAGGAAAGGGAAAAGGAGAGGTGAGGGATGCTTGGGGTGGCATTGGTGTGGGGCTGAGCTCCCTGCAGGGAGGGCAGGATCTGCGCCCTGTGGAGATGTAGAGGGGGTTGCAAGGACACCCCATTGCTCAAGCAAGCACAGCGGTGCCACCACACCAGAGCAGCCTTCATCCATCCCGTCTCAAAGGGCCGCTGAGACACAAGGACCAATGTGGGCCCTGGCCAGGGACCTTCTGGGCTCATGGGGTTTGAAGTGAGACCAGTTCTGCAGCAATGGCACAAAGATGCAGCCCCAGCCTGGAGAAGGCAGCGCTCCCCCTCCACCCCAGCATCGCACTGGTGTGCCAAGACAGGATGGAGGGGATGGTGCTCCCGGCTCCCCACGGCAGCACAGTGCCATCAAGCTGACCTTGGTGACAGGAATGGGGATGGAAGAGGACAGGAGGAGGAGGGAGGTGACATGGGGGGTTCAGTGCTGCCCCATTAGTGCTCATACAGAATTCCACCTGGGAGTGGTTGAGGAGGATGCTGGCAGAGGAGGCAGTGATGCCCATTGGCCCTGCTGAGCATCCAACCTTCCCCAGGAGCATGGGGAACTGTCCTGGGGCTCCTTTCCCCCTTGTCCACCCCAAGGAGTCCCCCAAACTTTGCCTCCTGGGGGAGAAGGGGCAATGGGGCCGGTTCTGATGGTCTGGGGGAACAAGAGCAAAAAGGAGGTTGTTTAAGTCCCTTTTTGGCTTTAAATGCTTAGTTTGGCTGCGGGGCAGAGGTGTGCTGGGGAGTCACCTGTGATTGATGTCCCCATGGCCGGTGGAGACTCGCACCCATCGGCCTTCACAGGTGCCCGTGGCACTCAGCACTGAGCTCCAGCTCTCCTCTCCCGATCCCCTCATTAGCTGCAACACGGAAAGCGTTTCAAAACCCTTTGTGGATGGGGTCTTCCTCCTCCCTCCCAGCTCCTCCAGCCTCAGCCACTCTTCCCGTCAAGCTCATTAGAGCCCTGAGTATCAATGAGGTGGAGATGAAAGCCAGCTGGGGATACATTACAACACCTTGGAAAGGGATGAAAGGGCCTCTTTAGTCCTAACAAACCTCTCGAAGCCGAAATGCATATGGATGCAGCCTCACACGTGCTGCCTTTCATCTCAGTTTTCCACCTTTTGGGTTGTTTGGTTTTTGCCCCCACAGCAAAGGGGCACAGCCACCCCAGTGACACCACGCTGGGGACTGGCATCCCTGGGGATGGGTGGCACAGGGAAAGGTATTAGGATGCTTTATGGGTTTTGCTTTGCCCATCTCCCCCTTCTGATGTCTGAGGGTGGAGAGAGCGGGACCCAAAACATCACCAGCCAGCAGGAGCCTTCATGGACAGCTCCGGGTGCAGCATCCCAGCTGCAGGGACAGCTCCCACCGAGGGAGCTGGCAGGATCAGGCCCTCGCTGGGTTGTGCTGTGCAATGGATTTTAAATTTAGAAATTGGTCAGATTTGTACTTTGGAAAAAATCCATGGGGCATTAAATATTTACAGAAAATCAGCCGCCGCGTAAATAATGGAAAAATCCAATCTTCTGCCAGCGGACCAGTTTTCAATAAATTTGAGAATTTTATTATATTGCTATTATTATTTATTGCCTATTTTATTTGTCAGTGCCTCCTTTCACAGGCCGCAGGGATTGGGGTGTTTGACCACCTCATGCTGCTGACCCGGTGTCCAAGCTTCTCTTGCCAAGAGCCGCTGATGCTGGCCCTGTTGTGGGATGGGCCATATCCCACGTATTCCATTCTAGGGAACCATGGAATTGTTTGTGTTGGAAGGGACCTTAAAGCTCACCCAGGTCCAACCCCCTGCCATGGGCACCCACGCCTTCCACTAGAGCACGGTGAGGTGTCCTTTGCCTTGTAGCATCCATCCTGGCACGGACATGGAAGCCTGGGGAGTCCCAGTGGGGCTGAGGGTGCAGCAGGAGTCCCGAGCGGGTTCAGGGCTGCAGAAGGGTGACGGCGATGTAGCACCTACTCTAATGGGATCCTCTCCACAAGTAATTAAGCCTCGGCTAATGCTAACCGTAATGTGATGTATGTATGCCTTTAACTAATCATTTATTAGCCCCGTTGATGGTTTGTCAATATTAATTCATTTATTTAAACAACTCCGAGCTGTAATGAAGATGTTTGCTTTAAGGGGGGGGGGTGTGGGGGGGTGGAAGAGATGGAGCTGCCAGGAGGTTTTTTTGTTGACTCGATGGATGTCGCCCTGCCCCAGGAGATGGGGATGCGGATGAGGATGAGGAGCTGCTGCCAACAGGGGCTGGCACCCCCCCTGCAGCCCCATAGTGAAGGTGCCACAGTGACTGGGGACCATGGGTGCTAAAGGGAGCTTCCTGCACTTCCCAGGAGAGCAGGATCAGGCTCTGCTCCCTACCCCTTGGAGTGATGGGAGCAACCCAGGGTGATGCTGGGCTCCCGCAGCAGCTCCCATGGAGCAGCTTCAACACCCAGCACCTCCAGCTCTGCCACCGGAGCAACCTGGGAAGGATTTCCTTCATTTTGACCTTAAAATGTTCGAGCTGTACCTCAAAGTTCAAAATCGAACCCAAACGTGCTGCCTGATGCAGAGCGATTGGGTTTTTGCTTTGCCTTTCGATTTGCCAACGATTTCGAAAGGGTCTTTGTTTCAAATCAAATTCCTTGAATGGGAAATTACCAATAAGCTGGAAAAAAAACCCAAAATGTAGTTTTGGTCCTGTTTGATAAACCCAAATTGGATCAGGTTTTGTCCTTCTCCTGTCCCTTTTATGTGTTAAAGCAGATGGGATGCGCAAGAGGGGAACGGGCTTTCCTGGGAGTATCTTTGGGGCAGATGGGGCCTGCCCTGGGCCGTACTGAGCAGATCCTAAAACAAGGCCTTTGGCCAGGCGTTAGCTCAGCTGCTTCCAGTCTCCTTGGCAGGTTCTTAATATCAACTAGATCACAGCATTAAAGTGAACTTTCTCTTAAACAGGCTTAATTAGCATCCTCCGGACAAACATAAATTAATCCTGGGTTGCTCTGGAGAAGGTGGAGTTCCCCTTTGATCAATTCCCAGCCCTGGCTCCAGATAAACTCCATGGAAAGCCAGGATTCAATGTGGGCATTCAGAACCCTGCACCTGGGAGCCGGTGAGCTGGTGGCATCCCCGTCGCCTTGGCAACCGGCCCTGCTCCGCGTTGCGGGCGCAGCGATACGGCTCTGGGTGTCACCACAGCCATGTGTGAGCATGCATGACCGTTCACCATCACAGAGGACAAGGTGTGACCACGCACGACCATGTTGAATCATTTATTACCGTGCCCGACTGCGGTTGACCACATAGAGAATCATAGAACCACAGCGTGGTTTGGGTTGGAAAGGGACCTTCAAGCTCATCCAGTTCCAACCCCTTGCCATGGGCAGGGACACCTTCCACTAGAGCAGCTTGCTCCAAGCCCCTTCCAACCTGGCCCTGGAGCATGCATGGCTGTGGAATGACCACACATCACCACCACCACACACGCAGCCAGCCTGCCACAGCTATTCCCATGTCCTCCAGCCTCGCTGGGTTGGTGTCCTGGCCATGCATGGTCATGGATGGTTTGTGTCCTATGAGCGTGCTTCTTGGCCCACGGCATCTTGCCATTACAGGGTGATGCATCAGTGGCAAGGACCTTCTCCTTCATGGTTTGATCCTGTCACCTTCTCTTTCTCTTTGATGCCCTCCATTCTATACGAGGAGGGCCAGAAAGCAAATTCCTTTGTCTCCTCTTCCATGGGAAAACAGGGGAAAAAAGGATGAAGGTTTCATAGGAAATCAAAGGAACATAAGGGTAAAAGTCACTGTCGCTTGTGAAGCTGCTGAAGGGCTTCCAGCACAGCAGGAACCCACACGGACCCCCCCGGGGATGGAAGAAACCGGGTTAATTCAGCTTGAATGGATGGTGGCATTTGCCTGGTTTGATGAAAGGAAACAGAGCTCCTTGAGCCTTAGTCTTCAGTTGCCTCCAGTGTGGAAATCGGCAGGAAAAGGAGAGGGGAAGATGCTCACTTTGCAGGCAGGGAAACTGAGGCACAGAGGATTTGATGGCCTTTTTGGGGTGCAGCACCATCCCAGCCCCAATGTCCCCGAGCACGAAATTCCTTGAGGGCCATGAAATTCACCCAGAGCAGGGCAGGATTCCCTTTGGGATTCATGCAGCACTGTGCACAGAGCAGCTCTGAGGTTGCATCCTGCTCAGCATCACCCAAAGAAGCATCGGGAGGAAGGCGATGGAGGGTTAAAGGGCCCGTGGCCATGGGAGGACACGACGCATCCAGTCCCCAGAGGGTGTCAGGAGGGAGGGATTGAGGGATCCCATCCCAGCCACAGGCAGAGGGATGAACCAGAGAGCAGGCAGGAGGATGCATGGGGCTGCTGGAGGCGGGAGGGGGGCTGCCCAGCCCTGACACCAGGTCATGGAGCTGGGAGCGTTGCGAGGTGCTGAAGGGATCAATAGCAATTCTAATATCATACGAGTCAATTTTGACCTGTCATGGGCAGCTCGGCAGGCTGACTCCAGAGCTGCAGCACCTGATAAATGGGCTCTCAAACCCATATTTATAGCAAGAAAAAGCTCATAAAATTGAAACAAGGGCAGAGCACGGGGAGGAAGCTGCAGCCCAGCCCTTCACTGACCACGGGAAAGGGAAAAGCAGGATGCGGAGTGTGAAGAGGGTGGGAAGCTGCCCACCCTGAGGGGCTCTTTAGTGGTCCCAGGGTACAGAGCCAGCCCATGGGGTGGAGGAGCACCAAGAGATGTCTCAAGTGTGGACCAGGGATGGGCATGGGGGAACATACCCATCGTTGGGGGGGGTTTGGGTCCTAGCCCCAGCAAAACCCTTTGCCCCCTTGGCCCTTTGCAAGCCCCCATCAGCCACACACAGCCCAGGACACGGCTGCTGCGGGGGGCAGAGAGCTCTGGGTGCAGCCCAAGCCCTGCAATGGGTTCCTGAGCTACTGCTGGGGGAGACACATGGGGATGGCTCCTTTCCCCCCCCTGTTGTCCTCAGGGCAAGCGGGACCTGCAGCCCTGCTCCTCTCTGCAGGTGGCTGCCAGGATTGGAGCATTCCAGTTGCATCCTTCCTGCCTCCCCAAGAGCGAATCCTGCCGGGCATTGCCAGGATCTGCAGCTTTCCTCCAGGCCTCGATGTGGGACATTTAGGAGAAGAATTAGAGGGCAAAAGCAGGATGGACCAGCGAGGCAAGGAGCAGAGGAAGCTTTGCTGGGCCAAGTGACATCGGCCCCAAAACCACGTGTCTCCCCTGTCCCAGGGGATGAAGGAGATGCGTCAAGGGCCATGGTCCCCATGTGGTCCCCCTGTATTGATTTACTTCTTCATCCCTCTCCCTCTTCCTCATCCTCCTTCACCTTGTTTCAAACCCCACATGCTCTGGACCATGTTTCCCTTCCCCATCTCTTTTGGCACTTTCCCTGCTGTAAATCCTCCCCCCCAATTATTGCTCCAAATTAGCCAGGCAGATTTATCCCTCTCAAACAGCCCTCGCAGGAGGGCCCTGCTCAGCACCCCAGGGGTGGGAAGGATGAAGCAGGGGGGGTGCTGAACACCCCTTTTATCCTCCCAGTGTCTCCCCAGCCCCTCGAGGCCTGCAGACACTCAAGTAAAACGCGATGGTCGCAGACACGGGGCATCCTGGTGATTTATTCCTGCCATTCATGAAGCATTACTGCACGTTGGCCAAGCGTGGTGGCTTCGTTGGGGCTGGAGCCCACCATGCCCGCGTGCTACCGGTGTGATGAGTTGGCTGGTCTCAGTTGAGTCAATCTCTGTTAAGGGGAGAACATCTGCACCATCAGGACCTGGTTTCCCTCCTCTTGGTGGGTTCTTTGAGGACCTGCAAGAGGCTGCCTGTCTTGGTGAGATACGTAGGGTGGCCACTCATCTGCCATTGGGCATCAAGAGCCTCACCCAAGAGATGGCAACATGCGGGTACCAGCACCTTGTCCTGTCATCCTCCCCTCCATATTACCACTGCAGATACAACCCAAAGGTTCTCAACGACCCTATCCCCACACCCATCTTCACCATGTGCCATGAGCTTTCCTGGTGGAAAGAGGCTATTTCTAGATGGGACAGAAAGAAGGCAGCAAATACCAGCTGGGAGCTCGGACCTGGAAAGCCACCACTGTGATGGGAGATGAACTGGTGACTGGAGCCTCCTGGCCCTGAATGGAGCAGAACAGCTTCTGGGTGTCTTTTATTGCTGAGCTCATGGGGACTTCTGAGCATTCGTGCAGTGGTGCTGGGCAGCTCCCTATCACCGTGACGCTGTGCCCATCACCAGCTCCACTACTTCTTGCTTAAAGGGTCTTCACCAGCATCAGCCCCGAACCAGCACCCCAAGGACTCAGCACCCCAGCAGCAGCAGCTCCTGTCCCCAGGGATGGAAACAAAAAGCTCAAGGCAGACAAAGGCCAGGAAGAAACCATTTCCTGCAGTGGTGAGAAGCTGAATCCAAGCTCCTCCCATGCAGCGCTCCCACCACCAGGCTGTGGCACATTCCCTTGCAGACGGGGCCATATCCCAGAAGTTCTGCTCCATCCCTCTGCCTCTTGACCACTTGGAAGAGCATCTCCACCAGTACAGACAAGTGTTTGAGCCTGGGTTGTTGGAGACAACCCAACCACCAACATCCCAGGCCTACATCCTCCACATGGGCCCATTCTCTAGGTCTACATTGCCTCCATCATTCATTACCTTTGGGGACCACTCTGCCAATGTGCCTCTGGAGAAACAGGGGCATGGAGAACCCACGCGTGGCAAACAACGATGAGCATCGGGAGATGACACATCTGCATCTAGCCGCTCTGCCAGCCCTTATCTGGGGAAGGCACGTCGGAGGAAACACGGAAGACCTAAAGGGGACATCTGGCTGCTCGAACCCTTGGCCCCCATCTCCACGTACCAGGGGAAGCTCCTGGCGTCCTCTTGACTGAAGCTAGGCAGACCGGCTGCATCTCCAGCCTTCCTATCTCCTTGCAAAGCGTGGCAGTTCCTGAATTGCCCGGCCGCAGCGGGCCCTAATGGCCCAGAGCTGATGTTTTATTGCCGGGTTTAAAAGTGTAATTAGTTCAAGTGTAAACAGAAAAACCTTGCTTAATTAAGAATTTTTAAACAGGGCACCGAGAGATTCCGGAACCATTAATGAACCCCAGGCAAGCACCATAAAATTGATCGAGGGAAGAGAGACGGCAGGGGGATGTGTGATGAGCGGGTATTACTGCAGCCATCGCCCTCAGTTTACTTTGGCCGCTTAATGCCAGAGTGCATTTGGAAGCTGGTGTTTATGGCGATGGGTCTCCATAGAAATGCCTAATGATTTTTTATGCATTAATGGGAACGATGGACCAGCAGTCATGTATTGTTTAAGGAGACAGAGAAGATCCTTTTAAGGCTGACGTGTGATGGATCAAGAGTGACGGGATGGGCCCTGGGTTGAGGTTCCCCATGCCACGGCCTGTTGGGCCCCATGTCTTAACAAGGACCAACTGCCAGCCTGTACCTTTAAGAGTCCATAAAAAGAACAGATAAAATCAAAGCGTTGTTTTCCCACCACCCCATCCCTCCCTTCAATGCTCTTTTTGGCTCATGCCAAGAGCAGCTAAATATATCCACCTTTCCCGTCTGCGGGGATCGGCTGAGTGGATGGGAAGACAGTCTCAATGTTTCCCATCCAGACAGCCCCCAGGACCGAGCAGCAATGTGTGTCTCCAGGCTGGTACCCTCTGGAGCAAGGCGAGGTGCCTGGAAAGCCCTTCTTCTTCCCGTTGAAAGTCCTATTGGGCTCTCCTCAAGGCCATTTGGCCTCTGCCTGGGTTGTTTGGCATGAGGTGCTGGTGAAGGTTGGCAAAAGGAAGAACTTGGAAGACTTTCTGTTCATGGGTGTCCTCTTGGAAGTGATGGACGGGAGAGATGGGAGGCTCGAGAGTAAAATAAAAGAGAAAGAAAAGTCAGCTCCTGGCTTGGGAAAGGTCATCCCTCATATTGTACAAACAGGGGCAAAGAGCCCTCTGCTCACGGGGTCCTGCTGTCTCTGCCTCTGGGGCTGAGAGTCCTGTTGAGCCCATGCTGTTGGCATTTGAAGGACTTTGAAGGTCAAGGCGTGTTCTGGCCCTTCCCTTCCCGGCCCAGCTAAAGGCCCCAAGCAGCTCCTGCCCATTCCTCTGGAGCAGCCAAGTCCTGGAGGAGTTCAGCAATATTAACAGTTGTGTTTGGTGCCACCATTGGCCACCAAAAACCTCAGGAACGGGCTCCTGCCTTTGAGCCCACCTTCAACCTTGTATGGCTTCTCCTGTCCTTCCCTTAATAGAGATGAAGAAGAAACCAGCCAGTGTCCTCTCACTAGAGCACATGAACTCGCTGCCTTCTACCCACTCTTCCTCAAAGATACATCTTCCAAATGCCTTGGTCTTGCTCCTTCCCTCCATGGCTCTCCAGGTTGCCTACATTTCCCTTGTAAACCTGGTGCCTAGGCCGGGTGAGCTGCTCCAGTGGGGACCTTGCTAAAGCTGAGTCCAGCAAGAGGGTGACCACTTGGCCCCTGTGCATTCCCCAACCTGCTCAGGGCTTTCCCCCATAAAGCAGGGCACCACAGGCTCCACTGAGCGGTCAGGACTAGCGCCTCACCTCAAGGGATGGGAATGACCAGGGCTCTGTGAGCTCTCAGCTCCATAGCAGGGCTTCATTGGGCAGAAAGAGGACTTGGGTGAACAATGAGGGAAAACGAGTCCTCATTAGATGAGGATTTACTCATTCTCCAAACAGCTCTGGAAGGCGTCATCCAGAGGTAGGAAAACTGAGGTCTGGGGTGTTTAGACCCTATCTACTGTGTAGGTAGGTACAGCAGCAGCCGCCCAAGGGAGGTGGAGTTACACCACGAGGTGCTGGAAGAGAAGATTGTTTCTATGGGCTGCTTGGGTCTTGCTGGGGTATTTTTGGCAGCAAAGTGATGCTCATTGCTTCTCATGCTCCTGGCCACAGTGGGCAAGGAGGGACAATTCAGCAGCACCGGTCCAGGGCGTTTTGCTGTTGCTGTGATGCTGAGGGTGCACCCACACGTGCAGCAGTGACAGAGCCCACGTCTTGCATTCAAAATGGGATCCTCAAAAGAGGATTTAGATCCTTGTGTGTGTGTGCCGGGAGGCCCCTTCCACGCTGTCACCCTTCCTGGTCCCGACAGAGCCTGCGGCACACAAGGCATCAAGGGCCACGTGCTGCCACAGCACCCATGGTGGAGCTCCCACAGGCCATGTTGGGGCTTTGTCCTCCCTCCTCCTCTTCCGTCTTCTCCTCTCTGCCTCTTCCTTCATTATTCCTCCGCTCCTCCCACCCTCTCCCTGCCTCTCCTCCCTTCCCTTGGCTTTTGTTCCTTCTCTCCTCTTCCCCTCCCTCCTCCCAGAAGCCTTCCCCCATCTCCAATCCCTGCTCTGGCTGCCCAGGCTGTGTCAATTAGGTATCGATCCCCTGTTCTCTATCAGTGGTCAGCTGAGCTAACCAGTCCTGCTCGGTGCTTTGCACAGTGATGAATAATAACAATAATAATAAAGGGGTAGGGGGGGAGGCAGCTGCACTCGGTGCCTACAGCCCTTCACCTCTCCCTACCCCGCGCGCGCCCGCCCTCGCCCCCCTCCACAGCTACAGGCAAAATCGATAGTGCGCGGAGTCAGGGATGGAATATTTTTATCCTCTAATTGGGAAATGTGCTTTGACAAAGCCCAAGGAGCAGGGAGGGGGCCGGCAGATACAGTACCGAGGAGCAGGGAAGGCAGCGGAGCCCCGGCGAAGCGGGGACACCGGAGGGTTTCTGCTGCTGGGAGGAGGTGACATCAGTAGGGACTTTGTCCGGGTGCAGGGTATGGCTCTGGAGCAGTGTTGGTCCCATGGAGGAGCCGGTCTTGACCCAGGTGATGTCGATGCATGGACAAAAAGAGGACAAAAAAGCTCATTCCTCATCAGAACTCCCTGCCGCCGCCTCACTTATACACTTGTAAGGAAGAAGGAGGGTGCACTATGCACTATTCCCCGCTGGCATCCAGGGGCTCCACATCCCCTGGCATGATGTGCCACATGTGCTTCCCCAAACCTGCTGGTGCTGAGCAATGTGGGACAGTTGCACGTGGGCCAGTGAGGAAGCCACCAACCCTCCCTGGGTTATCCTTACCCTGCAACATCCAAAGCAGCTAGTACTGACGTGCCTGCAGAGATGCAGGTTTGACTCAATGACCTTAAAGGTCATTTCCAACCTAAATAATTCCATGATTCTAAATGATTTGATGCCCACGTGAGTGGTAACACTGCAATGGGCCTCATGATGCAGCTCCAAGTTTATCACAGCTACAAACATCGCCCTGTCTCCAGCTGTGTGGGCCAGGTGAATTGAGGTGTCCTTAAATTATCCCCTTCCTCCAATCAGACCAGCTACCAGTGGGCTTTGGGGCACCATTAGGGTGCCCACTTAGGCAGAAGCTCTTCCCTGGGAGGGTGCTGAGGCGCTGGCACAGGGTGCCCAGAGAAGCTGTGGCTGCCCCATCCCTGGCAGTGTTCAAGGGCAGGTTGGACACAGGGGCTTGGAGCAAGCTGCTCCAGTGGAAGGGGTCCCTGCCCGTGGCAGGGGCTGGAGCTGGAGGAGCTTTAAGGTCCCTTCAACCCAACATGATCCTAGCAGGGCACCCATAGCAGGAAATCATCAAAAAAGCACCCAAAAATGTCTCCTTAGGAGAGTTCTGGGAAGGAGCTTGAAAGTGGCATCTGGGCTTCCCTAGCATCTGAAGGAGATGGTGCTGGGCTGGCCAAGGGCACAAAGGGGTGGTGACTGCCTGCGTGCAAGGCAGGTCACTGGGCAGACCAAATCTCACCCATTTCATTTACTTTTGGTCTAACCCCACAATTTCCTTGAGGAATCTGAAGTAATCTGAAGAAGCCTGGGCTGTTCTTACCCTGTGTAGTGGTTGTCTCTTTGATCTGGTTTGAGGCTCACTTCCAAACCTTTTAAGCATCCCATCTTCTTCCATCCAGCCCATGCCTCTGCCATAAGAGCACTCTTCATCTGCCTTTGGCTGGTGTATTTTTAGGGATCTCTGTCTTCTTGTGACCACGCACACGAAGCCATTGCACGGATGGAGAGGCACCAACCCCACAACCCTTCCCCTTTCCACCAGCTCCCAAAGCTTGCAGCCCCTAAGTTTCCCTTGCTTCTGGCTGCCCCTTGCCCTGCCAGCCATGCCTAAAGGAGAGATGCCAGTTTGCCCACCCAAGGTGAGACTGGGTTGGTGCATGCCTGGGGCTGGGGCTGAGCCAATCTTCTGGGAAATAAAGACAAATGGGCAGCTCTGCCTCCCGCAGCAGGGCAGGGAGTGATTGCAGTTGCCATAGCAGTGTGCACAGTCCTCTCCCTCCAGCCTGCCCCGGCAGTCTGGTTTATTTTTGGCTATCGTTTCCCAAGTTGTTTTGAAAAGGGAGAAGTAAAGCAAAGCTGGGTTCTTCTTCTTCTCCCCATGTCAAGGGGCACCCAGGGAGGCGTATGGCAAAGGTTACTGGGCAAACTGGGCGGGAGGAGTGCTGCATGGTGAGACTGAAGGCCAAGGGGAGGTGATACAACATCTCCGTGACTGGGTCGGGAGTGGAGGTGAGTTGGGATGCCTTCATTCATGGGATGGGTAGGGGTAGAAAACCCAGTCCCCTCTCTTTATATAGACCTGTGAGAGCAATCAGATCCAGCTGGATCTGGGTTAGGAAGGGGTTTGCCTTCACCAACAAAGCACAGGCTGGCTCCATCCTGCTGTTCCAAACCTCCGAGTAGCAAGGAAAGGACAGAGACTTGTGCCAGGGAATACAGGGTTCCCAGGCCACCGTTTCTCACATGGGATCCCAGCCCAGGGGATGGATGAACCAGACAGACTGACCTCAGGACAGGCATGCCCACGTAGGACAGCAACAAGGGCTTGAAGACATCTACATGGGCCTTATGTCTCATGAAGGACCTTCCTTAACATTCCTGATTATCCTGTAGGATCTGTTGTTGATCACATCCGTGTTCTCCAGAATTAGACCCCTTCCTATGCTGTGTCCTGGGTTTGCTTCTCGTGGGGAACCTTGGACTGGGAACGTAGCCAGGCAATGTCTAGATATCATTCCTTCAGTCTGAGACCGACCCTCACGGAGGACTTCCCTGTGGGATTCACTGGGATCAGTGCTGAGACCCACTCTGCTCCACATGGTCTTAAATAATCTGGGAAAGAAGAAGAAAATGGTGATAAAATTCGGTGGGGAGGCAGAAATCATCGAGGTAGTTGGCACAAAGAACGCCTGGGAATGTTTGCAGAAGGCTCTAAGGACATAGGGAGTCTGGGCAACAGAAGGGCAGACAAAACACGATGGTGATAAATGCAAAGTCATGTACGTGAGGAAAACAACCTTAACTACCTATATACCACCATGGGCTCAAATTGGCTATTCCTGCTCCGGGAAGAGCTCTTGGAGCTCGTGTGGGTAGCTCTTTGGAAATGTCAGCTCAATGTCTGGCTGCAGCCAAAAAGGCAAATCGGATGTTAGCAATGATTAAGTGAGGAACAGAGGTGAAATCAGAACACGTCATTGCAGTCCCTTGTCAATCCATATTCGATACTCCTGCCCCCTCCTGCTCTGGGAGATGTAGGAGGAGAGGCACTGAGGTTGGGATTGCCTGGCATCCACATGTGGGGACAGTAAAGAGCATATGAAGAGCCCTAAAGATTGTGAGAAGCCCCGAGAAGGAAGGAAATGGTTGTTTTTCCTAGCAGAAGAATGATGCAAAGCTCCCATGATAAGTAGGCTCAAAGCAAACCAAAGGGACTCCTCTTCCTTCTGTTTCCTTGCGTTGGAATCCCTGAGACACAAAGCATGCATGTACTTGGAGGACCTGGAGGGTCTATCCATAGGATGGCCAGTGTCATTAAGCTGAAGATAAGGAGAAGTGGCTCAGCATGAGAGGTGTCACCTCATTTCTTACCAGCTTTCCCCTAGCATCTGTTCCCAGGGATATGGACGTGCTGGGGGTCCTAAAGGACTCCTAGGATTCAGGGGAGGGAAGGGGGAATCTTTGGGACAGAAGGAGGGTGGCAGAAGGAAAAACCTTTCTCCATGAGGGAGATTCATGGAAGCCCATTGCTTCTCCAGGCTGATCCCCATCAAAGGATGGGTTTGGTCTGTGCTGCCCAAAGCAAACTCCAAATCCAGGAGATCCAGTCCTCCCTTCCATAATGCAGTTGTCCCCTTCCTGACGTCGAGCAGACGTTGGGCTTGAGAACTAGGAAATCGGCTGTGAGGATTCCACGTTCCTCTCCCACACCTCACTCCTCCGCATGCAGGAGCAATGAGGTCCCCCTTGCACCCCAAACTGGGAAGCTTTTATGGGCAAGGAACGTGTGTGCAGGGGCCTGAGGAGCATCCCTCCTTTCCCAGCCGTTTTAGAGCACCATCTACCTCCGCCTCAGTTTACCCATTTGCATGGCAAGGAAGACCATAGGATGCAGGGTAAAAGCCAGAGGGAAGACGCTGCAGGCTCTTCAGGAGAGCAGGGCTTTGGTTTGTGCTCCGGCTCCTTCTGTTAGCTCTTTGGTTAATGCCTCCACACCACCTCGTCTTTCACTGGCAAACAATAAAGCTCAAGGTGAGCATCACCTCTGCCCTATCTCTTAGATGCGCCTCTCTCTTGTCCATCCATCACATGCTTGCTCTCCTGCAGCCGATTGCAGCCAACCTGCATCAGCTATTGATTTATTGACAGAGGCCAGGTCTGGAAGATTCAGGGAAGCAGCTCCCCACAGAAACGCTTTTCAGAAGTAGAGATTTGATTTTTTATTTATTCTTTCCTTCAATGTATGGATTTAACAAGCTCCAGGCAACAAAGAACTGACTCCTCCAGCACGCAGGCTCTTACACTCCCTCCATTTCTTCCCCTCTGCCAGCACTAAAGTCGTCTTGAAGGGATTACTCTTTAAGGGCAGCACACAGCTCTGTGGATAGAGGCAGCCCGTGGTGTCCTCAGGGCTTAGATGCTACATAACCTCTGTGCTGACCCCTTTGAAGGGGTAAATACCTCCCTTGCTCTCCATGTTTGCTGTGTGGATGTGGGGGCGGCCAACGTGAGGCCAAAATTCCCTTTCTTTTCCCATGTCGTGATGGTGAACTTCCCAGTTTATGGACCAGAGGCACCCAGGAGGGCAGTGGTTACCCCAGAGCCACTCCTGGCTTGCTGGGGACACTGAAACCAGGAGAAAAGACTCTCACCCATTGTGCTTGCTTTTCCAAGCTCCAAAACACCAGCCCGTCACCCAGGCTTCAAGCCCGAGCGCTGCACCAGTGCTGCACCATTACTATGGGCTTTGCTTCTCCCAGCACATCCCCAGCCCCATGCGTCCCTTCCTCCACCTGCACCTATGGGTGCAATGGGGCTGCCCTGGAGCTGCAGGATGGGGCCATGGGTGGGTTGGAGTTGTGACAACGAGGAGGTGATGCTTGCGGCCAGCCCTGAGGTAAGGGGTCAGCAGCATTCATAGGGGCAGGGATGTGGCTGCTTTAGGAAACTCAGAAAGGCAATTCCCCAGGGAGTCAGGACCAGGCACCTGCTGCAGGGGATGGGACCCAGCATTCCTGACCCCTCAGCCTGCCCAAGCCAGTGTTTTCTGACCAGTACCTCTGATTTCGCTCCAAATACACGAGCTGGGCTTTGGCTCATCAAAACCATTCTCCTTCACATGCTTTTCAGGCTGGTTCAAACCTCACCCTCAGAGCACAGCTTTTGGTGTCCCCCATCTCCATCACCAGCCCGTGGCCCTACAGAGCTGACTCCAGCCCCTCTCTGCCTCCCCTGCCCTCACTGCAGGGGGATGGGGGGGGGATATTGGCCTGATCCTTTACAGATCTCTTGGTTTGAATAGTTAATGATGTGTGATTTCATTTGCGGCTGCATTAACCATCTGATTACTCTCCTGTGGAAGACTCATTTACAGACCATAGAGACGGATGCTTCCCAAACTATCAGCCAGAAAGCCTAACTGCGCACAGCCAACTTCTTAAACCCACTTTGTGGTTCATGAGAAAAAAGTCTTTCAAGCAATAGATGCCCCATCCCTGGCAGTGTTCAAGGCCAGGTTGGACACAGGGGCTTGGAGCAAGCTGCTCCAGTGGAAGGGGTCCCTGCCCGTGGCAGGGGTTGGGACTGGGTGAGCTTTAAGGTCCCTTCCAGCCCAAACCAGGCTGGGATTCTGTGATTTCTATGATAACAGCAGGGCCCGAACTGGTGCTAAGGCAAACCCTGACAGAGATGGGTTGAAGCCAGCTCTGCCCACAAGCTGCCAGCACCCAGGGTAGCAGCTCTGGTGACTCCAAGGGTGGGA
Source organism: Pezoporus occidentalis (assembly GCF_034315485.1). NCBI lineage: Eukaryota > Metazoa > Chordata > Aves > Psittaciformes > Psittacidae > Pezoporus > Pezoporus occidentalis. Next base: position 276,449 of record NW_026915053.1, on the reverse strand, counting down.
TTCGCCCTCGTGGAGGACAACTGCCCAACTTCAGGGTTGGGTGGGTGATGCTCAGGAGCCGCTCTCGAAGCACTAATGCAGTTGCGATTCTGTGTGCTCCAAACCAGCTCCTACCCACCCTCCTCCCACCATCCCATGCCCCTTCCTTGCTGCGGGAGGGATGTGACTGCTTCAACAAGGGGTTGGTCGTGGTTGCCACCGTGAGCTCTTCGACTCCTCACAAGGAAACCTGTCCCACAGCCATCACCAGTGCCCAGGTTCGGAGGAGCTCTGGAGCCAGCCCCGTGGTGCTGCCTCGCCAAGGTCTTTCTGCAAGGACTTTTGCAGCAGCATCTCACTCGCTGTCTCCTCCAGCTCCACACGAGCTGCATCGCTCCTAAGGGCTTAATGATTACCCTTAGATAACTTTATTGGCTGAGAGTTATTGGCTGGCTTTGCTGCAAAGGCAGCCTCCTGCCTCTCTGTGCAGGCAGCCACAGGTGAAGCCCAGTGTGAATGGTGGGACACTGGACAAGCCCCAGTGCGGGGGTTTGGGGGTCTTTGGCCCAGGGTCTTTCATTGCATGGAAGCAAAGCAGGGGATGGCCATCCTTGGCTGGGCAACCTCTGAAAGGGTTCGGTTTTCTGACCACTTTTCTCAAGTGCTTTTTATTTCCAGAGCACTTTAAAGACCCGATCTAATTAATTCCTCCGAGCCCCTGGGGGATGAGGCAGGTAGGGAGGTGGAGCTGGGAATCCTGCACTGGCGCAAGGATGCTCGGGAGCTGCAATCTCAGCTGTGGCCTGTTGGAAGGAGTTAAAACAGGATGAGGATTTTCTCTGCCGCTGCCTGGGATGGTGACACCCCACATCACGCTATGGCAGGGGCCTCATCCCAGACAGGGACAACCGGGGTGGGGGATTGACCCCCATCACCATGGCCTTGGGGGAGCTGGAGCCCCGTCACCCTGGAAGAGCAGCTGCCTTGGGGTGCTGAGTGGGGTCCCCAGCATCTCTGCAGAGGACGGGGTGGCGGGAGAGCAGCCTATCACCATGGAAACGGTGCATCCTGTGGCGATGCGCATCCTGACAGGGTGTGTGTTGGGGGGGGGTTCTTTTCCCCTCCCTTTCTCTCCTTCTGTGAGACCTCAGCATTGATCCAGGAACGTGCTCTTCGCATGTATGATCCATGCAAACACCGTGTTCCTATTGATCAGGCTCCTTTGCTGCTCGGGCTCTGCGCTGGCAGCAGGAACAAAGGCTGGAGGAAGGAGGAGAGAAAATTACACACCACCGCACTGAGCAAACAGCATTGGCAGTGTCTATGGGGTCTCTGGAGCCACCTCCTCATCCCTTTCCATTCCTGTCATCCTTTGGTTTCGCCCTCTTTCATCCCCTCTCCATCTTCCCCTCTGCCTTCTCTCTCTCGCTCTTGGCCACCAGAAAGGGCCAAAATCTTCCATTGGAGGGGCTTTTACCAACAACCAAGGAGCTGACCTGTCCCTGCATGCCAGGGGACCAGGGTTACTGTCCTTCCCCTCCCTGTTTGGCATGGGGGGGGACATGGTGTGTGGGGTGTCCCAAACCCAACTCCCTATCCAGCCGAGCTCTGTGTGAGCCTCAATAATTACAGGGATGAGTCAATAACAATTAGGTCTAACAGCCACTCAGCAGAATTGACGCAAATTATTTTAATTTTATGTTTCCATCGATGAACTTTTCCACGTTGGAACCTTCTCCCCCATTCCTGCACTTCCCGGTCCCCCCCACTCCCTGAGGACACCCTGCTGCCTGTGCCCCAGCTCGGGCCATCACTGCTAGGGGACAAGGTGAGACCCCACCAGCCTCTTCTCACATCCTTGCTCCATAAAGCCGCATCCAAAGGCGGAGCTGCCTGCAGGGATGCTCGTGCATGGGCAGGTTTCTTCCCCCAGGAGGAAAACCTCTGCTTTTCCCAAGGAGGCGAATCCCAGTTGAAGTTGTGCATTCAGGCACAGCTGGAGGCTGGTTTCAGGCTTGGGTTGCTGGGGAATGGGCACCAGGCTTTGTTTCATAGAGCTCAGTGCAGCCTCCTGCAACAGGGTCTTTGTGATGTTTTAGGCACATATCTTCTCGTTCATGATGGGGGTACACCACGTCAGGCTTTGCTGGTATGGGGTTGTGGGGGGGTTCCCCACTATTCTATACAATTGACCCATTTTATTCTATACAATTGACCCATTTTATTCTATACAATTGGCCTATCTTACATAGAAATCATAATTCATCCAATCAAAACGATGCCTCAAAAGCAATCACTGTCACGATCCCACACCTAAAGCTGTCTTAAATGGCCTTCTATGGGACGTACAGCCGCATCCCCACTACCTCATCCCCACTACCTCATCCCACTGGTTCAGGTTCTGTGTCTGGGGGTTTGCAACACCTCCACCTCTTCCAATAGCCCAAGAACCTCCCCCCCCAGCATGTGATGTGTACACCATGGGCAGCCATTCATCAAAAGCAAATTATATAGCACAATTAAACCAATTTTTTTACGCTGGCTGATGACCAGTGAATTAGTCCTTAGTTTTCTTTCCTATTTACAGGACTGACCTGCTTCACAGCCCCCTGGGATGCTGGAAGCTGCGGAGCTCCATGGACCAAGGGGTGACCCTCAAGCTGTGGCCATCGAGTCTCCCACCCATTCCATTGAGGGAGACGTCTCTTGGCTCCTTTCCTCCTGTGCCTCTTTGGGTGTTTTCTTCCCCCCTTCTCAGTGCTGGGAGCTGGCACTGCAAAGCTGTGAACTGCCAGCATCCCGGCGCTGCTGACCTGCAGCTTTCCTCTGCTCCTGTCGTTAGGGCAAAGCAGCCCATTGAGTGGGTGACAGGTGCTCAATTGCTCTTAAGTGGCTCCCAGATAACTGGGGAGGTCTTTAGCTACTTGTAACTTCCAATAATGAACAAGGGGGGGGGGGGGGATGCACACATGGAGCACTTAACCGATGGCTTCCTTGTCAAAACGACATTAGGGCTCTTCTTCTTCCTGAGGACCAGCCCCAGGCTATGGCTCTGATGACACTGTGCCACCTTGACAAGTGATAGCCACCTCCTTGCTGTCACTTTGAGGTGGCGGATGAGGAAGGAGGGGTGTTGAGGCCTTGGAGAGGGAGGTTTGTGAAGCCTGGGGTGGAAGGGTCCAAATCTCAGACCCAAAAGCCAAGATTTACTTGTGAGGAAACGTCGTTGAACGAAAAGCTGGTCTGAAATCCCCCATCTTCAGCGCAGTTTGCAGGTGATGGAGCTCACTTTCAGATCATTTCTTTCAGTCTAAATCCAGGGTGCCAGCTCTGAGCACAGTCAATTGCCTTGTGAGGTCTCTCTTCCCACCTCAAAAGGAGCTAAGAAAGGGCCTTTTCCCGAAGCTTCCCAGTGGGTCTGCAAGGAGACCTGTCCATGAAGCTTTCACCCAGCTGTTCTAGTGTTAGACCAAGGTGGGGTCCTCATCGTTGGCAGGGGGGAAAGCAGAAAGGAAGACTCAACCTCTTCAGAAGTGCCCAGCTCAGTGGGCAGCTGTGCTAAAACTGCAATTCCCTCAAAAAGAATCACAGAATCCCAGCCTGGTTTGGGTTGAAGGGACCTTAAAGCTCCTCCAGCTCCAACCCCTGCCATTGGGACCCCTTCCACTGGAGCAGCTTGCTCCAAGCCCCTGTGTCCAACCTGGCCTTGAACACTGCCAGGGATGGGGCAGCCACAGCTTCTCTGGGCACCCTGTGCCAGCGCCTCAGCACCCTCACAGGGAAGAGCTTCTGCCTAAGAGCTCATCTCAGTCTCCCCTCGGGCAGGTTCAAGCCATTCCCCTTGGCCTGTCCCTACATCCCTTGTCCCAAGCCCCTCTCCAGGTTTCCTGCAGCCCCTTCAGGCACTGGAGCTGCTCTCAGGTCTCCCCTTCAGGAGCCTTCTCTTCTCCAGGCTGCCCCAGCCCAGCTCTCTCAGCCTGGCTCCAGAGCAGAGCTGCTCCAGCCCTCGCAGCATCTCCATGGCCTCCTCTGGACTCACTCCAGCAGCTCCACGTCCCTCTTGTGCATTGATGAGATCCCCTCTCAGGCTGCTCTTCTCTGACCAACCAGGCCCAGCTCCCACAATCTCTCCTCATCAGAGATGCTCCAGACCCATGAGCATCCTTATGGCCTCTGCTGGACCCTCTCCAGGAGCTCCTTGTCCCTTGTCCTGAGGAGCCCAGCACTGGACACAGGACTCCAGGCTGGGGTGAGGATCTCTATGCTCTGAGGCCCAGGGAGAGGGTTGCAAATACCCCAGTTTTTCCAAATGCTGCTGTCCCCATAGCGAACGGTCCCCCAGTAAGAGGGACCCTCTACCATAAATCACCATTGATTCACCACGAGAAGAAAAGGGCAACAAATATTATTCCCAATGAATAATTCAAGCGGCTCTAAGCCATGCGTTGCGTGTTCATTACCCTCCACGAGGACCTGGGGGATACAGCTTGAAAGGCCCTATAAAAGGAAACGGGGGAAGATTTATTTGTAAGGTTGGGCAAATCCCGATAACCCCCTGCGGGAGGGGTTGTGCGGGGTTTGCTCCGAGACCATCGCGCTGCTCATCCCGAGCTCCATCCTCCGTCTCACTGATGCTTTGTTAAAAAAAGAAAGCACTTATGGTGCTGTTGGGGATCAGGCCATTTGCCTTTCTTCCCCGCTGAAGCTTTCAGGGATGAAAGCACTCTAAAGTGCTGGCTTCCGTGTTTGGAGCTGAGTAGTGAATAATCCCTCTCTCCTTCATCCCTCTGCCCACAGGGGAGGCAGTGGCTGAGTCCCCGCACTCACACCAGCCTTTGCGGCTCAAGCCAGCAGTGAATCTTCACTCCTTGGCACACCGGAGCCGGTGTGGGGGGCAGTCGGTGTCTGATGGTGGCATTGAGTCCACTGGGGTGGTGTGACTTTACCCGGTGCCACCAGGAGCTGGGTACCAAGATGGGGTACCCGGTCAGGCAGGAGCATCCTTCTGCCCACCCCGACTTGGGACAGTGGCTCTCATCATGCCCCAAGTGATTCCCAACCCAGGCATGCTGCTGTGGGACACGGCTTCATGGTCACACAACCCCTTTAATCACTCTTAGCCCCCTCCCCAGGGAAGCAAGGACACTGGGAAATTTGATTTTTGGAGGGGGCTTCCTGAAGCCACATGGGAAGGGAGGCACTTTTCCTTAAAAAGCTGTGGTTTTTCTTGCAGGAAAAGTACAGAGTTTTGCTTTTGTTTTACCTTAAGAAAAGTAGACGGAAAAGTGGTGATGAGTTTTGGAGGCAGACATCAGCTCTGCTGCAGTCACTAACTGGCCAGCAGCTTCAGAGCTCACTGGTGGTGGCCATCCCTCCGTGCTGCTGAGCTCCTTGGAGCAAGTGCTGCCTCCCTTGGGTACAGCCTCCTCTCAGGATGCTCCTGTAACAGAAATATCAGCTTCTGGTGACTCCCCTTACCTGCTCATTCGAAGAAGCAGCATCATTGCACTAGAGCTGGTCTTGCCGTGCCCAGAGGGACCGTCTGGGCTGAGCTGCTTTTGCTTCCCTGACTTGTACTTCTAGCTCTCCTCTCTGTTTTCTCTGCCAATAAAACCTGCTTCTGAGATTGAGCCCTTGATCAATGATGGCAGGATCCATCTCCCATCACCTGAGCGGGATGAGACCGAGGTGGCCGGGGTGGCTGGTGGGGAGACGCCGCCTCCTCAAGAGGACAATTCATCCTGGCTATCGGACACCAGCCGTCAGAAGGGACAAATAGCTCAAAAGGTGCCAATCCTCCTCTGCCAGCCATCAATGTGGGTGAGCAGTCTGAATTGAACAGCTTGCTTTGGGGCAGCCAAAGCCCAAGACTCTACTGGGAAAAGCAGCTGCCCACACCAGACCTAGCGGAGGTCCCCTCCACCAGCACTCCCATGACTCAAGGGGACAAGTGTCACCAAAGGGCTCAACTCATGGGGTTTCCAGTCCTGACAGTCCTGGAGCAGTGGGAGGACTCTGTCACCTTCCTCCAATGTCTTTTACATGGTTCACTCAGGCAGTGGTATCTTCGATTACTCAGGTGTGGTTTGATCCATCATCACTCATCGTCACCCATCTGATCCACTTGTTGAAGACAAGGGCAGATCCTCCATTGCTCCTACACCCAGGCTCCGTGGTGTGAAGGCCACCAGGACCAGCACAAGAGACCACTGCATGAGCATCTCTTGAGCCATAATTTCTGTCCAAGCCAGGGCACACTCAGCAGGAAGGTGCCCAGTGGCGACTTCATCTCCAAGTGATGGAGAACCCATTTCTAGCACTAGATAACTGGTGGTGATTAATTACCCTGGCTATTAAGAGCATTCACCCTGTTTCCAGCTCGGATGCCAGCAGCACTAAAGTCTCATTAGGTCTCTACCACAGAGACCCCACGTTGGTATCTGTGGAACAAACCCATCTTTTAACCTGTAAAACAGCCTCGGGCTCATGATGTGGATGTCAGCCTTTGCCAAAGATGGTGCAGTGGAGGCTCAGCAGGGGGGACAGGGACAACTGTCCCTCCCCACCCAGGCTCCTGGTGGGAAAGCTGTCACTCGAAATGCAAACTCAAGCTCCTGCCCATCCCGAATCCAGGCACTGCACTCCATGGGATGCTCCTCAAGCCTGGCCTCCATCCCTGCTCCCCCCAAACAGCACAGCACAGACAGACCCATCAAGTGAAAGGTGGAAAAAGGTAATTAATCTACAGAGAAAAAAGTGTTAATACCTCTAAGACACCGGGGACACTGGCTGTCAGCTTCCACCAATTAGTCACCTAAAACCCTGCCTGTATGATCTCTGTGGTACAGCTGAGTTGATTACTCTAATTAATTTTGCATTGATCTGCATGGATCTGCAGCACCAGGGCCTATCACGAACGAAGGAGGAGATGGATGCGTGAGCCCTGCTGAAGTGTGGAGGAGGGAGAGCATCCCGGGCACGCTGCTTTGATGGTTCATCCCAGTCCCCTTCGAGCTGAGGCTCTGGAGGTGACAGGTCTGTCCTCAAAGCACATGGGTGAAGAAGCAGAGAGGGGTGGGACATCCTGGAGGGTCTTGTCCCATCCTGTTCCACCCGCCCATCACATTCACACACCCTACATCCTAAGTGGTACCCTGGGCTTTTTGGGGCAATGATGCTCTTTGCTATCACACAGCAAAGACCATGGGGCTGCTGCTTTCCCCCTGCCTTGCTGGGTGAATCCCACCCCTCCTGCTGATGGAATCCAGCTGTATCCCTCTTTGCCTTGTGCCTAAATGCTGAGGTTTATCTCACCTCCCCTTTTGGGGCACCTTTCTTCCCGTGCTTGTTTTGGGGGACATTGGAAACGCGAACATTTGGCATTTTCTGATTATTTGTTTTTCTCACACATTTTCCCCTCTCTCCCTGGCTAAAATTTGACCCAAAAGAACAAACCTGCTCTGAACATCTCATAAACCCCAAAACCCTCCCTGCACCCAGCACTGGCAGGACACACATAGCGCAGGATCTGGTGCGATCCTGCTCAGCAGAGGCTCTCCTCCTATTCAGGGGTTGTTTTCTCCCTTCCCTAACCCTCTCCCGAAGCCTTGCAGCGGGAGGGATTGCTGATTCCTGGGCTGGAGGTTTCACGCCTCATTTCCCCATCTCCTGGAGCTGATCCTGTGCTCTGACTGGGTGCAGCGCTCTCCCTCCAACCCTGCCCTGCAGCACGCACAACGGGCAGCACAAGGCTTTGCTGGAGCCAGGACAAGCAGGTCTGCAGCTCCTTGCCTTGCCCCGAGTGGCTCCCAGTGTCCCAGGGACCTCTTGCTGCCTTTGATGTGGTTTTAAGCAGGGAGGCAGGAATGCTCCTGCTCTCGGCTGCTCTTTGATCTGCTCTTAACACTTGAGGTGTGCCGAAGGCTGCGGCCATCTCCCTCCTGTGTGTCCTTTGGCACACGATTCCCTGCTCTGCATCATCCCAGAGCCACGGGTCACCGGGCAGCACCAAATCCCTCCTGGAACAAACCCACCCTGAGGCCAAGGTCTTGCAGAACACCCCCCAAGCAGTTCCCAGCCCTCATCCCCAACCATCTCCTCGGCAGTTCATTAAAGGCTCAGTGCTAACAAGAGCTCCTCGCTCCGTGCTTTCACCAGCGCCACTTCCAGCTCTGGATTTATTCGGCTTGAAGAAGGAAAACGGCGACATGGGGAGGTTGGAACCACCCAAGGATAGGATGAGGCAGGCGAGCGGAGCATCCTGCGTGCAAAGGGTTAGCCGCTGCCTTCATAAACATAATTTCCTGGGATTAAGATTAAAAATGTTTCTAATGGCTCCCACTTGTTTACTAAATAGCCAGCGAGGAGATAAGTTATCAACCGCGGCTATAATTTGCTATTAATCAAATATTCAAATCAGTGCTGCAGTTGGCCGCAACGGGACACACACATAATTCTCCAGCTCTGGTAATAATTAATCTTTTTTTTCCCCCCTTTTCTTCCCTTCACTTTGGACTCTTGCAAATATCTTTTGGTGTTAAGAGGTCCCCAGAGAGACCTGCCTCTAAATGAGGTGTAAAAATCTAAGCCGCACAAAAAATAGCATGCGGCTGGGATCGATATTCTCTTCACAGCTACATCGATTAACAACAATATTCTTCATTTATTAATTATGAAGGGGAATTTTCCATCCTTGCATCTCTTTCTCTGCTTGTTGCTTGGGTGGGTTAGCAAGGCCTCGGTGTGTCCTCCCATCCCTCCCTCCCTGCGCATCCTCTGGATGCTCCCTGCGTGCTCTGTCCTCCCCAACAAAGCTTCCAGTGTCTGCAAGGGTTTTTGCTGCAGAGCCCTCAGCAGAGCTCAGCTCGTGCCCTGTCATCTACTTGGACCAGACAGGTTGATCCTGGCTGGGTAGACAGTGCTTCAAGCAAGGCAATTCCACTAGCTGAGTCCCTGGACAATGGAGCACGCTGGCAGCTCCCATGGGAAAACCTTCGGCATAGGGCTTTGCAGGGGACACAACACTGTGGAGCCAGCCTGGCTTCTCCAGGGTGCACAAGGATGCTCATGGGTCATGGTTTGGGGTCAGGGAGATGGGAAATAGCAGGGGCAGAGAGCAAGAGAGGACAGAGGAGATGAGAGGAGGCAGGGTCAGAAACCCCAGGGGCTGAACCCCTTTCATTTTGCATCATTGCTTTCTCAGGGTGCTTGCGGGAGCCCTTGAGCACTGCCTGGGGATGCTGCATTGAGCTCTGCGGTTGAGAGATGCTCCTTAGCCAGGAGCAGCGCTGCAAGCAGTGATGGAGCTCGTGGCACAGACTCTACTTGAGCAGCCAAATAAAAAGTTTGTCCCAAATCCCTCTTTATCAGTCAGTACAGCAAAAGGCCAAGGGGAATGGCTTGAACCTGCCCGAGGGGAGACTGAGCTGAGCTCTTAGGCAGAAGCTCTTCCCTGGGAGGGTGCTGAAGCGCTGGCACAGGGTGCCCAGAGAAGCTGTGGCTGCCCCATCCCTGGCAGTGCTCAAGGCCAGGTTGGACACAGGGGCTTGGAGCAAGCTGCTCCAGTGGCAGGGGTTGGAGCTGGAGGAGCTTTAAGGTCCCTTCCAATCCAAACCACTCTGTGATTCTATGACTCTGTTCTAAACATAAAAAGGACTCACATAAGAGGTGCAAATAGGAATTGCACTCATGGAACACCGAGCACCATCACTTGGATCCTGCCCTGAATAAAGAGAGCAGCCAGAGACTGCTCCTCAGCGCTGGCAGGGGTGCTTGGCCCAGGCACACCTTGTACTCCGAAGCATGTAATCGTTATTTAAAGTGAAAATTACCACCGAGCTCTATTAGACTTTAAAATAAAAATTAGAGATTTTTAAAATGGATTTTCCCTAACGAGGAGCGTGACGGATGGGGGTATTGGAGCCCATGCGAGCCGAGTGCTGCTAAGTGAAATGAAATGGCATTAGGTAGCATCCCTCACTCTCCCCATGGCTCTCCTCCTTGCAAAATCCATACTGGCCCTGAGGCTGGGACAGGGGCCAGGACACATCCTTCCCTCCAGGTTAAAGGACGCAAAGACGTTTCCTTCCTCTCCGGATACAGCCTTTTCCCTTCTCCTAAATCAAAGGTAGAATTGAAGAGGCAGGTCCATCCCTTCCCCATGTCCCCAGGCACAGGGATGCAGCCCTCCCTCTTATCCTTTCTCCTCCACCATCCATTCCCAAACACCCTCAGTTTTGGAACAGAATTCTGTTTAAATGGCAAATTGCTATTAAAGCATCAGCGGGGTTAAAAGACAGTGGTTTTTGGGGGGGGGGTCTGGGTGACCAAGCTCTGTGCGAGAGCGATGAAGGTCAAACCTGGGGGTGTGGAAGAACATTCGGTTTTCGTTGGGTTTCTGCTGATTTGTTTGCTTCAAGTGCATTTTGCAAATCACCGCGTGGGGCTTTCGTGGCTCTTCCACATTTTCTTGGGGACCGTGGAAAAGAGGTCTCTGCAATCCCAACAAAATACGATTGACATTTTCCCCGGCTTCATTAGATGTGCTATTTTTACCTTGCAAGGTGCAATATCTATCCATGCCTCGGTAGCGAAGGGGTTGGGACAGGTTTAAAGCAGCAGCTCTTAACATGAGGTTCTCTTTCATTTCTGTGTTATCTTCCCAAGCACCTTATCAGCCACCCTGGGCTATCTGCCTTCCCCACTCATCCCCTTGTGGGCTGTCATCGAGCCGGGGGATGCTAAAGGCAAAGATCCTTCTCTATCAAAACCTCAGCCCAGGGGATGCTGAGCCGGCTCTTGGCCAGCCTGGCCGAGCCAGGAGCACATCCCATGGGTTTCTCCTGGGATTTGCAGCCCAGGAACACTCAGCTAGGGTTCAAGACCTCCAGAGGTCTCTTCCAGACAGGCCTCCTTCAATGCCACCAAGCACGCAGTAGGTCCTTGCTTCCCATCCAAGCACTGCAAGGAAGGATGAGCTCTGGAGGGTTCCCCCCTCCCACCACTGCCTTCGGTTCAGCCCCATGAGCTACAAATCATCCTCAGATCTCCTCTTCCCATCATCATCATGACTCCAGCTCCTCCATCCACATCCCTGGGAATCTCCCAGCTCAGATGCGCCTCTCTAAAAGCCCCCGAACCCCACAAGGGTTCCCAGAACCAGGTGATCCCCAAGACTGTGACATGAAACTGAAAGAGGGGAGGTTTAGATTAGGTGTGAGGAAGCTTTTCCCTGTGAGGGTGCTGAGGTGCTGGCACAGGGTGCCCAGAGAAGCTGTGGCTGCCCCATCCCTGGCAGTGTTCAAGGCCAGGCTGGACACAGGGGCTTGGAGCAAGCTGCTCCAGTGGAAGGGGTCCCTGCCCACGGCAGGGGTTGGGACCGGATGAGCTTTAAGGTCCCTTCCAACCCAAACCATGCTGGGATTCTATGAACTTCCTGCATAGAAATGCCCCTGGGACCATTTCCCCTTTACCTCCAGCCATAAGTGCCGTCAATGCCTCAAGCCTCCAAGGTCCCTGCTTCAACCTGGGAGCAGGCTGGGTGCTCCTGCCAGCCCTGAGCTGTGAGGGGGCAGCAGAGCTTGCGTTGGGAGTGATGGTGCTGGGGGACCGGCAACTGCTCGGGGCTCCGGCGTGAGGTTAGCACTGCATCCGCAAAACTCACCGTACCTTGCAAAGTGCTCAATACGCCTATTGATCAGCCCTTCTGCCTTGATCAGTTTGCTGGCGTGTGCTGCCGCAGTGCTGCTTTCGGGAAGGGAGGCAGGGAGGCGCGAACACGCCTGCGCCGGAGATGCTCCGACTTGCCGAGGCCAACTTGGCCTTCTCCTGACGGCCTCAGGGCCTCTCAGCCCTCCTTTGAGGGCAGCCTGAGTGCCAGCCTTGTGCCTCGGCTTAGGGGGGGGTTCTCAAGGCAGGAGGGTGGGAAAAGCCATCCCAAAAGCCTTCTTTCTCCTGTCCGGAAGCCTTCTTGCCAAAGCCTCCTGAGATACCTAAACTGGGAGTCTACCCAATGGCAAGAGCAGAAGCCAAAAGCCAAAGGGTGGAGAGGTAGGGTTGGTCTCCATCCTGGTTTGGAGCCCAAGTGAGCCTAGGGAGCTGTGGGGCACCCATTCCTCCTCCCTACGTCTCTTTTTAGGACATTTGCTGTGTAGGAGCAGATACATGGTTGGGGTGCCCTATCCTGCCCAAGGACCTGCATATGGCAGTCATATACTCAGAGGCATCCAAAATGGTGTGGTGGGATGGAGCAGAGCAGGGCAGGTTGACTGGCATCAGAGAGACCCTTTGGATTCAAGCGTTGGGGTGCATGAACGCACATCTATGGGGCCAGGACAGCTTGGGATGTCCACATAGCCTGGGCATCCAGTGCCATCCCTATCATCCCATCATCCAAACACCCTCAGCAGCCTTAGGGATGTCTTGTTCCCAGGAGCAGCCCCGTTTCTGCTGTGAGGACTGGTAAAAACACACTGGGCTGGAGAATGGAGGGAGGTGGGGAGGTAAAAACCTACCCCAAAAGTCACGGAGTCAATTCCCAGCTCGTGTCCCCCTCTCACACCTTGCTGGTTAATAGTTGAAGGAAATGTATTTAGTTTTTGGTTTGGCATAAATCAAACCCAAACACGGCTTCCGGATTCTGCCCCAGGGAGGGAGCAGGCACATGGGCTGGAAGATGCTGAGCTGGCTCTGCAGAGAGGTCCCACCAGCCCCTCCGAGCTGCCTTGGAGCAGGGGGAGGATGGGATGGGGATGAAGGCTCTTTGGGAGAGGCTGGGTGTTGGCTTTGAGCTTCTCCTGTTGAAATTAGCCCTAAAAGGAGCCAATGGAGGTGAGCTGTGAGCCCATAGCCACAGGGACAGCCTGAGGTGTCCTTGGGCACATCCCAGTGTCTAATTTCTGCACCCCTCCTGCTCCCAGGTCCTCCATCCCTTCATGCTTCCAGGTCCTCCATCCCTTCATGCTTCCAGGTCCTCCATCCCTTCGTGCTTCCAGGTCCTCCATCCCTTCATGCTTCCAGGTCCTCCATCCTTCCTGATCCCAGATGTTCCATCCCTCCTGATCCCAAGTCACCCATCTCTCCTCATCCCAGGTCCTCCACCCCTCTTTATCCCAGATTGTCCTTCTCTCCTGCTCCCAGGTCCTGCCTGCCCCCAGCCATGGTTTACCTGAGCCTCTGGCAGCCTCTGGAGAGACATGGTTTGGTTGCTGGAATAGTGACCAGCCGGAGCCGCCACATCAGTGCCCGCTGCCTGCACAGTCCAGGAAGACCTGGGAAGGAAGGAGAAGGAAGGGTAAGGGCACTGCCCTGCCTCTACCGGGGCCACCTTCCTGAGCAGGTCTTGAGCACCAAACCCTTCCTCTTTGCCTCTAATTCCTTCTCCCATCTCTTAGAACTCTTGTCCAGGAGGGTTGTGGCTGGAGCACGGCCGTACTGAGCCTCCTGCTCTCTCCATACATACTCCCAGGTGACCCTGTCCCTGTATTCTTCCCTCTGTATTCCCTCTCCCTGCAATCAGCTTCCTGCTGCCCGTCCCCTGCGCTTGCTGCAGGAGCTGGACCCAAACGTTTTGGGTTGTTTCAACACTGATGTGCTATGAACAGGTTGAAGGACTCCCCCCGCCATGCACAGGCAGCCCCCGGGGGCCTTGGCCGTGTGCTTTAAACATAAAAGAACGATGGCATCTTCTTTCACCTGAGCAAGAGGGAGGCTGAAAAATGCAATTGGGAGGGAGGGGTGCAGAGGATAAATCAGGATCACTTCTGGCCCAGCTCGTGCGCGGGTACCAGGGCTGCTGGCACCGTGATGGATGCTCAAGGAACGCCCAAGGATCCTCAGCCGGATCCAGCTCCTCCATATTCATCTTCCAGTCGTCAGGGGGTGTTGACGTGTTGCCTGTAACCTCACAACTGGGGGGGGGGGGTGCTTCCACACACACACATCATTATGCAGAGCCTCGTTAAGGTGGAGCTTAATTTTGCCCTTCCGGCAGCAGTCGGAGCCCTTTGTTCAGGAGATGGAATCGTGCAGGTACAGCAAGGATAAGGCAGCGAGAGGCCTTGAGGTGGAAGAGCAGTCGGAGAGCTGGGTGCTGCCACCAGCATCCGCAGCGCCCTCCCATCAGGCTTGGGACCCGCAAGAGCTGCGGGCGCATCTGCATCCCCAAAATCCCCCAGGGAACCTGTCCCCTGCTCCCTGGAGCTGGGAGGGATACAGGGATGCAGCTGTATCCCGGAGCAAGGTTGTTCTGATTTCCGGCAGTCGCCTGCCAGCTCCCTTCCCTTTTTGGTTCAATGAAGCTTTGGGGCTGTGATGAAGCCCATTAAAGTCAGAGGCAAAGGTGTGGGATTGAAATGTAGGACAGCAGCCGCTGCAGAATGTGGTTGCATGGGATCAATGGGAAATCAATACCCAGCTCTGCTTCACGGGCTCCTGCCAGGCCCTGCTGCCGCTGTGCTCCCTGGGCGCTCCCCAACTTCCCAGCCCCTGGCAAGACCCCTTCCAGCCAGAAAGCAGAAGGGATTTGGGCATCCTGGTGGGAAGCTCCACCAAGCTGCTGGTGCAAGGACAAAGCTCTGTGGGGAGCTCAGTGCTTTCAGAGGGGTTTGGATGGAGCTGAGCCATGCCCTGAATTCCCAGGGAGAGCAGAGGGACCGGATTCACAGCCAGGCTGAGCCCCAGCTGCTGCATTTCCCTGGCTGATTTCGGAAGGTGCTGAGGAAGCAGCCTGGATGGGCACAAAGCAAAATGCTCCCAGCGGGTTAGGGAGTGGGTGCTCTGGTTGCTGCACACTGCGGGATGCAGGAGCAGTGCATCAGCATCCCCATCGCTCCCATCTGCACCTTGGGATGAAGCTGCAGGTGGTCCCCAGGGCTTGTCCTCTCCTGGGCTGCAGGGCACAGCAGCCAGTCCATGGCATGGGACATGAAGGAATATCTACATCCCTTTGAATCCCATGAATCCAGCATGGCCCTGGCTGCGGCAGGAGAAGGGAGCACCCTCTGAGCCATCGACATCGCCCTCAGCCAGAGGAGCCTGGCAGGGAGACGAAGACACAAAGGGATCTATCAGAAATGATAGTTTAATTGGAGGGAGGTGAGCACAGCACTATTTAACCACCGCTGTGCATTGATGGATTGATCCAAGTCTAGTTACACTGTGTTTGTGACATTCAGAGGGCTCCCAGCCAGCGGCTGCCGGCTCCCATGGTTTCCACTTGGATGGAGAGCTGTGCATCAGGGGCACAGCTGAGAGCCATGAGCTGGGGAAGGGGCCACTGACCGCCCCAGTGCTGCCTGTGGCACCCCGTGGTGACACCCACCCCATGGGTGTCATCCTGATGCCCTCTGTCATGGCAAGGGTGCCCACCCTGGGCACTGCTGTCATCCACTCTGCTCAAACACCCTGCTCCCAATGGAGCTGCCCCCCTCTGAGGCCCCACCGTGCTGTCCCCCTCCCCAAATAGCTCCTTGGGTCTCCTGGGAGGTCACCTCTGTCCCCTGTACAGGAGAGGTGACAGCCCTAAGCAGGGCTGGGAACGGGAAGGGATCTGCAAGTGCACCATTAAACAGTCCGGTTTTATCACCCCCAGCTCACGTGAACACGGCAAACCCATGACATGATCAATCAGGGCTGAACATTAATTATGATTACACCCTGGGATCTTGATTGCGATTGATTCATTGATTCCTGGGCCCCTTGCAGCAGCGGCAGCCACTCCATAGGAATTGCACGGTGGTGAGGTGGCTGTAGCTGAGATTTGGGGATGGGGGTCAGGGGATGCTTGGAGAGGAGAGAGGCGGATGTTGCTTTGAAGCGGAGAGAGGGAAAAGCCAACGTTCCCTCTCCGGCTGTGCCCAAGCGCTGACACCACAGCACTGGCTGTGGAGCATCACGTCCTCCCTGCAGAGCAGGGACAGTGGGGACACTGAGGAGATCCTGTGAGCAGATCCCAGGGTGGGATCCCACGGAGCTGCAGGCTGAGGACGGCTTTGTCGCAGGGTCTGTGCACACCCCCCTGTGCTGATTTCCATTGACCTGCTATCGAAATCAATGCTGGCCATACCAAGCCCAGCTCCGGCAGGGAGGAGGGATGGGTCTGCAGCACCCAATAGGTATTTTTCCATCATTAGGCTCCGGAAGGAGATGCCTCCAGGCTGCGTTTGCTTGGTACATCCTGCAGCGCTTCCCAGCCCAGCTTGATTAGCAAGGGAAGGAGAACAAAGCCACTGTCAGTTCTACAGTGGGGTCCATGCTGGGGATGCTGAGATGTGGGACTCCATTCCACGCATCAAAGGGATGTGCCTGTAGGGCTGTGGCCCAGCATCCTCCTCCTCACCTCAGCTTTAGGGCCATCTTTCCAGCCTGACATCTCATTGAACCACCTGAAAGAGCGGTTCATCACTTCCGAGCTGCTTTGGGCTGGCACTTCACAAGGATCCAATCTGCTCCCAAAGCAGTTATCAGCAATGAATAAAGCATGGGTATGTGCAGGAAGAACAAAGCCATGAGCAAGTGCTTGCTGAGCTCCCATGTGTGCTTCTTGACCCGGTCTATTGGTTGTTCCTGGCCCTCACCGTGGTCTCAGGCACTGGGCACCAGCTCACCCATCCCTTCCAACAGGCAGCTGCCCAATGATGCCCAGGTTGCTGCCAGCCCTGGTGCTGAGCTGAGCCCAAGCGATCACTTGTGGGGATGCCAGTGGGAAAAAGAATGATTTCAAGCAGACTGGTGCTAGCAGGGTACGGCTAAACAGGGCAGCACTGAGGGGAAAAAGCTTCCCAGTGAATGTCCAGGGGCAATTTTTATACAGGTTAAGAAAAAATTAAATAAAAAAAAAGGAAAAGCAAAAAAAAAACCCACCAAAAGACCCCCAAAAACCAAACAAAACCCCCAAACAACTGAATAATTAACTTATTTTGATGGCAGTTTTCCTGGCTGCCATTTAAGGTGGACACTCGGGAAGTGCTGGGGTTATCGACGTATAGACCGAGGAGGTGGCAGGACCTCCATCCCCCTGCCCCTCTGCAGCAGGCTGTAAGTGGAGGGCCTGTGATTTATTTCGTATCCATGAATACTGAGTGAAATCAGAATAATGGGGCACTTAGGCATGTTACTGAGAAATCACTATTGTGATGCAATTTACTTCAATTAATTAAGCCTTTTTTGTTACCATTATTCCTTGTTTTACATTTTGTTTTAGATTTCAAACGATTGGGCGCATTGTGGTGGGAAGCTGATGGCTCTGGTTAGAGCCGTGCAGCCAGAGGCCATAAATCCCCCCTGAGCTGCCTGCCCCATGTCCCAGTCCCACACAGGCCCTGGTGCCCACCCCACAACTCAAGGAATGCTCCAACACGCAGCTGTGCCCGGTTGGGTGCTCCAGTGGATTTAATGTGATGGTGATGCAGCCCCTGAGGCTCCTCTGGGTTTTGTCTGGGAAGGAAAAGCCTGAGCTTTGGGTGGCATGAGTGAAAAGGAAGGTTTTTTTCTCCCAGGATGAATATGGAGATGCTGGCTTGGTTCTGGCAGTGTGGTGGCTGCAAAAGCAGCTTTTTCCAGGGTTGAAAGGCAAGTTTCACCGTGTGCCATAGAATCATAGAATCACGGAATGGTTTGGGCTGGAAGGGACCTTAAAGCTCATCCAGTTCCAACCCCGTGCCACGGGCAGGGACCCCTTCCACTGGAGCAGCTTGCTCCAAGCCCCATCCTTGGTGTCCTTGGTGTTGCTCCTCCCCAGGAGACCTTGGCCAAGGAGCTCAGGGAGATGCCAACAGCAAAGCAACCACCAGCAGGGACATGGAGCTGGGCTGGCCCTGGAGGGTTAACATCTCCCCATGTCATTGCTGAAGGGCAATTACCAGTGTCAAAGGAGCAAGGTGAGAGCTGGCACCACGCTGGTCTCCACCACCAGCCGTGCACATGCCTTTGCATATGCTGGGAAATGACACCCACATCCCATGGGACACAGGGGCTTCACCCTTCCCAGAACCCTGCATCCCGCTGCCTTCAGCCTGGATCCGTGGCCAGGATGAGTCCCTTCTGTAGCTGTTAACCCCTTCATAAAGGGAGCTGTGATTCAGCTACAAGGCACCGAGTTTAGGTGAATCCTGGCACCACAGGGACCACAAGGTATTTTGGTTGTCCCACATCTCCAGCTCAGCAGCCCTGGGACCTGTGCTGGGACAGTGCCACTTCCCCGCATCATCCCTGCCCCTCTCCCTGCATCCCCAGCCACCAGCATCAAGCAGAGCCAAGGGGTACAGGAAACCACTGGCAAATTAAAGAAGTCATTTGCTGTAGCTGGGAGTTTTCCTTCCAGCCCTCTGGGTGATCCCATTCCACCTCCCATGATTTTTACACACAAATACCCCCCCCCATGTCATCATACCCACTGCTGCAGTGTAACTCCTGTGACGGACACATGAGGAGCCTCTGCACTGGGCTGGTGCTATCTCTTTAATGGAGGGGAGAGAAAATATTGGTACCTTGGACTCCCCTGGGAATAAATTCATACTGCCATATCGATTCGATTTTTTTCTCTCCTTTTGCCTGATTCCTACAGCCTTCTGGGTAACGAAGATTAAGCTTCAAGCCCTTCTGATATTACTTTGAAATGCAGAAACCCTCAGAAAAAGAGGCTGCGTTTTCTCTCTTCTTGGGAAACAGGAAATATCTTTGGGGATGGGCCAGTGCTCATCTCTTCTCTCCTTCTCCCTCCTCTGGAGTAATTGAGAGCCACGCTTGCAAACACACGCACGTGCACCCACACGCTTGGGCCCGCAGGTGCCCATCTCCCTTTTGCTGCCTCTCACTGTGGATGGCGTTGGAAGATCCAAGGATTCACTTGGTTTAATGGGTGTTGAACTGATAACTCCCCGGTGGGGAGCTCGGGTGAGCGCAGGAACCAGCCACCTTGGTATCAGATCGATTCGTTATCAACCCTGTTATGACGAAGGCTGCTGAAATGTGGGTTGAGAGAACTCCGAGTGCAAGCAAAGAGCTCCCATTTCCCCAGTCCCCTAATCGCTGTGGGGAGACCTGGCTGGTGATCTCGGTTAAACAGGCATAAATCCAGAGCAGCTCCAGTTATTCAGTTGGTGTCACTTGGGACTTGCCAGCACGGCAACAGAAAGCAGCATCCAGCCCTTTGGGTGGGCTCCTTGTCCTCCCTGCACCGACTGCAGCAGTTTGTGGGAGACAGCAGTGGCTGGAGGCTTTGCTGTGCCCGGAGCTGGAGGGAGAAGTTTAGGACATGTAGGAAACTGAGGAGAGAACAGGTAAAGCTGAGGCATGGAGAGCAAGAACTGGAGGGTGCTGGGGATCCTCTCTGCAGGGAGGTGAAGGCTGGGGAAAGAAGCAGGGATGGAGATGCTGCAGGAGGAGGTATGGGGATGGACCGGCGAGCAAAGCAGCCATACACAGGGGGGTACAGGGGGCATAGGGACAGCGCAGTGGGTTTCACATGGCCATGGGGTGTTTGTTTTCCAGGCTCTTGCCTGCAATGGGATGGTCACTGCAGCCCCCAAGTAGAAGACAACAGGGAGACCCCAAGCAACAGAGGTTTTTGCACAAGCCCAGCCCTGGCTGGGTGCCTGGGACCCTCCAAGTCAAGTCTTCATCAGTCGAGCTTATCTGGGCTCTTCTGTCTCTGCCACACACTTCCCACAAAAGCAGATCCTTCAACCTTGGTTATGTCCCCCAGATGCTGCTCTGCATACCTTTGACATCAGAGTCCTGGATCACGCCAGATTCCTTGCCTGGTTCCACTCTCAACCCCAATATCTCCCTGCAGCAAACAAAACCACTCTCACAACCAAGGCCAAGTCTGCTCCCTTCCTCTTCCCTGAGCATCCTGCAGGTCTGGACATGTCCTTCAGGCTCTGCAGCATTCAGACCCAGCTTTGCTGCCTGCTCTGGGATCTACAAAGGAGGAATTTTGCTGCTCCTAGCCCCTTCCTGAAGGGTTTCATTTCCCTGCCAGGACGTTTAATCTCCCCTTTCCTCCCATAGGGATCTGGAGGAGACTCATCATCTGAGTCCAAACTCCTGAACGTGCTCACCTACATGTCAGCTTCAAATGGGCATCTCCGGACACATGCATTCCCTCATGAGCCCGTGCCTGGCAAAACACACTGTGAAGGACACATTGAGTCTTGGACATGCCCAAGTAAGCTCAGGAATCTGGGAACCACGTTCACCACGTGTGTCTGTGGGTCACCACTCTGCGAAGCCAACCTGGTTGTCTGAGGCCGGGACTTTTCCCCTCCAAACCCACCCAGGCTGCAAAGGAAGTGATATTCTGACTCTTTATTTTTCTATCAATAAAGTTTATTGTCCTTTTCTTGCAAACCCTTCAGCAATTAAGAAGAAAAAAAGAAGAAGAAGAAGAAGAAGAGGAAGAAGAAGACAAAGGGAGTTGATGTTTGACTGCTGGGCTATCACTTAAGTCCTTGTTCCTGTTTACTCAGGACTTATTAGAGCTCATTCAATGCCTATAGCATGGCTGGATCAATACCTGCTGGGAGCAAGAGAGATTCCGCTTGGCCACTGTAGCCCATGTTGCAGAATTGATCTGCTTGGCTGCTGCAATCTGAAAATCCATCTTTTTGCGCTCTCTGCCTCCCTCTCTGCAGCGGGTTGCTAAGCAACGGGGGCTCCTTTGGGCGCCCATTGGTCAGTGCCGTGGCCGGCGCTGTGGTCCTCCCTGGTCACTTGGCCACTTTGGGCTGCAGTTCCTCCTCCAAGGATGGCTCTGGGATGCGGGGAGGTGGGGAAAGGGCAGGGAGGAGGGGAAGGGGCCGGAGGGGTGGTGAGAGGAGCGATGGGGAGAAAAGGGAAATCAATATCACCTCACATTTAACCTTTCTTTAAGAAAAAAAATCTTTGAGAAAACTATATTGACCCATTCCTTATCACTTTGTGCCACTGCAGCCTGCTTGAACAGGCTTCGCTGCCTGCACATGCACTTCATAAACACTTCTCCCTCGCCTCTTTTTAGGGTAGATCACGGAGCCTTCCTTCCTTCTCCTTTTGCCTCTCACCTTGGCTGGACACAAAGTTATGCCAGTTTAGCTAAAGGTGTGGTTTTAAACTGATTTCATTAAACTGGGGCAAAACCTTTGTGCGGATGTACTGAAATCAATGGCAACCCCATTTGCATCGATTTCGCTTCGCTTTGGTAAAGGAATCGAATTATACAAACCAATACCAACCTGCTTTAAAATGATTTAGGGGTGTCTACACAAGACCAATTTTGGCTTCCAATTTTGTGTGTAGACAAGGTCCATCCCTCCAAAGAGCCATTCATTAGGCAGATCTCGCTGCCACAAAAGCCTTGGAGCTCTCGCTCCAACAGCCTCCCCAACAACATCATCTCTGTAGCCTCCAACAGCTCATCCTAAAAGTGATACCCAGGCTTTGCCCATCTCTTTAATGAGATGAAGAGCAGGGGTGGGGCGGTTGTTTCCCAGGTGCTGCAGAGTATTTACTGTACAGATATTGATCCTGCTCTCAATGCCTGCCACCGTAGATCCATGCATCTCGTATGTGTATGTGTGTCTTCTAACAATGCCTTTTACTATGGTCCCTAGGCGATGTCGCATCTAGATCCCAAAGTCTTTGCACAAGAGTTTTCCAACCCTTATTTTGTGATTATCTTCGCACAGCTGAAGGACAGAGGGCTTAATACTAGACCACAAGTGCTCACAAGTGGACACTTCCCCTACTGAGACACCTATGTGAAGTGGCCTCATTTCCACAAGTGCAGGTCAGCTCCTTTGAAAGCCAGGAAAAGCCAAGTTTCTCCAGCATCATCAAAGCCAACTACTTTTATTAACTACCACAAGAGGTAATTCACACACAAAGGTGCTTCCCAGGCAGAAAACAGGGACTGATGCTTGATCACCAAAGATGGACTTCTGATCCAACCAACCTAGGTGACTTGCATCCAACCTGGCCTTGAACACTTCCAGGGTTGTGGCTGCCCCATCCCTAGCAATGCTCAAGGCCAGGTTGGATGGGGCTTGGAGCAAGCTGCTCTAGTGGAAGGGGTTTGGAACTGGATGAGCTTCAAGTCACTTCCAACACAAACCATTCCATGATTCTATGATCCCAACCCTCAGCCCTTGGCACAGCCTATGTGACTTCAATTCATCTCTGGGTTCCCCACAGAGGTATATCCATATTATCACTGGGTCAGGTGTTCTCTAGGTCACCTCTAGGTCAATTTTGGGGTCTAACATGCAACTCTGGGGCTTTCTATCATAGCAGTTCAGGGTCAGCCTGCAGCAGAGAAGCTCACTAACCCATTCCCGATGGAAAGGGGAGTCGATGAGTACTTGTATTGCACCTAAGTGGTCTACAGATGGGTCTTTGATACGACCCCCAGGTACTGTGTGCAGGTTGATGGACCCTCATCTCACCTTGCATCCTTCAGCCAAAGGAAGAAGCATCAGAGCACATGCGTATCATTAGCTTTAAAGATATTTTATTATCTTAATGTAAATTAAAATACCCAGAAATGTTGTCTCAGGTAGAACTGAACACGACTCAGCCCAAGGTGGATGCAGTTATGAGCTCCAGCTCAGACCTCACACACAAGCATCCAGGTAGAGCTGAACTTCATCTATGGGCTCCATCCTACCACAGGGTAACAAAAGGAGCCGAATTCTTTGCCATGAAGAATCGCCCTGACTCTGCTGCTGCAATTTTCACATCCTCTGCACTTGCCTTTTGGAATTTGCTTGTCCTACACTGATTTACCACCTGGAGGAAGGCAGGACACAAACCTCGGAAGACAGGGATGACAGCTTGAGAGCCCTGTCAGTGCTCTGGTTTTGGGAGCACCCGAAACCCTTTCCCACCAAGCAGCCATCAGGGGATATACTCCAAAAGTTCTGACAACCAGAGCAATGCCGCTCCATCCAAATGAATCATTTCCCCACAGGAGCCAGCCGCTTCATTGAATCTCCCTTTTCAAACGTCTCATTGGCCGAGTTGGAGTCATCGGATTGTCCTGCTTCAGCATTTTACAAGAGAACCATTTTCCTTTCTCCAGCCCCAGGTGATTTTATTTTTGTTTTGAAAGCGTGATTCATTCACATTAAAAGGAAATTTGACAAAGCGCCCAAGCTTAAATTTAGCCACAACCTTCAAGCTTGTCAAAACCTCCTGCTTTGACTGACAGTGCCTGGAATGGGTTTCATTTTCCTTTTTTTTTTTCCAATTTCTTGCTTTTTTTTTTCATTTTTTAACTGAAGAAATTCAAATTCTCACAGAGGAACCCATCGCATCTCAGGGCCCAAAGCTCTCCCCCAGATTCCCAGGGAGGTTTAAGTGGATCCTTCTGGATTGCGATGAATGGCAGCACTTCCTCAAATCAGGGCCCCGCTTCCTCTTCCTGCTGTGATTATTCAGACACATGGTTTTATACACACGGCGCTGGTTGCTGGATGAACTCTTTACGAAGCAGCACACCAACCCCTCCCAAACCACCCGCCCCAGGTTCTGCGAGGACTCCCCACGCCGAGAGGACAGCTTGGGAAGACCATTAACTGATTTCTGCTTTCACTTAGAGCTTGCAGCATTGACGAGCCTGCTCGATATCTGACAAGCTCTCCATGGCCCTGAGAGCTGAGCAGCATCTTGGGAAAGTATTCCTGATCTTCACCACCACAGAAACCTTCCTGAGCACAACATCCTGCTGGGGCAGATGCCCTCTTGCTCTCCCAGCTGCCTCTCCCCACCTCTCCGGGTACAGCAGCCTCTGAAGAGGTTTGCCTTCAGGAGCCACTGGATTCCAAAGCCATGGGGAGTGAGTCTGACCCATTGATGGAGCCCATCACGGTGTCCCCACAGGGAGCAGGACTGTGGTCATCGCTGCCCCAGCTTTCCCCACTCTTCCAGGAACCACTCTGGCATCAAGGGCGTTCCATAACCGACTGAAGTTAAGCACGTGCTGGTGAATAGGGATTCTTGCCTGTGTCTCCTCCAGCTGCTCAGGGAGCCCTAAGGAAGGTCACACAAGAAGTGGCCCAGCTTCTGCCTCCAGCTAGGACAGGTTTCACTGGGGTATGGTAAGGGTTCAAGGGCAGGTTGGACACAGGAGCTTGGAGCAACCTGCTTTAGTGGAAGGTGTCCCTGCCCTTAGCAGGGGGTTGGAACTGGATGAGCTTTAAGGTCCCTTCCAACCCAAACCATTCCATGAGTCTCTGATTCTACAAGAAGGGTTCTCCCTGGGCACTTGTGGCTGGGTTTGAGCTTGGGGCACAGATTTGGCAAGAAGAGGAAGGTGACATCTTTGGAAGGTCTTACCCCTGTCCCTTGCAGCAAGACAGCTCGGGGAGGGCATCATTTAACCACCTGCTTGGCTTTAAGTTGGAGATCAAATGCAGAAATCAGCCACAGGGCTCCAGCAGCACCCACGGGTCCACAGGGCCAGGCTTTGGTGGGCTGGGGGTCTATGGGGTTTGCAAGTCTCCCCCAGCAAGTCTCCAGGCCGGTTTGAGCTGGCACCTTGCTTTGCCAGCTCAGCTCCCCACGGACATCATAGCCATTGCTCTGTTATGCTTTTCCAGCCTCTTTTTGCTCTTCATTCTCTTTTGCATCTCTTTGTTGCAGCCCTCTCCATCTGACCCTCTCTTCTTTCCCTTTGCATCATTTAACTCACAGTCCCTGGGGGGTTTTCAGCTACCACCGCTGGCTCCACTGGCTCAAACCTCCCTAAAATCATAGAACCATAGACTAGTTAGGGTTGGAAAGGATCTTCAGATTGTCTGTGTCCAACCCCTCTGCCATGGGCAGGGACACCTCACACTGAACCATGTTACCCAAGGCTCTGTCCAACCTGGCCTTGAACACAGCCAGGGATGGAGCATTCACAACTTCCTTAGGAAACCCATTGCAGTGCCTCACCACCCTTACAGTGAAGAACTTCCTCCTCATCTCCAGTCTAAACTTCCCCCATTGAAGTCTGAGCCCATCACCCCTTGTCCTATCACTACAGCCCCTAGTGAAGAGTCCATCGCCAGCATCCTTGTAGGCCCCCTTTGGATGCTGGAAGGTTGCTCTGCAATGCCACATCAAGGACTCCAGTGCCCAGGGGAGAAGGAAGAGCTCTGAAATAACCTCCCTGGCTGGGTGACACTGGGTCTGTTTGTGCATCAGCTGGATAAATCAGCCAGAAGACTCTGTGTCTGGAGGACACATAGGTGCATTTAGTCCTTTATACACTATGTAAATGAAGGGCAGGAAACAAAGACTTCATCCATTACCATAATGACAGGTATTACCCTGTTCTTAGGCCAGGCCTAGTCCAGGAAAACACTTAAGTACATGATTAATTTGAAGCCTAAGAGACTTAAGCACGTGCTTAAGTGTTCTGCAGCTCTGGACCTAACAACAGAGGTTTCTACAGAGCAATCCATGCTCAGGACATGTTACAGTGGTGCTTAAATGTATGGATTAAGGGTGCCATAAACAGTTGAGATATTCTGTTTAAACAATCATTTGTTGACAAGACTATACTAAGCCCATCGAATCCCTAAGTGATAGATGTATGTTGTCTTTCTGAGTCTCATGCTGTATCAGCCATTGATTTTTTTTCAGCCTGGATGCTAAGGTAACCTTTACCTGAGAGCTTAAGCAGAAAGCAATGGGTGTATGCTCACCATCCCAGCCACTGTTTGCACTGCTGGAGCCAGGACAAAGCCAAGGCTCAGCTTTGGATCCGTCCACAGGGCACAAGGCTGCCCTGGACTGCCCCAAGGGCTGGGGATGAAGGAGCACCCCTTGGCCAGTACTGCTGGGTGATGCAGAACAAGGGCTGTGGGATGCTTCTTCTTTCTCTAGAGGCATGAGCCTTTTCCAGGGTCTTCCTCCAACCTGGATCATGTTGTGAGGCGGTCTCTCATTCTCCATGGGCCACCCTTGGGAGCAGCAGCATTATCCTTCCATCCATCTCCCCACTCAGAACCCATTTCAGGAGACGTTTGTCTCCGGAGACCCGTGAGTGCCCTTGATGGCCCCATCTCAGTGTGGGCACCATGTCAGGACACCCTTCCTTGAGATCTGTTTTAATCACATTTATACAGTGTAACCAGGGGAAGGAATCTATTGACAGTCTGTCTTCACATTGCTGTCAATTCTTCCGGAGACATCATTAAATCCAAGAGTGGATCTTAATTTAACGTGTTAGCTAACGGGTTATTTAATTAGTTTTCAATACACCCCCCCCCAAAAAAAAAGCGTGGAGTGGGGAAACAGACTAAGTATTAAGGGGAGAAAATAAAGCAAACCCCAAAGCCACACGATGATGAACACATCCAGATTTCCCGGATCTGCAGAGAAATGGTCTCCTCGGCCCCCTTCGCCCCTTCCCTCTCACAAGAAAGAGCCCTGTTGCGTTTCCCCTTCTCCCAACTGTGTTCAATAATAAATGAAAATGGTAAAAAGCAATTCATACACGGGGCTAAGCGTCTGGATTTATTATCAGGACAATTACACCAAGGAGAATTCCCGGAAAATTACTCTTAGAAGTCTTTCTCTACCACCCCCTCCTAGTTTGGATAAAGACAGCAGCAATTACTGCTGCGGGAGAGAGGAGGGCACAGGGAAAGGGGTGCCACTGCCCCACTGGCTCGTAGGGTGGCACTTGCCTTGCGGGCAGCTTCCTGCCCATAGGGGTGTGGGGCTGGGAGGAGGAGGGCTGTGTTTGGGGCTGTGGATTCACATGTTTCCAGGTTTCCCTTGCACAGGTCAGTGCGGTGGGTATAGGCTGTGGCCAGCCAGCGCTCTGTGTGTGTCTGTGTAATAGCCCTGGGTACGAGCCGCTTTGGGTTCTTTCAGTAACAAACACAACATGACCCAAGCGCGCTGGGGTGGGAGAGGGGGCAGCCCCCCCACCCCGACCCCCCCACCCCCCCACCCCCGCCCCATCCTGCCTGTCCCCACTGAGCCCAGGGCAGCTGCTTGGTCGGAGGATTCCTGCCCCATCCCTGCCTTGTCCCTGCTTCTTTCCTGCCTCTGTTCCTATTTTACCTGATCCCCATCGCTTCCTGCCCCTATCCCTGCCAATCTCCTACTCCTGCCTGTCCTCTGCCCCTGCCTGTCCCCCTACTCCTGCCTGTCTCCTGCGTGTCCCCTTCTCCTGCCAGTCCCCTACCCCTGCCTGTCGCCTGCCCTTGCCTGCTCCCTTCTTGTCCCCTGCCTCCTGCTTGTCCCCTACCCCTGCCAGTCCCCTGCCTGCCTTACCCCTGCCTATCCCCCCCCCTGCTTGTTCCCCCGCTGTCTCCCTGGGTCTTGCCGCAGGACGCGCTGCCCGGGGAGCAGAGTTACCTGTTACGGGGGCTGAGCCGCTGGAACCGGGGGCACTCCGGGCCAGGAACCCCCTCCCCGGTTTCGCTCCGCAGTGCGGCCGAGCTGGAGCAGACAGCGGGGAGAGAGGAGAAAAGTCTCCAGAAACGGGATCTTCCGAAAAAGCAGAGACGCTTCCGGAGCCAGGAGCAGGAGTCCTGCGGCGCCAGGAAAAAACCTACGGAAAATACAGAGAAAACAATAACTACATCTATATCGCATCTATATCAAATAAATACGGTCTCTTTCTATATAAATTTTAATCTGTGTTATGTGTAAAACAAGTCCAGTGAATTCGCGTGCTGCCGGTGCTCGGTGCGATGCAGCGCGGAGGAAAACGCCCGGTTCGTCTCCTTCCTTCGATGTTTCTCAACGCACCGGCCCCGGCTCCTCGATCCCGGACTTGCCCGGGAGCGCTCGGGGAGCCTTTGGGGTGCTCAGGGACTCGGGTTTGAGGCTCCCCGAACTGCACAAAGACCGAAAAGTGAGAGAGGGCAGAGGCGAGGGGGCTGGGGGCGGTGTCACTTCGGAAGCTTGGGGGACCCCCTGCCCCGCAAAGCACGGGCGAAGTCGTTGCATGTCTCACGTTGTGGTTAATCCACCCGCACCCCAGCCCGCTTTAGGGACGGCCCGGCCAGACCGGTGAAAGGCGGAGAAGGGACGGGAGGGAGGAGGGGAAAAAAAACCATCTCTCACCTCGGAGCTGGGCGAAACCCCCGCAATTTTCACCGCATTTCCACCAAAAAGGGGAAAAAAATAAAAGGGCCGAGCCCTCCCCGTGGCGCTTCCAAGGGTGTAAAGTTCAGGGCTGCTCCGCCGGGAAGTTTAGAAAACAAATTGCGGTTGAAATAGGCTCCCGGAGGCCCACGCCGGTGTTCCCGGAGCTGGGAGCAGCAGGGGGGACCCGGCCCGGCCGCCGCAGCGGGGTGATGCGGAGCCCCGAGGGCCCCCGGCTCTGGTCCGGGCTGCGCCGGACCAATGCGGGGCCGCTTCGTTTGGGGTATACCTGCAGGGACTGCATCGAAAAGAGCAACCTCCGGTCCTCAAACTGCCCTCCCCGGGGTGAATTGGATGGAGAAACCCACTCACCCCGGCCCCGCGCCCCGCCGCGGCCCCGTCGCTCCCGGCTGCCGAGTTTCGGGGCGGCCCAAAGTTTCGGTGTAAACGAGAAAAGTCTCCGGGAAGGCTGTGGAGGGGTCGGTTCTGCCGCTGCCCCCTCTCCGCCGCCCCACGCCTTGATTTCACCCCCGTTGCTGCAGCTTTTCCGCGCTCCCCACCCGGCCCCGGCTCCACCCGCCGAGCGCGGGGGTAAGCGGGCTGCAGAGGCGGGATGGGGGGGGGAAAGCTCCCGATCCGTCCGTTACCCCCCCCTTAAACGTCTCCGGGGCCGATTCTGCGGAGGGGGAAATTTTTCACAGGGGGAAATGACCAACAGCAACAACAAAAGTAATAGATATGTGCTTATATCCAGCAAAAAGAAGGGAAAAGGAGCGGGGAGCGGCGGGGAGAGGGCCTGATCTCGCAGCTAAAATTATCTTGAACTGGCTGCCGAGGGCGCAAATCGCGGTGGGGCGGGCGACGGGGGTGGATTTTCAGCAGAGGAAAAGGTCGGTGGGGAAAGGGCCGGAGTTTTTTCCCGGCTGGATTCCCGGATTCCTGCCCGTAGCGCCACAAACCCGGAGCCAAGCGGGCAAAGCAGGGAAGGGGAAATTGAACCCGAAAAAGCCGGAGAGACCCCGGGTGAAGGGAGGGGGGGCACAGACGGACACACAGCACGACCCCCGTCCGCTACTGCGGGGATTGGTGAAGCAGCGGGGATGGGGGCTCCCATCCTGGATCTCCCACCCCCCCCCTTATCCCCCCCCATCCCCGGCCCCGCAGCGGGTTTCCCCAAATCCCGCTTTAATAACCCCAAATCCGGGCGGAACTTTCCCGGCGTGGCTGCTTTTTTGGAGGGGTTTTATTTTTTTGGCTTTTTTTTTCTCCTGCTTTGTTTTGTTTTGGAAGCGAAAGCGTTTGAATCCCCTTCAAGAACCGGTATCAAAGTCTCTTTTTTTAAAAGCTATTGATTGCAAAAGTCTTATTTAAACCAACACATTTTAGTTTCTCACATTTTAAAACATCATCTGGGGCCCATTGTATGGAAAATCGATTAGCAGAAATTGCCACGCTCTTTGCCTCCCGCTTGATTGTTGTAAAATCGAGACGTCCACAGGCAAAAGCTGGGCTGGGGAAGATTTGGAACCGAAATGAAAGGGTTTGCGAGGAATCTATAGGCACTAAATAATTCACCTGCCAGGCGATGGGGCTGTTATTTTGAAGCCTTAAAGAACTTTAAGGAACTTGGGCTGCTAAAGGGACATTGCTATGGCGGGGGGCGCGGAACCGCCTCCTTTTCCTTCCCTGCCCGGCAAAATAAACTGGTTTATTTAGTCCTTGCCTTGTACCTGCTCGCCGACTGCAGTCAGCACTGCCCGCGCCGCTGGATGTGTTTCTGGCGGTGTCGTTTGTGCTTTCGAGCTGTTCCTAAGGGGGCGGGTGGGGGTGGTGTAGAAATTAAATATATATAGGTAAAATAAGATAAAAATAAAATAGATTTGAGCTCAAAGCAACCGCAGAGCGAGCAGCGGTAGGGCCCGCGAAGGCAGGGGTACAGGCAGGGACACAAGCAGGGGTACAGGCAGGGAGCAGGCACCGCTTCCTACCCCCGACACAGCCTTCCCCGGGCTCCGGGGCTGCCCGCCCGGCCTCTTCGCGGCCTCCTGCCCTGCCCGGCCGGGAGCAGGGTCGCGTCTCTAAGTGCGGGGAGCCCCGCTCCGCCCTAGGGGCAGCAGTGGGATGGGCAGAAGGGGTTTGGGGGTAGCGGCTGGGCCCGCCCCGCTGCGCCTTCTGCCCGCTCGTCCCGTTGGAAAGAAGCCCTCGGTTGCGCCGGAAGGGCTGGGGGGGGCGGAACCGGCGGAGGCTGCCCCGGACCTGTTACCCCAGCTCCGCACTCCCCGCCCCAGGGTGCCGCCACTACCCGGCTCCTCTCGGAGCGCTGCCCGGGCGGCTACGGAGGAGCAGAGGGACCGGAATTAAATAGGGAGAGGGAGCTTGGAAAGAAAAAGGAGGCGAGGGAAGGGATCAATAGCATCCAGCTGGCGAATGGAGACCGGGCCTCTTCCCCGCGCTGCCACCCGGCCCATCGCCGGAGCCTCTGGGCTCTCCGCGGGGCTTCCTCCGGGCTGGGGCCGCAGCGGCTGCAGCGAACCCGGTCGGGCTCCGGGATCGCACACGCGGGCAGCGGCCCGGACCCTACCCGGGGAGCTCCCGCCGCCGCCCCGCTCCCCCAGCCCCGCGGGTTTCGGTGACTCTCTCCTAATGATATTGCATCGATCGGGGAAGAGCCGAGGAGGGGGGGAGGGCGGGGACACGGACGTGGGGCTCCCGCATTACTCAATTATGTCACACTAATTACTAAAAAGTCTCTCTCATTTGTTGCTTGCTCGGTGCAAAGCTCGGCGGAGGGCAGAGTCCAGCGCCTGCCCCGGGGCGGGAGGGGGACCCGGTGCTGCGGGCCTGGCGGTGCTGGGGAGCGGGGGGAGGCGTAAGCCCAGCCCGACCCGGGGACGCTGTGCAGGACGGCGGGAGCGCGGGCAGCTGCAGGGATAGATCTATCGATGGGCGGTCGATGGGCCGGTCGATGCTCTATCGCCATTATTACACTCAATGAAACCCTTGCAGACGCGGCCGCTTCATCCCTGGTTTGTTCCCCACCTCCTTCCTCGCTGCGCACCTCGACACTCCCCCCCCTCCCAGCATCTTCTGGCGCTGCCTGGCCTCAGGCTACCCCTGCCCGGCTCCGGACCCCCCTGCCCATCCCTTCCCAACTCCAGACCCCCCCACTCATCCCCGCTTGGCTCTGTACTCCCTCTGCCCATCCCCGTCCAGCTCTGTACACCCCGCCTATCCCTGCCCGACTGCAGGCTCCCCTGCCCATCCCTGCCTGGCTTCGGACTTCTCCTCTCCATCCCTGCTCGGCTCCAGGCCCCTCTGCTTATCCCTGCCCGGCTCTATGTCCCATTACCTGCCTGGAAGCTTCTCCCCGCAGGCCACCTGGATATCGGGGACTTCGCATCCCCACCGGAGCCCCCAGGATGCGGCTCCCTCCCGATTTCAGGATCCCGCTCATGGCCCGCGGCCCCTCCCGACAGGGCCACATCAGGGCTCAGAGCTAGAAGCGGGGCCGGATTCCTCCCACATCCCGGCTGAACCGTGGTATAGGGGCTTAACAGGGGCAGAAAAAACCCCGAAGGGACACCCCCCGCTACCACCACCACCCCGTTCCTCCCCGTGCATCATCTGCTCCACGGTGACCGCCCTGTGCGGCGCTTGAGAACTGGCTTTATTTTATTGTATTGGTCACTTAACCCGCTTCCTGGGGACGGGATGGGATGGATGGGATGGATGACATGGGTGGGATAAGATGCGATGGATGGGCTGGGTTGGGTTAAATGCGCTGCGGTTGGACGGGATGTTAATCTTTGCGGAACTCCTCACTGCGGAGCCGGCTGACACCGTGAGCACCGGCCCGCGGCCCCCGCCCCGGAGAGCCGGGACCTGCAGCCCCGCTGCCGCTGCCGGAGCTCCGGGGCCAGCCCGGACCCGCCTCGGCCGCCTGGAGCCCGGCAGCGCCGGGGACTGAGGCTGCAAGGACCGGTCCGCAGGGCTCGTTTTCATCTCTTCGGTTTTCAATAAAGCTTGGGAAACTGGAGCGGCCCGGCCTGGGGCACGGAGCAGGCCGGGAAATGCCGGAGCCTCTTACGCAGGCGTTCGGGGTCGGGGGGAGCCCGGTTCGGGGCGACGGGACCGGGAGCGGCCGGAAAAGTCCCTGGGAAGCATGAAGGCCCGGCCCGGCCGGGGCTTGTGCCCGGCTCGAGTGGCCTCTTCATCCCATCTGCCTTACTTTCCTTTCCCTTTCCCTTTTCCTTTCCTTCTCTCTTTCGCTTTCCCTTTCCTTTCCCCTTTCTCCTTTTCCCTTTCCTTTTCCTTTTCCCTTTCCCTTTCTTATTCCTTTTCTCCATCCTTTTGCCCTCCCCTTTCCCCTTCCATTTCCACTTCCCTTTCACCTTTACTTTTCCCCCTTCCCTTTGCATTTCCATTTTCCCTTTCCCTTTCGTTTTCCTTTCCCTTTTCATTCCATTACCATTTCGCCTTTCCTCTTTCCTCTTTCCCTTTCCCCTTCCCTTTCCCATTTCCATTATCCCTTTCCCATTTCCCTTTCATTTCCATTAGCCCTTTCCCCTTCCCTTTCCCTTTCCATTTACATTTTCTCTTTCTCTTTTCCCTTTCCCTCTTTAGTTTTTCCATTCCCCCCTATCTCTGCCCAGGGCCCTGCAGCACAGCACCTTATGCTGCCCCACGCGTGTCCCTGTCGCCCCCCTCCTCGTGCTAAAGCCCCCCTCTGACACCTCCCGTTCCCTTCCACTGCCAGGGAACGTCAGCAATGCCCTCCGGGTGGTGACCCAGGGGACACGAGTGGGGAAGCACGGGGGGTGTTTGGGGTGAGCGAGGGCAGCCCGGCCCTTGGGAGGGATCGGAGGGGGCTCAGGGGGGTGCTGGGGGCCTGGGCACAGACCCACCGGAGGGGGGGGGCTCAGCCAGATGTGCGGGGCAAGGTGGGCACAGCCGCCAGATGCGCACTGGGGGGTGCGGGGGTCACCTCGCTGTGTGTGTGGGGGAGCACCTGGTAAGAGGGGGGTCACCGGGGTTGGGGGGGGGCCACCGGGGAGGGGGTCAGGGCTCGGGGCGGTCCCGCCGTGCTCCGGACCCCTCCGGCTGCCCCCGCCCGTCCCGTGCCCCCCCCCCCCCGGTCTCACCGGGAGATGCTGGGGGGGAGGGGGGGGAACACACTCGGTTCAGCCGGGGGGGGGGGGGGGGGGGGCGGGGCGGTGCTGACGTCACGCCGCGGCCCAGAGCGAGGCTGCCGGGAGCCGGTGGCCGAGGCGCGCTGCAGCCGCTCCGAGCTCCCGCACCGCGCCCCGCGCCCCGCTCCGCAGCGCTCCGAGCCGGGCTGGGGCGGGCGGGCCCGGCGCACGATGCTGGCCTGACCGCGGGGCGCGGGAGATCGATCCCCGAGCGCGGAGTCTGAATTAATCCGGGAGCGAGGAACGGGGTGGGGGGGGGGGAAACGCGGCGGCGGTGGAGGAGGAGGAGGAGGAGGAGGCGGCGGGGGGGGGTTGTGGGAGGAAGGCAGCAAGCGAGCGGGAGAGGCAGCGGCAGAGCCCGGCGGCCACCATGGAGCTGGCGATGGAGAACCTGGGCAGCCTGCACGGCGTCCCGCACTCGCAGCCCGCAGAGCTGCTGAGCCCGGCGCACGGGCGGCAGGGCTCGCACCGCAACCTGGTACCGCACGGCCGGCCAGCCATGGTCTCGGGCATGGCCTCCATCCTGGAGGGGGGTGACTACCGCGCCGAGCACAGCCTGGCCGCCCCGCTGCACCCCGCCATGAGCATGTCCTGCGAGTCGCCCTCCGGCATGAGCCTGAGCAGCACCTACACCACGCTGACTCCCCTGCAGCACCTGCCGCCCATCTCCACCGTCTCGGAGAAGTTCCACCACCCGCACCACCACCACCACCATCACCACCCGCACCAGCGCTTGGCCGGCAACGTGAGCGGCAGCTTCACCCTCATGCGCGACGAGCGGAGCCTGGCCTCCATGGGCAACCTCTACAGCCACTACCCCAAGGACATGCCCGCCATGGGGCAGCCCCTCTCGCCGCTGCCCAACGGCCTGGGCAGCCTGCACAATGCCCAGCAGCCGCTGGCTCCCTACGGCCCCGGGGGCCACTTGCCCAACGAGAAGATGCTCTCGCCCAACGGCTTCGACTCTCACGCCGCGATGCTGTCCCGGGGCGAGGAGCACTTGGCGCGGGGGCTGGCGGCTCCCAGCTCGGCCATGATGCCACCGCTCAACGGGATGCACCCGCACGGCCACCCGCACGGCCAGCCCGGAGGGGCCCTCCTGGGCGAGAGGGAGCGGCAGGCCTCGGCCACCGGCTCCCAGCCCGGCGGCTCCGGGCAGGTGGAGGAGATCAACACCAAGGAGGTGGCTCAGAGGATCACGGCCGAGCTGAAGCGCTACAGCATCCCGCAGGCGATCTTCGCGCAGAGGATCTTGTGCCGCTCCCAGGGGACCCTCTCGGACCTGCTGCGGAACCCCAAGCCCTGGAGTAAGCTCAAGTCAGGCCGGGAGACTTTCCGGAGGATGTGGAAATGGTTGCAGGAGCCGGAATTTCAGAGGATGTCGGCGCTCAGGCTGGCCGGTAAGGGCACGGCGCGGTCTGCGGCCACGGCCGCCTACCCCACACCTCTGGGTGGGGGGGTTCGGGGGTGTCGGTGACACGCGTGGGGAGCTCCCGCTCTTGGAATGCCGTTGCAAGCTGAGGTTGGGGCGGGTGTTACCGATTTGAAGTAGAAAGGGGAGGAAATAGTATTTAAAGTGAATTATATTCAAGGTGAATAATGCTTCAGGCGAGCCGACCCTCCCCGGGCCTGCTCCTGCCGGCAGGAGATGGGGGATCCAGGGAGGCGGCAGCCTGTCGGTGCTCCGGCCCCCCCTTCGGCTGCTTCCAGCCTCGTCGGTGCTTATTCGCTCGGTGCCGGCTCCTTGTCCCCCGTGAGCCCCGGAGAGCTCCCGGCCCACGGGTCCGGGCTGAGCCGCGACCCCGAGGCCGCTCGTGGAGCTCCTTACCCGGTACCGGAGCCTCGCTCCGGGGACGCTCTGGACCGTGCCCGCGCTGCCCGGTCGCTGACGCCGAGGGACGGGCGGCAGGGCCGGGGATCGCTGGGGAGAGGCGGCAGCGCCAGAGCTGCGCTCTGCTCCCTCCGCGGCACCGGCTGCCGTCGGGAAGAGGGAGCGAATCCCGCTCCTTGACCCCGGTTCCCAGCCGGAGGGGAGGCGGCAGCGGGGGTCCCGCAGCACCGCGGGTGCGGAGCGCAGCGCGGCGGCACGGCCGTTCCCTGCCGCCGCTCCCGGCGGGGCAAATTCGGCCTCAGCCCGGCGCTGGGCCGCGGGTTTGCTGGAGGAAAGCGGTTTTTCTGCTTGGGTGCTCTGTGGCTAAGGGGGGTGAGCAGGGGTCTCGAGGACAAGAACGGAGAGGGGGGCCAGTGCCCGGCCTTACCCGCAACCCCAGTCCCCGCAGCCGGCCCGGCCCGACCCGTCCTTCCCCTGGCTCCTCCGCGCAGTCCCTGTGGTGCCCGTGGGGTATAAACCACGCGTTTATATCTATTTTATTGTTCTTTTTAACGCATCCGAGCAGCGTCCGGCCCGCTCGGCACGGCGAGGAGCCCGCCGTTATTTATGGAGGAGAACAGCGTTCATATGTATTTAGTGTAATTCAGTTGCTCTTTAATTAGGGCAGGGTAGTGGCATCTTTTAGTTCCAGTCGATGCCCTATTGAAAAGCAGTTAATAGAATGCAAATTGTTCCTGGCTTTACAAGGTTCTGGTAAATAAAGATTTAAACACTGCCGCGATCGGCCGTTTAATGCCCCCGTTGTTCGGGCTAATTGAGCAGCGGGTGGTGGCTTCTGCCTCGCCAAAATTTGATATAATAACCATGATGGTGATAATAAAAACACGGAGCCGGCCTGGGGGGGGGGGTCAGAGAGGGCCCTGCCCTGCTCGGGCTCGGTCCCCGCTGCCATCGCTCCGCTCCTCCCGGCGACGCCGACCGAGGTTTGTTCTCTTCAAAATGGTTTTGATTCCCCAGCGCCAAGTTTCCCTCGGCCCCGGGGGCGCCTCGAAGGGATGATCTATGGAAATGACCCCCCCAGATTTCCTGGGGACAGGGTTGGCTTCTCTGCTTCCTGCAAAGAGAGGAAATAAACTAAACCCAAAACCACAACAAAACCCACCCCAATCCAAGTTCCCCCCCGCCCCGCCGCCGGTTGAAACCGGGCCGCTGCCGCTGCAGGGGATCTGCCGGGCCCGGACACCGGCCGGGAGGAGCTGCTTCGGCCTCCCCCGGCCCGGCCGCTTTGTTCCCGGCCCCGCTGGGCCCCGCTTTCGTTTCGCTCCTCCCGCCGTCTCTTCCGCCAGGGCCCGGGCGTGGGGCAGGTTGAACCCGGAGTAGTGGGGTTCGGTGGGAGGGGGTTGCGCTAGGGGGGAGCCGTGCCAGGTCTCAGCGATGGATGCAGGCGAATTCCCCCGAACCCGAACCCCCTTGGGCCGCCGGTCGAGCCTGTTCGTCCTTTCGGGCTGCCAAGCGTTTGGGGAGGGGTGGAACTGGAGAGGCCCGGAGGGCTGCGATCCCCCGGCCACCAGGCAAGGGACCCTTGTCCTGCTGATCGGGATTTTTGCCTTCCCAGTGCAAGGAATAAAACGAGTGTTAGACGCAGGGCACTGCAAGGGCGAGGGTGGTTCTAGCCCTAGCCCTGGTCCTGGTCCTGGTCCCGGTCCCTCCCGGCTGCAGGAGTCCATCTGATGTATTAGTCCGAGACAGTAAACCATAGATCAATAAACACATCGGGGCCCTATAAATGGCAATTCCCGCTTTTCTCCTCTTCCCAATCCCGATCCCCCCTCCCACCACTCCGTTCGCAGATGAACCATTAATTATCCAGCCGTGGGCCTGCGGCTCCTCTCGCCCCTCGGGGCTCGGCAAAACGGGAAGTCCCACGAGGAAACATCTGGGCAACAGCTGGCGGTGCCCGTCCCCGTCCCCTCGGGCCATCCATCTCCGCGACCCGCTGTCATGGCCGCATCACCCCCGTATCGTTCCAGATGCAGCTTTACAAACTTCGTGACACACACGCACCCCCCCCCTTCTGCCCCGGTCCCTCGGTGTCCTGGGGGAGAAAAAGGCCCCCGGGGGGTGATGCTTGGAGCGGGTGGGCTCCTGCTCTCCCATACCCGCGTGTCCAGCCCACCACGCGTGTCGGTGGGGGCTCTCCCACACTGCCAGACCCCCCCCCCCCCGCCAGTGGATACCCCCTCCCCGCCACGGATTTCTTCCGACACTCAAGGCTGCGCAATTCCCTCGTGATTATTCCTCGGGTGGGCGACAACACCGTTGTGCCCCGTTCCCGACACAGCGGCTCCCGCTCTCCGCCTTCCTTCGCTCTTAACCCGGGTGAGCGCTCGGCTGCCCCGGCCACGCGTGTTTTCCTCCCAGGGGGCTGGTTCTGCTCGGACCGGCCGCGCCCGGCGCCCCAGGGAGGCCGGGAGGGTTCCCCCCGAGCCCGCGCTTTCCTTCTCTTGCGTTTGCGTTTTATTTTTCCCTCCCTCATCTCAATTTTTCTTTTTGCTTCAGTTCTCCCGTTTTTGGCTGCCTCTTTTTGTATTTTTTTCCTTCTTTCTTCTGTTTTTTGTTTTCTTTTCGTGTTTAACTTTTTTCCTGAGTGCTTTATTTCCTTTCCTTTCCTTTCCTTTCCTTTCCTTTCCTTTCCTTTCCTTTCCTTTCCTTTCCTTTCCTTTCCTTTCCTTTCCTTTCCTTTCCTTTCCTTTCCTTTCCTTTCCTTTCCTTTCCTTTCCTTTCCTTTCCTTTCCTTTCCTTTCCTTTCCTTTCCTTTCCTTTCCTTTCCTTTCCTTTCCTTTCCTTCTGTCTTTCTGTCTGTCTTTCTGTCTCACTGTTTTTCTCTTTTTCTTTTCTTTTCTTTTCTTTTCTTTTCTTTTCTTTTCTTTTCTTTTCTTTTCTTTTCTTTTCTTTTCTTTTCTTTTCTTTTCTTTTCTTTTCTTTTCTTTTCTTTTCTCTTTTCTCTTTTCTCTCCTTTCCTTTCCCTTTCTTTTCCTTTTGTTTTCTTTTCTTTTCTTCTCTTTTCCTTTCTTTTCCTTTCTTTTCTCTCTCCTCCCAGGGCCTTCTCTCCCGAACAATTCGCCGCCGCAGCACGAGCCGTCGTTGTTTTAAAAACCCAACCACCCTGAAACTGCGAGAACGATCGCGGGGCTGGGCCACGGCAAATGCCCGAGAGCTTTGGCAATTAACGCCGCTAATGAATACCCCGAACTAACACATCGAAAAGCCACAATTAGGGACAAGATCGCCCCGCGTAAAAAGCGGTAAACACATAGAGAGATATTCTTTTTGCCACGAGTTTTGTTTCCATTTCAGCCTCTTTCAAACGACTTTCGCCCAACGACGGCGCCTCCCCACCGGAGGGCACCGGGGCGGCTCCGCTCGACCCCGGCCCCTGGCACCGGCCGCGGTCCGTGCCAGGGGGAGAGTCGGGATATCGGGGATGTTTTCGCCGCTTTCGATCCGCTCCCGTCCGCGGGGCGCACGGGGGAGTTTGTGGGATAGGGAGCGGATTATTTCGCCGCCGTCAAATGGGGGAAAACGAGAGTCCGGATGTCCCGGTGGGGCGAAGTGTCCGTTCAGGAGAACACGAAGAAACCGAGCGAGAACGGAGAGAAACCCCCCCCTTTTCCCCGCTGGATTTTTGGTGTTCTCAAATTCATCAAATCCGAACTATTTCTGTTATTTTACCGTTTTAGCACGTTAAAACCAAGCAACTTCGCCCGCCGCCGCCAACCCGCCCGCCTGGAGCTTGCCTCGCATCCCGCAGCCTGCATCCCGCCCCGCTCCGCACCCCGCACCCCTCTCCGCGCCCCTCTCCGCGCCCTTATCAGCGCACGGGGCCGCCTCTCTCCGCCCGCGGCTGTGTTTTCGTGCGTGTTTGCTCCTAATCTGCGCGTCAGAAGGGGCCAATAAACCTCCCGTCGGTTAAATATTAAATCAGGGTTTCCCCCCCTCCCCTCCCAGGAGGAAACAACCTCCCTTCTTCACCGGGTACAACCCACCCGTGCCTATGGGGTTCCCCCAATCTCTCCACCCCCCCACTCATCATCCCCAGCTGAAGCCGGGTGCTTTTGTGCCACCGCCTCAGTTTTGGGTGCATATTTTGGGTGGGTTTTTGTTGGTTTTGGTTTGGTTTTTTTTATGATTCTTCCCCCCCGCTTTTTTTTTCATTTCTGGGTGTGCAACATGGAGGTGATGTTTTTTTCTCTTTCTCTGTCCTGTCAATCGCCACTGAAACCATAAGGGAGAGATAACAGAGAAGAGAAAACTCTCAGAGTGACCTTTGAATCAATTTGAAAAACCTCATTTAACTGATAAGTCTTGAAAGGCCCAGAACTAATTTGAAAATACATCTATTAAAATCTCATTGCCGCTGCCTGGGAGCTGCTGGGAGGGGTGTGCGAGGCGACTTCCTGGGGTCGGGAGAGCCGGGAGAGCAGGTTTAAGCCCTGGTCAACAAAGAGATTGCAGAGCAAAATGATGGGGCCTTAAACCAAGAGAGAAAATAAGGAATATTAAACGAAAATCAGTCTTTCTTCCGCCGCTGGTGGGGAAAGGGGAGATTTACAGCATTTTCCTGCCATAACCAGGCACGGAGTCTGGGATCGCAGACAGAATATTGGATTTCTTTTTTTTTTTTTTTTTTCCCCTTTCAGAAAACAAATCCAATATTTTCTCATTCTGCTCAGATGCGGTTGCAGGGCCGGGGAGCCAGAGAGGACAGCCGACCCCCAGGAGTGACCACAGGGGAGGCTCTGCCCATGCTCCAATCGCCGCAGAGTGAATGCCAGCACTGTGGCTAAACCCCGGGTCTGCCAAAGCGGAGGAAGGGGTGGGATGGTGAAGGCAGGAGAAGACCAGAGGCAGGGCCCAGGTGCCTGTTTTCCTGCCCTGGGAATATCCCACCCTGCCCTGGGCACAGCTCCTCACCTTCCCCAGCATCCCTTCAGCATTGCCTGGGTTCAGAGGAGCTGGAAATCCCTTATGGAATCCTCCCGGGTGCATGGGGCTCCTCGCGCAAAGCCCACATTCGGGGCTTGTGGCAGTGTGGCAACGCGAAAGCAACACCAAAATAAGAAGGAAAAGTCCATTTTATTTAAACCAAACCATGGCTCAGAAGGCTGGCTGGGGCTTTGCAGCTTGGTGGGGACTCGGAGAGCTCTGGCTCCACACTTTGGGGTGCAGCTTGGGATGCTGCTGCCATAGGATGGGTTGTGTTTCCTGCAGGAATTGCTGCCTCCCTGTTCTCAGCAGAAGCTGGACCCGTCACCTCCCAGCATCAGCACCTTGTTGGATGGGGGAAGAGTTTTCTTCCTTGCTGCCTGATTTTCTGAGGTTTCTTGGGAAGGCTTGAACAGAGGGAGCCCAGCACCCTGAGTATGGATGGAGCTTTTAGGTGGCTTTGATCCCCCTTCACCCCACATCCACAAAATGGTGCAGCTCTACCCCAGCTTCCTTTTTTTGGAGCTGAGCTGCACAAATGCCATGGCTCAGCATCAAGCTGAGACTTCAATTAACCTGGGATGTGTCTCATCAACCTGGGATGCGTCCAACCAACCCGGGATGCGCCCTGCTCCCGCACAGCACCAGCAGCACAGCAGAGGGGCTGGCCTCAGCCCCTGCTTTGGAAAATTGACCAAAAAGGGAAGTTGAAGCCAAAAATTGCCTCCATCCTCAGCCAAAAGCGATGCTGGATGGGTGCAGCGGGAGCCATGTGGGTATGTGCCGGGGCTGGCGAGCAGCCGGCAGCCGTTTTTTGGCAGCTGAGTGCATTTCTTACTGGCTCTGTGCAGGACCGTGGCCATCAAGTGGCAAGATTTTGCTGATGGAACAGAAAATCAAAAGTCTTGTTAATACCTCAAATGATTTAAGGCCATCTCCAGCAAGCAAAGCAGATGATGGGCTTTTAAAACATTTAGGGTTGTTAAAAGACAGTGAACAAAAAAGGCAACCTGGATTCTCTGGTGCCAGAAAAAGGGACCAGGGCATTTAAAAAATAAAACCCTAATATTGAAATCAAGACATATTTGCATGGATAGTTTCAAGAACGACCTTAATAACTCTGTCTTAACATATATATATCTATTCTGTCGGGGATATGTACCATCGCTCTAAGTACTGTTGGTTTCTGGGTGGGGGCAAGGTAAGGAGGTCCAGAAATTATTTAAAAGGGATTCAATGGGATTCAAGGTGTTTTGCAGGAGGTAAAGTTAAGGCATGGAGATGGCAACGCTTCGCTGGGCAAATGCAGGGCTGGAGGTGCCACATAGCAAGGATGGGTGCACCCATGTACACCCACATGCACTCACAAAGGGTGGGATGTGGGTAGAGGTGGTGGGCTGAGATGGACAGTGTTGTGGAGAGGATGCTCGTATTTCCTGGCCCCATCCCACTGCGGGTACCGGCTTTCCCTCCCCTTGTTTGGGATCAGTGATGGTCCTTTCCTTCTCCATCTCATTGCTGGGGTTTTGCCTCCGAGCTCTGCACTGCAGGACCTTGTTGCTCCAACCAGACCGTGCCCTGTTTCCTTTATGCTGGAGGACTTGGTGTTGCTGTGAGCTGAGTCTGGGGAGCTGGGGGGGTTAATTTGCTGCCTGGCCTCTAATCTGGGGAAGGGCAGATGCCACCACCGCTGGCCAATGTCCTCAGCGGGAGACCTGGACTTGTCGCCATGCCTTGGTTCTGTATCTCTGCAATTGCCTGTATACAAACCACCAAGCAGGAGTGATCCCTCTGGGGTCTGAGCAACCTCATCACCCCTGGCAGGGTAGGGGTGGCTTGGCTCTGCCTAGCTTGGGAGAAGGAGCCAGAAAATCCCCATGCAGGAGCCTGCTGTGGGGAGAGCAGGTTGTGTGATGCTGGGACCGACCGTCATCTCTGTGCACAGCAAGGAGGAAAACCCCAACATCGTGACAAAAAAAAAACAGATGAAAGAAAGGCAAACTGCAGCTTTTTCTGCTGCTGCTGGCACAGGCAGCGGTAACTGACCCAGCTCTGTTGAGCCCAAGGCTCTGCAGGAGGAGGCAGCAAGAGGAGCAGGGGGCTGATGGTCTCCTACCAAGGTCCAAAGGAGAACTGATGTCTCCCGCTTCTGGCATGAATCCAGGGAGCCCTAAATATTGAGGTCTGGCAGGATTAGGGAATGCTGGGAGGGCACGGCTAGAACCCGGTGCCTCAGGTTTGGCTGTCAGGGGGCCTATAAGAACCCAAAGTGGAGCAAAGCCAAGGGATACAGCTCGTGCCGAAGCAGTCCTCAAAGGGCTGCAAAGGTGATGGTCTCCCCCAAGGATCCCCCACCGTGATGCGTGGCCTCAACAGCTCAACGCTGGGTTATTGAAGCCAAGGAACTCAGTGGTGCCAACATAAAAGGCCAAACCTTTAAGCTGGAAGACGAGCTCCAGAGAGGGATGCCCCTTTGTGGGAGTCCTGCTACCGATAAAGAGCAGGTAATGAGCAAACTCTCTCCATTAGGGATAAAATTGCAAATGTATTGGGAGCTGCTGATGGGTGATAGCATCAGGGGCTGACAGAGACATCAACGGCTCTGCTCAGCAGCCAGCAAAGGCCGCTTCTACCGCCGAGCATCAGAGACCCTGTTGCAGGGCTGGGGAGTGCAGCAGCGCGTAGCAATGACACCGGTGCCTGCATGCAGCATCCCATCCTTGGAATTACTCCACAGATCTGGCCCCACTCTTTATTTTTGCCCTGGACCTGCATCACGCCACATAAATCACAACCCGGAAAGGGGGATGGATCTCCAATGGGGCTTGCTCAGTGGTTGCTTGGTGGGTGGACCGGCATCAGACCCAGTTTGGCTCAAATGGGATGATTGAATAAATATGATGGGGTTGATGCTGTGGTTCCAAAGCCCTCCCGTGGTGGGGCGGCCTCTTTGCCGTCTGCCTCCCAACACACAGGGGGTGAGGAGGAAGAGGGAGGCTGGGATGGTGGCACTGCACTGCCAGGCTTTGGAGTCACTTAGAGGGACCCAAGGCTTTAACAAGAGGCCTCTGGAAACGGATCTATGGCTTAACGCCCACCTTTAGTTCTCTTTCTGGGAACAAGCGTCGGGATTTTGATGCCATTTCTCACACAGAAGGCAGCAAACCTCTACCCTGATATTCCCAGCGGGAGCTCCTCTATGGCAGGGCTCCAACTGGACCCCCCAAAAGCACTCCCCACCCACACAGAGGCAGCCAGAAGTGGGACCATGCTTGATTTAGGGCTCGATTTCATGTGCGTTTCATGCGTTGCGTGGTGAGGTGGGTGCTTGCACGCGTGTCTGCATTGCAGCCCGTTTTGGTTCCGATGGGTCAGAAACAAGGCAAAAATGCGGTGAAGAGCAAGGATATCATCAGGTGCTTTCCACACCAAGATTAAAATAAAGGAATTTAAAGATGATTCTTCCAAATCAGGGCATTTATTCAAAACAATAATGGTTTCAAACCAGCTTGCTTTTCCTGGAGGAAATTGGATAGCATCTCCCCAAAACTAAACCAGCCCTTTTGCGCTCCAAAGAGACCATTCCCAGCCCTTCCTCTGCTTCCACACCTCAAACTAAAAACCCACAGTGCTTATTTGCTCTGCTTTTTGGCACCATCATGAGGCAGTTGCCCCACTGGCGGGTGCCTGGGGATGGAGGAGCATCGGCCCTGCTCTCTGCAGAAGGGATCTTCAGCCTGGGGGTGCCATAGCAGCACCATCATCTCCTCTGGGAAAAGGACTCTCGGGGGGACATGGGGTGAGTCGGGGTGCCCAGATGTCCCCCCCTTGGCCTCA
This sequence comes from Pezoporus occidentalis, assembly GCF_034315485.1. NCBI lineage: Eukaryota > Metazoa > Chordata > Aves > Psittaciformes > Psittacidae > Pezoporus > Pezoporus occidentalis. Next base: position 232,559 of record NW_026915053.1, on the reverse strand, counting down.
GGAGCTTTTCCAGTGATGTTTATGGAGGGTTTATACTTTCTCTGGATGATGATTTTGTTCCAGTGAGCTCCAACTTTTTTCTTTCTCTTTTCCTTTCTCCTCTTATTTTTCCTTTTCCTTTTTCCTTTTATTTTTCCTTTTCCCTTTCTTTCTCTTTTTTCTTTCTTATTCTTCTTTCTTATTTTGTCTTTTTCATGTTTTCCTTCTTTTCATTTTCCTCCTCCTCTTAATCTTCTCTCGCTTCTCTCATCTTCCATCTTCTTCTGTCTTCCCTTTGCCTCTTAATTTTCTCTTTTTACCTTTCCCCTTCTCTTTTCCTTGTTCTCTTCCCTCTTTCTTATTTTCTTTCTCATTTTCTTCTCTCTTTTTTCTCCTTTTTTGTTTCTCCTTTCTCTTTTCTTTCTTTTCCACCTTTTTTCTCCCCCCCTCCCCGGTCCCCAGCCGTGCCCTTACATTTCACTCTCCCACCTTTGTGCAGAAACCCCTGGGACCGGCAGCTCCCAACCCAGGGCCCAACCCAGCTCCATGGGGATTAACCCCGGCTCCCACAGCCCTGGTCCCCTTCACCCCCCCCCGCCTGCAAACCTGCCCGCGAGCTCCCCGCCGGTCACGTAGCCATCAAACTGATGTGCCAGCAATATCCAACACGCAGCTAAAGCCACTCGTGGGAGTTTCAATAAAATCGACTGGGTTGGATCAATGGCTCCGCTGGCCCCAGCCCCACAGCGGGGAGGGGCGGGGGTAGGAAAAATACCCAGGGCTGTGAAGTGGGGGCAGTGGGAGGCGGGGAGCTGATTACAAATCCATCCTATACTTGCCGTGATTAATTGCTGTTTTACCAGAAGGAACAGCTCTGCGTGGGGGTCATTTTTAAAGGTAGCGTTGGCGGGGGGGGGGATGTTTCCTCGCTGTGCTCAGGTGGGAGGAATCACAGAACCCCAGCCTGGGTTGGGTTGAAGGGACCTTAAAGCTCCTCCAGTGCCACAGGCAGGGACCCCTTCCACTGGAGCAGCTTGCTCCAAGCCCCTGTGTCCAACCTGGCCTTGAACACTGCCAGGGATGGGGCAGCCACAGCTTCTCTGGGCACCCTGTGCCAGCGCCTCAGCACCCTCACAGGGAAGAGCTTCTGCCTAAGAGCTCATCTCAGTCTCCCCTCTGGCAGGTTCAAGCCATTCCCCTTGGCCTGTCCCTACAGACCCTTGTCCAAAGCCCCTCTCCAGGTTTCCTGCAGGGAAGAAGGAGCTTCCCTCCTTGCAGGACAGTCAGACATGAGCGGAGAGTGGGATCCAGGGGCAGACAGAGCCAGGGCTTGTCATTCCCCCCCAACAGCTCTGATCTGGGAGCTGGGAAGGGTCCTCCCCAGCCACTCAGGAGCATTCCCGGCTGCTCTGCAGCCCCAGGGGGATGCTGAACCGCAGCCAGCCAGGATCGCTGGTGTCCCCTGCCCAGGGAATCGCTTGGTCACCCAATGGGGTTCAGGTTTCTGACTGCTTCTCATCCCAAAGCCCCTCAGAGGAGCATCCATCCAGGCCCATCTATCCTGTCCTGGTGCGCGGGGGTCTCGGTCCCTGCCCTGCCCTCCCCGAGGGGCCCGGCTGGAATTAAAACATCATCCATCGTTACAGCGGCAGCGCGTAATCCCTGGCAGATCAGTGCAATTACTGCGGGAAATGCCTTGGGAGCTCAACTAATAACGCTGTAGTGGTGTATTAAGAGCCACTGGCTTAGCGCCGGCTGCAGTGTGTCAGCCCCACACGTGTGGGGCGACCGACTGAGCCGCCCCGAGGGCAGCAGGTACTGGGGAGGACTTGGCCAGGACAGGGGTGATGGTGGTCTGTGGGGCAGCAGTGGGGTTGTATATCGGGCAGCGGTTGGATGGTGATGGAACAGTGATGGGGCACTACATGGGATCACGGTGGGGCAGCCACGGGGGAGCAATGGGGCAGTCATTGTGCAGCGATGGGACACTACATGGTGATGGTGTGGCAACCACGGGGTTGTTTGTGGGGTGGTGATGGTGCAGTGTGTGGGGCAGTGATGGGGCGGTGATAGGACACTGCATGGGGTGACAGTGGGGGCAGCCGTGGGACAGCTCCGCGGATGGCCCCTCGCCGTCCGTCCTTCCCCCCCCCGGGACTCGGTTGGACCGCTCCATCCCCGCACGCCCCGTGTTGTGCGGGGAGATGGGAACGGCCCATTGCTCTGTACAGCGGGGGGGGACAGGATGGGCAATGAGCCCGTCCACCGCAGGGGGGCGCCAGCGCGGCGGGGACGGCCCATGGTACCTGCGGGTGGGGGGGGAGAGAGGGGAGCGATGGGCGCTCCAAGATGGCGGCAGCAATGGGGTGCGTTGGACCTCAGCGGGTGTCGGTGCCCGGTTCCGGGTCCCTCCGCTCCACCTCGGCCCCCGCCGCCCTCCCGGCCCAGCCCGGGGGCAGGGTGAAGGGAGTTCGGTGTCAGCTCGGGCCTGGTGCTGGGCTGAGCCCCGCGGGGTCACCCCCACCCCGAGCAGCCCCTGGCTCCTTGGGCACCATGAGCCCTCCTCGGTGCGTGGTGACCACGTTGGGGTCCCTGCCGGCCCTGACCCAGCCTTGTGCCGGGTACGGATACCTGGGAATGGGGATGCTCTCGGACCCCATTGGGCTGAAACCCCCCTTGGGAGCACCAGCACCAGCACCTTCGGCTCGGGAACGGCTCGGAGCTGGGAGCTCCCGGCTGCTGGAGCAGAGCTAAGGGATACCCCAAACCAGCAGTGTCCCTGCTTGGGCTTGGTTTGCCCCTTTATTCCTCTCCCCTCTCTCCAGCAAGTGTTCCTGGGCTGCTAACGGCTCTGGGCCCTCTCTGAGCACCATCCCTCCGCCGAGAGCAGCTTGGGAGCAACAAGTGCCCCGATGAAATACGTGCCATCGATTGCTGAGTTTGTGCATCGCTCCCACTTTGGATCTGGGAGCTGCTGGAGGCGGCGGGAGCTTGGCAGGAGGAGCCCCACAGGAACGAGCTGATGAGAATCCCTTAATGATGTGCCCGATGGCAAAGGCAGATCCTTGCTGCTCCTTTCCTGTGTGAAGGAGCAAGGGCAGGGGTGGACTGCACCGGATCCGCAGCCGTGGGGTTTTGCCCGGCGTGACTTGGTTCTCCCTGTCCCTGTGGCACAAACTGAACCTCAAAGTGCCTTTTCCCCACCAGATCTGGCAGGCGCTGAGGCTCCTGTGCCACAGCTGAGCAGAAGCAAGCGTTGATGTCCCCAAGGAAAACTTCTTTCAGGGCTTGGGAGGGTTTCCAGCTGCCCCCTGCCGCAGCCTTCCCCTGCTGCTGCCATCCCTCGCGGCGCTGCTGCCTCCTGCCTGCCGCTGCCTGACTCCAGCACTTCATTAGCACCAATTTGCCCTCGTCACACTAAGTGAGGATGACTCAGGAGAACAGCGAGGAGAGCGGAGCAGCCGGCAGGACTCCCAGGGCGCATCTGCCGGCCCTGCCTCACACCAGGCGGCTGGGCTGGTCCGAGGCTATGCTGGCAGTGATCTCCGCTGGGACAATAAGGAGCAGCTGAGCCTGGTCCGGAAAAAGGCCTAGAAAGGGAAGAAATGGGGCAGCTCTGGGAGGTGACTTTGCCAGCAGATGTGATGGCAGAGCTGGGAGCTGAGCTTGGTTCACCCCAGTGCTGGGAGAGTAGAGCGGGGCACCGGGTCTCCGTTTAGGAAGGTCTCTTGGCAAAGCAAGCGTAAAGTCGAACTTCTGCAGAGAGGAAATGCTTTTAACACCGAACCCACGTTTTTAATCCGTCTGAAATGGTTTGTGTCTGTGTCCATGAGGGGGCTGGTGCAGCTGCCTCTGGTAGCAGCTTACCTGGAAAGGACAGGAGTAAAAATAGGGCAGGTGGGGATGGATGGAGCCAAGCACACCTGCAGCCACCACAGCTTCTCTGTGTCCCTTCACCCACCCTTGGACCAGAGCGGCTCATCTGCTTCAGCACTGGGAAAGCTGAAAATGCCATGCCATGAAAATCCAGACCTTGAGAAGTGCAGGAGAGGGAAAAAGAGGCATCCCCTGGGGCGGGCATCGGCTGCTTTGCTGCAGGTTTGGGTGGCTCTGCTGGTCTCCTCCAGCTGACCCCCTCCTTCTAGGGAACAACCGTTGTCAACCGAGTGGAGGAACAAAGACTTGGGCTTTCATTTCCAGTCCTTCCTCCGCCTGCCAACCTGCGCTGCCCCGACAGCCCCTGCGTTGCTGGGGAATGGGCTGGGGAGGTTGATGCAGGTGGCTCACAGCCCCATCCGGGTTCACCAAAGCAGCTCCCTGGAACAACTCACTGAAACCCTTTACAAGGGGAGGAAAATAGCACCCAGCATCGCAGAGGTGAGCGCTTTGTCTCATCTCATCTCCTCATTTGCAGCGTTCCGAGGAAGATTTCATTTGCTGGGCTCGGGGAAGCGGCTCACCCTGCAGCGCACTGGCTGCATACCAATGAGCAGGGGCTCTCCCCGCGCCTCGGGATGCAGGGACACCAGTGGGGAAGCCTGACCCCACTGAGGCAGGGCCATGTGGCACCGGGCCATGTGTGGGGCCAGGAGCTCTGGCCAGACCGTGTCACTCTGACCCAGCAGGACTTTGAGGTTGCAGCTCTGCAGACACATCACAGCCCCTAACTGCATCTCTTGGGCTCGGGATGGCCTCTGAGCGTTAGTGAGAGGCAGTTTCTGCTTTGGTGTGGTTCAAAGTTGGCCGATGCTTCAGGACCACAGTGCTCAAAATGCCCACAGGTTTTGGAGCCCAGAAGGTTGGGGGCTCTTTGCTGAAGCCTGGGGATCACAGCATTGCAGCCTTCCAGGGTGGTGTTTGCAGGGATGGGCAGTGCAGTGCTGGCTCTGCCCGGTGGTTGTATGGTTGACCCTGTTTGTATCCCCTTTGCCTCTGCATTTGTTAGGTTTTGGAATCAAATGGGGCTTAAAAAAAAGGCAAAAAGAAAGTTTGGTGTTGGTTTGTGAGCTCTTTCTTCCTGCATTGTGTTCCGGGGGTTCTCCTGACAGCACTGAGCCTTCCCAGCTGGAGAAGACCTGAATTTCTGCTGGAGATGCCTCTTTGTGACAAAACTCTTTGGGCTCTTTTCCTCCAACGCAGAGCAGTCAAACGAACGTCTCTCAGTTTCTAAATTATCCCAGTTCTGAGCATCTCATTGGCCCTGCTGTGGACCAAAGGATTTCTGGTTTGCAGATGAAGCCCCCTGATCTCTGGTCCTGACCCTGTTCCAGATCTGGGGAAGCGGCTGCCATGAGGTTAATTCAACTCAGGATCAGACCCTGCTCTGCTGCGGGAGGCGCTGGGCTCATCCCAGTTTGCTCAGAGGTGGAGCTCCCCAAACCTGCCAGAATACTGCGCCAGGGTGTGAGCCAGTAACAGCCATTGCACAACCCTGGACACAGCCTCCCCTCTCTGTGACAGCGGTTCACATCCCTCTGCCTCTTCGAGGAGAGGGGGAAACTGAGGCAGCCCAGGGGCTAGACCCCTCTTGAAGGCATGGGGAGAAGCCAGCTTTGCCCAGGGCCATTTCCCACCCAGTGCTCACCAGTGAAAAGAGCCCATCCTACCACTGCACCAGAGAAGCCTGTACCAACCTGGCCAACCACGTCCACGTACCCTCTCTCCCATCCCTTCCTCCACTTCACTCTGAGCCCCTAAACGCTCCTCCGTCCCCTTGCACCGTGGTGAGCTGATTTGACAGGGAGAAAAAGAGAAAAGCCGGTGGGTTTTTGTTCCCCCTAACCTTGCTTACAGCCAGCACTGGCTCTGAAAGCCCCTGGCTGTCTTTTGTGATTTCAACAAATCACCAGCACTTAAGCAAAGTGGGCAGAAAATTACAGGTTGTATTGCAAGTGAATGGAGAGGGAGAGCACGCTGGGGCTGAGAAAACAGAGGTTTGCGGGTATAATAGAGAACCCCGGGTCTGGCAGGCTGCAGAAGCCTGCGAAGCCATCAGGTATTAGTTAAATGCTCCGCGGAGTTCACGCTGCGAGGCATAATCGCAGCTTCTGAAGAGCAGCCATTTAATTGTCTCTATTATGTCCCTTTAGAAATGATTTGGGAGATATTTTGCTTTGAGCTGTCAAGGTTAAGTCAAGGAAAACGCTCTCCCTCTGACATAAGTGTCCAGGGAGGCAGAAACCCTCGGCAGAAATCCTCCAGGAAAAGCGGGTGGGATGCCTCTGCTTCCAGAGGTCTTTCCTCCTGCTTTTGCCCCCCTTATCTTCGCTCCCCGTGGCTGTTCCGCAGGCAGGTCAGCTCCCTTGGGGATCAAATGCTGCGTGCCTGGTGTGTGGAAGGCAGGGGCTCTGTGCACTCATCCCATCCCACCGTGGCATTCCCTCCTGGACACTTCTGCACTGGTCGGCCAAGCCGGGTTTGAGCGGTGGAGGTCTCAGGGGTGCAGGCGTTGTGGATTGAGTTGGGGACAGATGGAGAGAGGAGAGAAAGAGCTCCCATCGTGGGGGAGCACAACCCCTTAGTGGCCGACAGAGCAAACGTCCTGCCCATGGGAACCCCAATCCATCTCTCCCACTGAATAAACCCCGTGGCTTGGGCATTTGCTGGGTGGGGGGGGGGGATAACGCAGAGGCAGGGGTGGAAGTGGCCTGAAGCGTGTCCCCATCCCCTCGGAGCCCCTGGGAAGATGAGAGTGAAGAACAGCACTAAGGCAAAGACGAGCCCTTTGGATCTTAACATTTGGAAAACAGGGAGTTTGAAACACAAAGGGAGCCCCTTACCTTACCCTGAGCTGGGGTGGGGGGGGGAGCCAGAGCCATGCCCCTGGCCGCCCCTTGTCCCCAGCTCCCACCGTTTGTGGGGACACAGGGACAGACCCAGTGGGAAAGCAGCGCCCGGGGGATGGGGAATGGGAACAAGATCCTCCTTAGGGGGGGTTGATGGTCGTCGTAAATAGATCTGAGCAGCGTCACTATCGATCCCTGTTGTGCGGAGCTGTAATTAGATTGAAGTGGGGAAGAGGGGTGTTGGGCTGCGTCAGCAGAAAAAGGGATTAATAAATAAACAAACGAGCCCAGGAAATGTGGGATTGCGGCCGGCGGCGGCATTCCAGGTCCAAAGTGAGGGGGGAATGAATGGGGGGGGGGTTGTGGAGCAGGGTGTCACCTCTGGTGAAGCAACGCTCGGTTTTAGCGCTGGCTCGCGGTTGTAGGAGCAGCACCCTGATGGTTAGTGTTTGCCTTGGAGCTTCGAGTTCCTAATGGGAGACTGGTTTGGGACAATTACTCCTAAAAATAGAGCAAAGGGGAGGGAATGTGGGGTTGAAAAGGTGGAATCTGGGGGTCAGGCTGGCTGCGCAGCGCTGCTGGTGGCAATGGGTGCCAACAGGAGAGCAAGAGGACAACGTGGATCCCAGTGGCTTCACGGAGGGGTGGATGTATTTACAGCTACCTGCACACGTGTGTACGTGCTTGGTGTGTACATGGTAGACACAGATAGGTGCCATCCCTGCAGAGCAACAGCCGTGCTCACAGGGAGCGGGCGAGGTGCCCACCATGGACATGAGGTCCCAGCTGTGCCACCAGCACGGGGCTGGAGCCGAGCATGCCGGGGGGATGCTGAGGGGATCCTGGGAGGGCGCGCGGTGGGTGGGTGAAGCTGTGCTGCTCCGAATGTGCACGTGCTCTCTGTGTGTGTGTGTGGACTTTCTGCTTGTTGCTTGGTTTGGGGGGTGTTGGGGGGGGTGGGTGGGGGTGTCTATTTTTTTTTTAATTCATGTCTGGAAAAAAAAAAAAAGTCGAATTTTCTATAAAGCCTTCTTTTTGTTTGTTCTTTTTGCAAGCATCTGATGGTCATAGGGTAGGTTTCCACTAACCCATTCTCTGCTGGCTGTTTGAGTACGGTACCCCTGGGACAGGGTCCCCCCGGCACAACCAGGGCTCAGACTGTCCTTTGTCCCTAAGGATGATGGTTTGCAGCCAAACCTGCCCGAGGGGGGAGAAGGGGAGGGGAAGGCTCTCCACCAACCATCTTTACCAAGGAGACTGATTCTGAGTGTGGTTGCTTGCTTGGTGCCTCCTTTTTCCCCTGCCCCAGTGGGACCAGAACTGATGGTTTCCACCACCTGCCTGGCTATGGGGCAGGGACCGACCCCAGCAGCTGGGGAAACCAGGCTAAATGTACTGGATAAATGATGTGTTTCACTGAACTCTAGATGTCCCCAGCTTTGGGTGGAAGGGGTGGATATCATCCTTCCCTGTTAGTTCAGAGGGTTGTAAAGGGGACTTGTAGGGCAGGCCAGCTGAAGAAGACCTTGCTTGTTCTCTAGTGAGGAAGAGATCACTTCAAACGTCCTCCTGTTACTCCTAGGCTACACGGATGCCTACCCTTTTACTCAGCCTGGCCGAGGAGGTGCATCCGTGTAGCAGGAAGGTAGTTAGCCTGAGGGGAATACCTGTTGTGCGGACCCAAGATGCCATCCCATCGCTGTGGCATCAGCTTCCAACCTTGGCCTCTGGCCCCTCCAAGGTCTGCACACCAGGTCGAAGAGGCTCCTGGAAGTACCTGCGAGAAGCAAGTTGAACTCTGTCATCCAGCAAGGTTCCAACAGCCAACGTCTTGAAGGACCTGTGCCCTCCCAGCAAAATCCCTTGGAAGATCCTAACCAAGAAACCCCAAAGGCTGAAAACTGCTGCTTGTTCGGGCCAAGAGCGGGACTTGCCTTGGGAAGTCTTTAGCCCCTGGTTTACTCACTCTTTCTTGAGCTTTCCATCTGTCCCCAGCCTTGGAGGGCCAGACCCATGCCCTGCCTTTCCCACGGGCATCTTACACTCCTGCAGTGCCTGCACGTGTCTGGACAAGTCCCTGAGCACCTTAATGCAGTCGGCCCTGCTTTGAGTATAGACCAGCACTGCACAAACTCACTTGTTATATCATTGTATAGAAAAATATCCTAGCAAAGGGCACCTTTTCTCACCACTTTCACCACCAGCTCTTGATATTCCTGCAGTTAAAATCCCCATATATAAGAAGAGGTGAATAATCACCTCTCTCCATCCCCTGCACGGTGCATGATGGTGTCAGGGGGCCTTTCCTCCCTCTATGCAGCCCATCCCTATGTGGCAGCACCTTTGTCCTGACCTTTGGCTCAAGCCAAACCTGTAGGGAAGGTCTGATTTAGTGCTGGCTCAACCTGACACATGTGCCAAAGGATCTGGCAGCAAAGGCACACAGGGGAGACTGGATTTCCTGGTACTTCAGGTGTTCTCCAGCCTTTGGAAGCAGGAAAACTCCTTCCCAGAGCAGGTAGAACCATGAACAGTCCTTCCAGGCTGTCTGCTGTGGGACACGTTGGCTACAGACTGGCCTTTGAATAATGTTCCTGTATTTCCAAGCTGGCAGCTGGATGTGATGGCCAAGAGACACCACTTCCCCGAGTCCTCTGGTGAGATCCACGGAGGTGAGGAGGAAATGAGGGAAGCCGATGGATGACCCCCAAAATTTAGGGATGGAGCAGGTCCCCATAGTCAGGCTGCCAGCCAAAGGAGTTACCTCAGTCTCTAGTCCCAGGGTCAGCTGGAGATGTTGAGACTTTCCCTGGGCATCTGAAGAGGTGATGGGCTTCACCCAAGCTTTCCTCGTAGTCATGTTGCAAGAGGCTGTCGTCCCGTCTCAGCAGACACTCAGGAGGCACAGGGAGGAAGAGGAGGGAGGCAGCCTAGGGACTTGTGGGCAGCAAGCCAGCAGGTTTACTGGAGGGAAGGGCCTGGATTTTGCGAGGCAGCCAAGCAACCTGCAAGCGGGCCAGGGTGGTGAGCACCAATTAATGGCCCTATTCTCTCTTTTGAACATCTAGCTTGCAAACGCAAAGAGCAAGAGCAGCAGAAAGACAGGAGCCTGCAGCCCAAGAAGCAGCGGCTGGTCTTCACGGACCTCCAGCGCCGCACCCTGATCGCCATCTTCAAGGAGAACAAGCGCCCATCCAAGGAGATGCAGATGACCATCTCACAGCAGCTGGGCTTGGAGCTCAACACCGTCAGCAACTTCTTCATGAATGCCCGCCGGCGGTGTATGAACCGCTGGCAGGAGGAGCCAGGCGCCAACCCTGGAGTCCCCTCTTCTTCTACAAGCACTTTCTCCAAAGCATGATGTCCCCCAGCCCTCCCTGCCCCTTCTTGGACATCCTCCTCATGACAAAGCCAACCCCAGACTCACACGCATGTCCCGAGCCAACCAGGGTGGGTGCTTTTGGATGCTGCAGGTCCATCAGCCTCCCAAACCCTCAGCCAGGCATCACCCCTGGACATCGGCCTCGTGCCACATCCTGCTGCCATGTCCTCCCAGCTCATGGAGCAGGGAAAGGGTTTGCCACCACATCAGCTCCATACCTGGGAGGGCTCGGAGGAAACCTGTGTGGAACAAGAAATGACTTGGGATGGAGGGAGAGGGTGAGGTGCTGTTTGGATGCATCCCTGGTGCTCGAGGGCCACAAAACCTTGTCTTCACCTACCCACCAGGGTCGCTGGGGAGAGGGACATGTCCTGACCCTACCCAAACCTCAACCTGTGCCACAGCCGCCCTTATGGCTCCTATGGTGGAGGGGTAAAGGTGGGGGAGATACAAGAAGTGGAGTCATGGGGCTGGGCTCTGGCACAACCCCACTGAACCAAGGCGGATCCCCCCTTGGTTCACAGGGGAACGTGAAGGGAAGATGCACCCCCCATGAGCCTGACCCTCCTTGCCATAGGCACACTCCCTTGCATTCCTCTCCCTTGAAGGGTTTGAAAGCCTGGTTGAGGGCATTCCTGTAGCCCCAGTCTCCTCCATGGGCACCTTCCTCCAACCCTCCCCTTGGACATCCCCAAGAGCACCCACACCTACCCACCCCCCATGCACACATGCACCCTGACCCACGAGAGCACCCATCCCCGGATCCCTGCCAGAGGAACTCCACGGCAAAGGAGACCCTTTGCCGTGGCCACCCGCCTCCATGCACCCGAGCATCCCCCGGCGCCACGGCCAGAGGGGACCGCGGCTGCACTGCGTCGCCTGGCGCTCAAGCAGGTCAAAGAAGCACATTTTAGCTACAGAAATCGGGTATTTAAAGATTATAATTGTTTGAAAGGAGACGGGAGGAGAGACTTGGAGCGAAGGATCTGATCTTTCCTGGTGACTGGCTCCGCATTCACCACTGGATTTCTGGTTCACTTTTCGGTTGAGGAATGGACACAGACAAAGCAGATCTGTTGGCTTTGTGTCTTGCACCATCCACCCCTCAACAAACACTTATTGCCCCCTCCCATCCCCCATCTTCATCACTGTTGTTACCAAAGAAATCGCAAAACCAAAAAACCCAACCACAAAACATCCCCCTCCTTGGGAAGAACCGGTGTCGGTGGACGGTGGGAAAAGAAAAATCCCGGGGATCTGGTGGTGAGATCCATCCCTGGGTGTGAGAAGGGGGAAAACTTCCCCGATGAGATTGAAAAGGGAGAAAATAAACCCCCCCCACAACCCCAAGAGAAAGGAATTACCAACAGAAACCACAACCAACTCAACGCCAAGACCGGCAACTCAACCAAAAAAAAAAGACGCCAGTTTTTTGTTGCTGTTTTTCTTTTTCGTTTGTGCCAATTTACAACCTGCCTTAAAACGGGAATTCCTGGAGCAATGGTACTAAGCTTCAAAACGGTCGTTTCCTCCGAGCTCTCGATGGTGACTTGTGCCATATAAAAAAGCAATCACGAGGCCAAACCCTTACAATCAGCCCTCGGCCCGGCCACCCTGCCAGCTCCCTGCTAGCCTGGGCTGTCCTCAGGAGGAGCAGGAGGTCCAAAGGGGACAGGGAAGAGCCTGGAGAGGCTTGGGGATGGAGAGGGAGGCGAGGTCCCCTCCTTCCCCCCCCCACCACTTGGGGGAAAAGAGAGAATCCTCCAAAAACCAACCGTCAACCAAAAACCAAAGGGGACACTATTGAATTTATGCGGGTAAAATAGTACCATCTGTGTTCTAGCGCTATGGTTTCTTAGATTCACTTTGCTTTGAGAGCGATCAGTTGTGGAACAGGAAGGCACCTTGTTGAAAAGAAGGGTAAAAGGAGAAAGAAAAAAGAAATGGATATGTTCACCAAAAACAAAAAAAAACAACCCCAAAACCACCCCCCCCCCAAAAAAAAAAAAAGGAATATATATATATATAGGAAAGAAATGACAATAAGAATAAAAGAGAGAAAGGAAAACCCCTGCACATGAAGCCCTGACCGGCCACGGTCACCAGTGGGTTTAGGGGATGTCTTTAAACAAAGAGCTCCTGGGGTAGGTGTGCGGTGGTGGGGTTGGGGGTGTCAGACTGGACACCAAACTAAACCAGTTTATTGCTGGGAAGAGAGGGATGGAGAGAGGGAAGGAGCGGGAAGGGGCAGGTGCCGCAGCGTATTTTGCCAACCACAACCCAAAAAAGCGAATCTCATCCCCCAGGACCCCACTCCCCGCCACTGATTTTTCCCCTGATGTTGTTTCTTCTTGTCTTGTCGTGACATGGTGATGATGGTGGTGGATTCCTGAACACCATCGAGTAGTATTCAAGGGCTGAAAAGCCAGGAAGGGGGCCTTGGTTTGGGAATTGAGAAAAAAAAAACCACAACAAAACACATGGAAAAATGAAACAAAACAAAAAATTATAAAAAAAAAAGGGGAAAAAAAAAAAAAAGGAAAAGAAAGAAAAAGAAAAAGGGAAAAAAATAAAAAGAAAGAAAAAAAGAGTAAATGCCACAGGCCCTCAAGGATGCAAAGACATTTCTAGTGAGAACCCGAGAATAAAGGCTACCTCACTTGAGTTTTCAATTTTTGTGATTTGAAAATCACGTCTGATACCAAAGATTTTGTTGCCTTGTCTGGTCTGTGCTGGAAATGCCACTTTCCCTGCTCCCGCGGCCAAGCCGGCCGAGAACCCCCCCTTTCACCCTGGCCGAGAGCCCCTCAGCACCCCCTAAATCCCCCCCCTTCCCCAGCCCCGTGGAGTCCCCAGAGAGCCAGGGAGAAGGCAAGCGAGCGACCCTGGGATGGCAGCGTGGTAGATGAGTGCCTTTTTCTTGTACCAAAGGTGTGTGGCCATTTCTTTGCTCCTCTGCTTTGATCCTAAAGACTCACTATTACCTTAGCTCTCCAAAGGGACAGATTCTGGCATCTCTGTAGGCTTTGGGTGTTGGGATGAAGGGAAGAAACCCAACCCTTTGTCCTAATGGAAGGGAAAGTATCCCCCTTGTCGCCTGCTGCGGGAAAGGTGCTGGCTCCTTGGTGTGCGTCCCCCTCTCAGACATCCCTGTGTCCCTCAACTTGGCATGGTCCCCAGGCTCTCCCCATCCAGCCTTCCCTGCCCCAGGAGCACTGACTTGGTGTCTGGGTCCCTTCTCACTGGGCATCACTCCCAGGGGAAGTGTTTGCTCCGTGTCCTTTGCCAGCCCAGCCTGGCGCGGGGACCTTACAGAAGCCCACGAGATGAAGACATGGGCTTCATCATGGGGTGTTTTTAACTCCCTCAGCTCAGACCTGGACTTCAGTTTCCCTTTTTGGTAGCACAGGGAGGGTTCTAGCACTTCTGTCTGGAAAGATGACGGCAGAACTGGTGGGAAGCCTCAGCATGGGGTTTCTCCAAACAGTTTGGAGCTGCGACACCTTTGAGCACAAACCATTTCCAAGTCCCCACAGGGGCATTTTTGGCTTGTTGGAGGAGACAGGCACCGCCAGGTCCACACCACTCCACCGCTTGGCTTTAGCAAAAGGCAGCAGGAGGATGCACCAGAGAAGATGCTTGTCCACAGCAGTCTCCAGAATGTCTAGTGTAGGAAAGTCCTGGGTTGAATTGTACCTACTTGGTTCAGGCTCCAGCCGAGGTGGCTCCTTTTGAGTTGGACCAACTTGTGCAGAGCAACCCCCCCGGGTGACAACAAGCCTAGCCAGGACCCCCATAGGGTGCTTCATGCTGCTGGGCAACCTGACAGAGTAGGTCAGAGCATCCGTATCCCCATGGCTTTCCTGTCCCCCCTCCACACGATTGCCTTGGCCAGCTCTTGCCTGTCCCCGTGGCCCTGCCACCCATCTTCTACCTAATACCCACATGGCTTGTGATACCAAAGACGTTCTCTATGCAGGAGAAAGCCTTCTTTTCCATCCGGCACAGACCTTACAAGCCTTTGACAATGTTCTCTGAAATACCTCAAAATATTTAATGTATAGTTTATGTGATAAAAAAAAAAAAAAAATTACTTAGCTAGTTTTTGGAATTTGTGACTTGAAGCTTTATACTGTTAAATTATAATTTTGCAGAAGACGGCATGTTCTTATTTCTTTGACGAGTTCAGTGGGAGACGTATTGAATGTTAAGGAGAGGAAAGCTGGATGGTTTCATGGTGGAAAGAGAGAAAGAAAGAGAGAAAGATTAAAAAACAAAAAAAAAAACAACCAAAAACCAAAAAAAGGACCCTTGGAGTTTACAGATTTCATATTAAAACAAGTCCTTTTCACAAAAAAAAAGACAAAAAAAAAAAGCAAAAACGAATAACGATGACGAGACCTTTGCGTTCTGATGTGTTCCTTTTCTCTGAGTCATGTCGTACGAGAGTATTTATTATCTGTGTTCTGTGTTCAAATGTAATTTAAAGAAGACAAAAGAAAACGACAAAAAAAAAGACAAAAAAAAAGAAAAAAAAGATGAATTTGATTTATGCATGAAAAAAATATACTCTTTCTTGAAGTAATGTACTAATTATTGGGGGACGGGGCGGTCGGGTGGGAGCGGGAGGGGACAAACTGCTCTTTTCTCTTTTGTCCATGAGTTTTCGGTTGATGAGGACGTCTCTGCATGGATCATGGTCTTTTCCAACTCATGCAAGCACGGGAGAGTCACCATTTATCCCCCTCAGTTTCTTCCTCTGCCTCTTTCCTCCCTAAGCTCCTGCTGATGTGGGAAGTGGGGGGCTGCCCCCAGGACCCCAGGGCAGGACGGGGTGCCCGGCACACAGGGTAAGGACGTGGGGGACACGGGACCCCAGCGTGTGCACACCCAGTCCCACCCGTGCCATGGGCACTGGCTCCTCTCTGTGCTTCGGGCTTGGTTTTTGGCTCGGTTTGGGTTTTTCTCTTGCTTTATCCAGCTCTGTGGGTCAAATCCTGAGTGCAGACGAGAGGAGAGACAATCAGCCACCGTGACCTGAGCTGGCAAAGCCACAGGGCTCCTCGTGTGCTCTGAGACAAGGGAAACGGCCCCCAGGCACCCCAAAACCTCACCCCATGGCTGAGACCTTTCCAGGTGATGCTCCCAAGTCCCCATCCCTTGGGATGACTTCACAGACCTGCCTCTGCCCTCACCCTGCATAGACAGAGGTGCTGAAGATGGTGCTGCATCAATGCCCAACCGGACCCAGGGATGGACTGGAGTGACTCGTTTCTGAGGCTTTCTTGCCAAGGATGTGATTTAGGATGGAGGCAGCACCCAGCACCCAGGGGCTGCCCCAGAAGGCTTCCCTGTGCCGCCCAGCTCAGCTCTGACCCTGCATGGAGGCACCCACTCTGGTTGAAGGGGGAAGAAGAAGACAACGACTCCTCCAGCCATTGGAAGAGGTCTTGGAGGACCCCAGCCCACTGCAGGTCTCAGGGGATGATGGAAGTTTCCCTGCCTCCCCTAAACAGCCAGGGAGCTTTCTGCCGATGTCCAGAGAGCCCCCCCGCATCCCCTGCTCCTTCCTCGCCCTGCTCCTCCTCCTCCTCTCTTTGCTTAGAGGCAACAAGGAGTTACGTCTTCGGAGGTCAGGAGGGTGATGGAGGCCTGGAGGAGGCAGAGGTACCTACCATTACCAAAGCATTTACCTTAACGTGCTGATTCCTTGGCCCTCTCCAGCCTCTTCACCACCCCATCCTTCGCCTCCATCTCTAGAGGTGACCCCAAAGCTCAGCCCAATGTGAGGAAAGAGATCTCAACCTCCTCAGGCCCCACCAAAGTGCCCCCCCAAAGCAAAGCAAGGTGGTTTTGTGTCTCCTCTCTTGTCTAATGCCGTGCCTTCTTCATGGCCAGCAGTGAGATGCTCAGTACTAGGTGGCGGTGGGAGACATGGGACCCACTGACCAAGGACCTGGATTTTAGGAAGAGATGATATTTATTCCAGCAGCACCACTCATCTGCTACCAACTCTCCTGCCCCTGGGGGAGCTCTGCATCCCTGCCCTTTTCCTCTTCCCCTCCGTGTCCCATTTCCTCTCTCAAGGCCTTTTCCAGCATGAGAAGCTTTGGTGCTTGGAGGCAAATACCTCGTTTCCAACTACAAGAAGTTCTCACCAGGCTTGGATTGCAACCCACAGTCACAAGCCCTTGGATCTCACAGCAACCAGCCGTTTCCATCATGGGTCATGAGCCCAGTGGCTTGGGGAACCCTGGAGAAGCCAAGAGCAGAGCACTCTCCCCTATCCTTTAGCCCACCAGGACTTGCTGGATCACCCACAAGCAGATCTGGCCATTCCTGCTGCCCACATCGACCAAAATGCCTTGAGGAGCAACTTGCCGTGATACCAAAGATGTTTTTTTCTCTGCAGGTAATGACAATCCAAGCTCTGTCCTAAAGACAATTCTCCCAACCAGGGTCGCCCCTGAAGAGCGTTTTTGTGCTGTGGGGAGCAGGAGAAGAAAAGGGGCCCCAGGGGTGATGGAGAGCGAACGGTCAGGGGGTGAGGAAGAGGAGGGGACCCAGGATCTCCCACCGTGTCCTGCTTCACTTGTGGAAGTTTTCAGGAATTCAGGTAATTTCCTTGCCCCAGGCCCTCTGGTTCTACCTTGAGTGGAAGTTTTCAACCGATGGCTTTTGTGCTTTGAAAACCCACTGTCAGCAGTGGGGCAGTGCTGTCCTCATCCCTCTGGGATCCCAGGGATTCCAGGCCGGGTTATACCCGTTGTCACCCCACTACGGCACAGGCAGAGCTGAGCTTTTCCTCCTCTGAGGACATCAGCACAGGGCACGCCAGGAGCTGGCGCTTCTTCATGCCAAGAAATGGCTTTGTAAAAGAAATCCTGTTCCTTTTCCTGAGCATCCGATTCCAGGTGGGGAAGATGCCAGGCGGGACGTGGTCCTGGGCAACCTGATCTAGGTGAAGATGTCCCTGCTCATTGCAGGGATGAGCTTTGGGGGGTGCCTTCCAACACAAGCCATTCTATGATTCTATTCTATGATTCTAAACCCCTGTCCTCAACCCGCCTTGGCCACCATGGAGGTGCTGGGTTGGCCCCTGCGCTCCCTTTCCCTTGTCTCGGAGCACATGTGCAGCCGGGGCGGTGCAGGCAGCGGCTCTGGGGCTGGCCTTCCAGGCGCTGCCGTGCAGGATCCGGTTCCTCTTTTGTCTGCCTTTGTTTGGGGGTTTGAAGGAGGAGAAATTAAAAATGCAAAGAACAAAATTTTTTTTTTGGTTTTTGTTTTTTTTTCTTTTTTTTTTCCCTTAAATTTATACAGAAAAAAAAAAAAAAGAAATAAATCAGAATAAACCCAGCCAGGAAGAATCTGCAGCCTCAGGTTTGCCAGTCCAGAAAACACTGCTCATTGATCTGCATAGCAATAGGTGACGCTCGTCCTCATCCCACACAGACTGAGGGCCTCATCTCTTGAGTTTTTCAATGACTTTTTCCTTCTAATGACATCGATTTTTTTTCTGTTGGGTTCTTTTCGCTGCTGCTTTATCGTTACTCTCATGGGATAGGTTTTGCTCTCCAGCGAAATGCAATTGTTACTCCTCTGTGTCTTGCAACTATATTTGTTAAAGCTATTTGCAAACGTTAAAAAAGAAAACTAATAATAATAATAATAAAAAGTCTTATGTGTCAGGCACTTTATCCAAACTGTGCTGTGTGCTCTGGAGTTTGTTCCTTGTTCTTTGCAATGACTCGCGCAGGGGAAGCTATCAGGAAGCTCAAACTCCAGCCTACTGACAGGTTTTACAAGAGGACAAAAAGGAATGACTCTCTATTTGTTCATCCTCTACTGGTCATGACTGTGTTGTATTTCTGCAGCTTTCTGTTTCTTCAATAAATTATTTTCTAGTCATTCACATGGCGTGAGTGTTGTGTGCCGTGGGTCAGCTCCCTGCAACGCAGCTCCGAGCAGCCCCCTTCCAACCAGCTCCATTCCTTGCCCTAGGCCTGCCCCGAGAGCATCAGGGAGTAGACTTGGGGATCATGCCCAGGCAGCTGGGAAAGGTTCCTTTCCCCCCCCATAGTTTTCCATCTGGTATTTGCAGGGGTGAAAGCTTTCCTAGGGGAAGCCTCAGACACTTTCATTTCTTGGCAGCATCCAGCAGCCTTTGGCCAGAGCCCAAAATAAACACTTTAATTCACCCAAACTGGGTGCAGATGAGGCCAAAGCACTTGTCAAACAAACCCATCAGGGCGTGTGTGCCGCAGGCAGGTCCAAGCCCCCCTGGCTGATGGAATTACCTCTCTTTTGATCCCAGTATCACGTCCCGCCGTGCGTTTTGCCATGGCACCAAGTGCTGGCAGGTCACAAAGAGCTGGTGGCGCGCACAGATGGACCCACAGGACCTTTCTGCGCAGCTTTGTTGGTGGGGTAGCAGGGATTTGCAGGAGACAAGAGAAAAGCTGGAGTTCCTTTAATTATAAAATAAGAGCAATAAAGAGGGTGATCCAGTCACGGGTCACTTGCTCACATCCAGCAGTTGCTGCTGATGTCCCCACTGTGGAGCCCTGCAGCTCCCATCCCTCTGGGCAGAGCTGGTGAATGTCACCCCAGTGCTTCGCCCTCCCCTCAACAGCACTTTGCAGGGCCTGTGGGCACAAGCTGTCCCTGGAGATGGGGATATCAGTCCCATGGGAGTGGGGCATGGCACACAGCAGACACCACCACTCATGCGGGGATAGCAAAGACAAGGAGGTGGAGATCATAGAATCATGCAATGGTTTGGGTTGGAAGGGACCTTAAAGCTCCTCCAGCTCCAACCCCTGCCACGGGCAGGGACCCCTTCCACTGGAGCAGCTTGCTCCAAGCCCCTGTGTCCAACCTGGCCTTGAACCCTGCCAGGGATGGGGCAGCACCTCAGCATCCTCACAGATGGTGGGCAGCGATGAGGAGAGGCTGCTGGAAGCCAGGCTGCTCTGTTGGGCTGATGCATGTGAATGCCACGGGCACCAGAACCAGCCCGATGTGCGTGGCAGAGGTTGGTTGCTTTCTGTACAGGCTGTAACACACCCGGTGTGGAGCAGACAGAGCTGCTGGCAGGACATGTCCCAGAGTTTAGTGCCTGGAGCAGCAGCCCCCCAGGCTGGTCCAGCCCCTCCGCATCCGTAGGGGCTGCCCCTGGCTTCAAACCCATCTAAATGAGATTGGAAAATGCACCTTGACAGCACCTCCCACGCCAGCACAGGGGGAGGTTGATGCTGCCAGGGCACCCTACGGCGAGGGGCTGGGGGGGGACGGCAAAGCCCGGGTTTGCATCTCTGGATGCAGGAGACCGGGGCGAGCAGCCCCAGCCCGCAGGCTGTCCCCGCGGGTGATGAGCCCGGCGTAGCCTTCCTGGTGGGAGAAGGCGTAGCTGGAGCGGCGGTGGAAGGAGCCGCGGGGGACGTGGGCACGCAGCTCCACCGAGGGCTCCGGCGCCTGCTTTGCCTTCAAGCGGGTCTTCTGCAAGGAGATGAGGAGATCAGGGCTGTGGCCACCCCCCAGGCAAACCCTCACCCCAAGGGGGGACGTGCAGGGATGCCCTCCACCGAGGCACGGTTTGGCTCCTGGCTCCACCATGAGCCGAGTTGCCACGAGGGGATGCGCACCATAGGAACACTCCTGGGGTCTTCAAAGCTGCTGGAGCTCTGGAGCACATTCTCAACCCCTGCTCTTATCTGGGACCTCTTTGTACCACCAGAAGGGTGTAAACCCATAACCCACATGGGAATGAGCTCTGTGAAGGCTGGGGGTGGTACCAAAACCTGCTCCAGACCCCAGTGCCTCCTAATTGGCAGGTCCAGGGAGTCCTGGAAGCCAGTTCCAGACTTGGACACCAGTGGCATGAGCAGCCACCACCAGGTGAGTGGTGCCACCAAGGAGAGGTGACACGTCCCGGCTGGCTTCCCTGCAGAACAGCCCCAGAGCCCTCTCCGTGCCATCCCCATCAGCCCTCACCTGCTGGATGGTGGTTTTGCCTGCCATGGTGTGGTACAGGTGGATGGTCAGTGAGGGGATAGTGTTCACCACCAGGGACAGCAGGACCACGAGCAGGACGTAGGGGTCGGTCAGGGCGTTCCGGGTGGCATCTGTCAGTGCAAGAAGGTGGTGGGTGATGCTTAAGTAGGGAAGGTGGAGAGCACAGAGGGAACGACTGTCGGGGGACAGGTCCGCACCCATGAAGGTATCAAAGGGTCTAAAGAGGAGATGGCACCTAAACTGGAGTCAAAAATCAAGACAGCCGGATCAAGAAGTTGTGATGGAGAGAGGATCTACCAGGTGGGAAACAGCTTGTAGTACCAAGGCATCTGACCTGGGAAGCAGAAGATGGCAGGGGCTATCCTGAAGGCACCGATGCTTTGGGTCAAGAAGGAGAAGAGGCAGAAGAGCAGCAGGCTGGCAGCGACCATCGCAAAGGACAGCACCGTCCAGAACTTCGTGTCCAGGATGATCTGTAGTGACAAGGGCAGAGCGCACAGCGCCCGATGGGGATCCTCTTCCATTCAGTCCCAGGTTCCTCCCCAGCCACAAAGCTGCTGGGGATGGTGTCAGAGGGCCCAGGCCCTCAACATCTGCCACGGGGCCAGATGGGGAAGGGCAGGTGGGTGCTCACCTCCATGAGGACCGACAGCAGCGCTGACGTGGCCACCGTGACAGCAAAGGACTCGTAGTCACCAACAACCTTGCTGCCCACATGGTCCCTGAAGGCCCAGAACGCGATGTAGAAGCTGGCGAGCGAGGTGCTGACCCCGTGCAGGAGGGTGATGCCGAAGACGCGGTAGTTGAAGAGCTCATCCTGCTGCCCGACCACGTAGAGCTCAGGGAACTCCAGGCTCTTCTTGGCACTCACGTCCTGTCGAGAAGGCACCAAGCATCACCCTCCCCATCACACTGGGAAGCAGGATTGGGCCCACCCCATGCAATACCCGCTACAGGAATGCTGTTGTGGGTCCCTACACGCGGTTCCTGTGGGGTGATGGGGAACAGGACCGCTGGTAAGCTCCAAATGCCCATTGAGCTGCTTGAACCTGTGTCCCAGCATAAAAAGCCATGCAAATGGGGTGGAACAACTGCCAGGCTGACTCACACCCACTGAGGATGCAGCCTCCAGGCCCAGGGGCTGGATGCAGCCCAGTGAACCCATACCTGCTCCAAAAGGCCCATGGACAGCACAGGGTAGGCGGTGTAGAAAATGTTGTAGAGCGCAAGGAACCAGCCCTCATACAGGGGCTAGAAGGGAAAAGAAAGCAGCCGTGAGAGCAGTGGTGCTTTGAAAGGACTCCCAAAAGATGCCCAGGCACCAGGGGCGAGCCCAGGAGATCCAAACTCTGTGGAAATCCCCATGGACTTGCCCCAAGTTCTGCATCAGCCCCACATTGTCTGCAGCAGTCAATGGACTGTGGGACCATGCTACAGATGGAGATGAGGGGGGCTGGAGCCACACGGTGGTGGTCAAGGTACACTGATGGCCTTTGGGATAAAAGCTCCCATTTTGGAGGAAACCAGCTAAATGCACATGGGATCTCTCCCTGCATCTGTCCGACACTGAGCTGCAGCTCATCAGGACATCCCAAACCTCCACCCAAAAGGCTGCTTTTCCCAATCCAGTCAGGTAAAAGGCACATACCCAGTTGTAACTCAGCCACACAGCCCCCACGAATTGGACAGTCCAATACCAGGGCAAGGGAGAAAGGGGACCAGGGTGGTGATGTGCCCACCAGGCAGTACCAGGCACGAGACCTGCATGGGATCCTCTGCGGAGGGGTTGAAGCACCGATGGGACGGATGCAACCCCTGCTGATGGCTTCATTCCTCACCTGAGCCGTGAATCCACTGTGGAAAGCGAACCAGACCTGGGCCATGAGGCCGGCAAAGGTCTTGTAGAAGAAGCAGCGCAGGAACTTGCAGATGCGGAGATAAGCCCAGCGGCCATGGACGAGCAGGAGGCGCTGGAGGTAGGAGAACTGCGCCAGGGCATAGTCGCTGCACTGCACGGCTTGTGCGCCCTCCAGCCCATTGATGCCCACCCCGATGTCGGCGGCTGCAGAGGACAGGAGGGGGTGAAAGGCAGGTGAGGAGGTTTTGGGGGAGTTGGGTGCTTGTTTTCCCTGCTGAGGAGCAGAGGGTGAATCCAGTGGTGATGGGCAAAGGGAAGAAGCCCCCTTTATCACATCCCGCAGGAGCGATGTGCCAGGCATGGCTGGGTGAGCGAAGAGCTCAGTGCCATGTCAGGGCTGCTGGAGAAGGGCAAGGGATGTCTCTGCCTGCTGCACAGATGGGGGCTGGAAGTTTCATTCATCAAAGCAAGTGGTCCACCTTGCTCTTGTCTCAGGCTGGTCCCGTGCCTCTCCCACCCTCCCAGCACAGCATCAAGGGGGTTCCTCTCCCAGCTCCTCGCCTCAAAGGAGGTGGTGAGGTGATGGAGATGGCACATGGGGTACCACCAGTTCCCACCAGTGGGATGCACCGACTGAACCCCACACTCCCCCCTGCCCCGAGCCTCACTTTTGATCATGTTGACGTCGTTGGCCCCATCCCCGATGGCCAGGGTGATGGCTTTCTTGTGCTTCTTCACCAGCTGCACCATGAGGGCTTTCTGCTTGGGGGTCACCCTGCAGCAAATCACTGCCTGGCAGCTGGTGGCCAGGTCCACGAAGGCCTTCTCCACCAGACTGCCCTGCAGCTCTGAGCCCGCAGCCCTGCAGCAAGGCAGCCGCTGCCACAGCCTCCGCTCCTCCTTCAGCACCTCTCCAGTGTGGAGGATTTTGTCCTTAGGGAAGAGCACAATGGTTGGGACCTCACTCGGTAGCGTTCATAGCGTGAGACATCCCCCCACCCCCCCGAGCTCTTCAGTGATCCTCTTAAATCTTGTAGATGCTACAAGGAAGTGACCCCCAGCTCATCACACAGCAAGGCACTGTGACCAGGAGACCAGTTCGTCCCAGCATCATGGGAAGCCTGGGGAGCTGATGCCAGCATGCCTCATCCCACGAGACCGACTGGAGCAGTGTGACTGAAGCCCCCCAACACCAAGTGATGGGTACAAAGTTGTCGCCCTCTCCCCTCTTCATTCCCCAGCCCAAAATGGGCTTTCCCTACCCTTTGGGAAGGACACCCATCACATCCTGGTGCCACCCAGCACCAGGGCACAAACAGCACAGGTTGGGCAGAGCACAGAGCATCCAAGTGCCACCTTACCAGGAAGTCCCCACTGATGATGAGCGCTCTCTTCTTGTGCTGTGAAGCCTTGGGGCGCTGCTGGGAGAGGCTGCTGCTGGACTGGGCTTCCCCATTGCCACTGGAGTTGTTGTTGCTGACCCAGTGAGCCTCAAGGATCTCACTGCGTGAGGAGGGGGGGGTAGGAGCTGAGGGCTGAGACCTGCAGTTGGCTTTTGCCATTGTAAAGACAGCGCCGGGAAGATGTTCCCAGTGGTGGGAATAGGGGGGGCAGAGAGGGGGCCCCAAGGGCTCACTGCCCTCAGAAATCAGCCTCTGTCCCTGTGGTTTAGAGGCTGGAGAGGCAGCTTGGGCAAAGCCTGCCAGGGAGGCCAGTGCTGTAGGAGCAGGAACAGACAGGAAGCCTGGAAAAGCATCAGGGACACCCAGGCTGGGACAGGGAAGGAGAAGCATCTCTGGCAGAGTTGAGCTCTGCCCAAATCCTGTGCCCTCAAGGGGTCTTCAGCAGGGACAACAACATCTGGAACCAGGAGGTCACAGCTCCTCACCTGACCTCCTTCTCCTCCAGGATCTCCATGTCATCCGTGAGCAGCTTGCACGCGTAGCCGATGTTCACGGCAGTCTCTGCAACACGCAGGGGGCAGTGGCCACTGGTGCTGCCTCCTCCACCGCAGGGACAAGAGCCCTTGGTGGGCAGCAGCCCCTGGGGGCTCTGCTCCAGCTCTGAGCCATCGCAGATGCTTCCCCTGCCTCAGTTTCCCATGGGTGACACGATGTGTGGGACATCGGCTGTGTACCAAAGGGAACAGCAGGGCCTGGCTGCTGCCCAGCCCCAGGGTCTCATCTCTGGTCGTGGTTAGGGGAGAAGCTGAAACGCGTTGGTTGCTTCCACTGACCTTGCTTGTCTCCCGTCAGCACCCACACTTTGATGTTGCCCAGTTTCAGCAGCTGGATGGTTTCAGGGACTCCATCTTGCAGCTTGTCCTCAATGGCTGTGGCCCCGAGCAGCTGGAAGGAGGGCGAGTATGGGGCAGGACAAGATACAGAGGTGGGAATTACTCCTGGATCCAACCAGGAGGCTGTGCCCGGGGTGGACACGACCCAAGAGGTACCTAACCCAGTGCATGTCACAAAGCACCCCTGGCACGGAGCTCCCTGCCAGGGGATGGGTGTTGGGTTGGACACTTCACCCCCCTCATTCCAGAGGGCTGAGCCCCACGCTCCTGCCCTCGGTGGGACCAGCGCAGCCGGTTCCTCACAACCCCCAGCCTCATCCCACCTGCAGGTTCTGCTCCATCTCCTCGTACAGCTTGTCCAGCTCCCGCGCGCGGCCCTGCAGCAGGATGCTGGCCTCACGGTGCCTCCTGCTCCAGTCGCTGTACTCGACCTCGCTCACCTCCTTACAGGCCAGGCACAAAGTCCGCAGCGTCTCCTCTGCAAAGCGCTGCAGAGATGGGACATGAGGGCTCCCTTCCCTCAGCCCCTGGACCAGGGCATCACCCCAGCTCCCATGGGCAGAGCCAGAGGACCTGAGGGGCTCCCTCTGGGCTCTGACCCGCTCCCATCCTACAGCATCCGCGTGAGCATCCTTGCCATGAGCACGCAGAACACTGAAGGGGGGTTTGATGCCCTCTTAGCCCCTGTCCCATATGCCCATGTGAGGCTCTTAGAGCAGAAGGAAGGAAGAAAGACCAAACTCCTGAGGCAAGGGGGAGAAGGGCCTCCAGGACACCCAGCCCAGCAGGGAGACCAGCCCTTTCCACCCCAGGCTGGCATGGGACTCACATCCAGCGCCCTCTCGGTGAAGGTCTCATTGGGCCCTCTGCTCTGCAGTCTCTCCAGGATGACCGTGTCAGCCCCCTTGGTGTAGAGACGGATTGTGCCCTGGGGGTCCCGCACTGGGAGGGAGGGGAATGACAGCTTAGCTACCCAGAGAGATGACTCCCACCCACCGCTGTCCCCGTGCCATGGCCCTGCTGCAGAAGGCATCACAGTGCACACTGGTGCCTCTCTACCTATGGTTGTAGGAAGCACAGGAACTCCCCCATATCTACACCATCACAAGGCAGGATCAGGCCTCAAGGGCTGTCAGTTCCTCACACACCCCCTCTGAGCCCCTGCTTTGCTCACTCTCAGCTGCTTAAACCCTTCTTGGTTACCTACCCCAAGGTATGAGGGTGAGCAAAACCATAGGGATGACCAGAACAATCCTTAGGATTGCCAATCCTAAATCACTCACAGCCACCCCAGTGGCATCCCTTTGCAGGGCTGGGAATGGAAAGGGCCCCTGAGACACCCTGTCCCACTCACCTAAGACAGACATCCTCTTGCGATCGCTGTTGAAGTCCAGCATGGCCAGCACTTTGTACACCCTCTTCTTCCCCAGCTCACTGATGGTGATGGTGTCTTGTGTTCGGGCCAGAAAGATGTACCCCAGGTTCCTGGCTGCCAGCACCAATGCTTCTTCATCTGGTGAAGCTGCCTGGTAAACCAGCTGGTCTGCAGAAGAGTTGGGATTAGACAAGGAGGCTCCCAGCCAAGCAGCTCTTGGACATCTGAAACACCCTGTTCGTGCCCAGCACCAGCATTATCTATGGACACCCTAAAGTCCAGGCCACCACCCTTGTCAACCTCAGTCCTTCTTGTCTCATCTCTTCTGCTCATGGCCCCAGGAAAGACAACTCTTGTAGATGCCACAGAACACGACCCCGGTTTCCCAGCTCATCAACGCAGCAGGCACTGTGACCAGTTAGTCCCAGCATGACCAGAAGAGCACGGTGAGCTGCTGCCGGCCTGCATCATCCCAGACAGGGATGGATCCTGGTCCCAACCTTTACAACAAACCCAAATGTGCAGGGGCTCTCACACACCCTGCTCCCCACGCTGCAGAGCTTTCCTAAGTGATGGAGGAAGCCTCCATGGCCTCAGTGCCTTGGACCGGCTTGACCCCGCTCCGAGCACATCATCCACCGCAGCCAACCCACCGCCCTTCTCCTCCACCATGACGGTGTGGCAGAGGGCCAGGAGCCTCAGGAACTCCCTCAGCACTGGGTCCTTGTCCCGCTGGGCAGCTTCCAGCAGTGTCACATCGCAGAAGTCCGACTTCTTCTGCACATTCTGGGTCCAGGTCACCCCCGAGCCCTGCAAGAGGCACAGGGAGGCTGCAGGCACCCAGGAGAGACTGACTGCACTGGGGATGCTGCTGGTTGCAATACAACAGCTCTGTGCTGGTGTGGTCCAATCCAGATCAGAGTTTGTAAGTCGAGCTCTGCATTGCCGAGTATAGAAAGGTTGGCAATGAAAAGCAAATTGAAAACCAGACCTGCAGTGGTTTATAACCCCAGTTCCCCTGTCCTTAACTGGCAGCTGAGGACCAACAAACTCACCAGCCCAAGGGAACACGTGCCACTGTCTTACAACGTGGGACCCTGTTGTAAGCAAGCTTGGGTTGGAACGGCTGGGCCTGCTGCTAGTGTGAGCAATGGCCACAAGGATGCTGAGGAGCATCTCTGTGATAAGGGGAGATTGTAGGAGCTGGGTCCGTTTAGTCCAAAGAGCAGGCAGAGAGGGGGTCCCCTCATTGCAGGATGGTGCCAGGCTCTTCTCAGTGGTGCCCAGGAGGAGGAGCAATGTCCAGAAACTAAAGCACACCAAGTTCCACCTCAGCATGAGGAAGAACTTCCCACTGAGGGTGGCAGAGCCCTGGCACAGGCTGCCCACGGGGGCTGTGGAGTCTCCCTCTCTGGAGACATCCCAAACCCCCCATGGGCACGTTCCCCTGGTGGCCCTGCTTGCACTGGGTGATGTCCAGAGGCCCCTTCCAACACTGATGATGCTGGGATTCTGTCATCACATCTCCCAGCCTGGACCAGAGCTTTGGGCATCAATGGGAGCCCGGGAGGTTGTGGCTGGAGGCCCAGGGCTGCACGTGGGGATGTTCCCAGGTAGATTCTGTGCTATGGCTTTGACCGAGCAAGGAGCCTCATCTGGCCCCATGTTCCATGAGAGGGGGGAGTTACGCACCCGTGGATGTTTGTCCTCATGGCCCGTGCCCGTACCTGCCAAAATGAAAAGAATTTAACTAACAGAGCTCACAGGAGCATCACTTAGGGGGGTTATGTGTGTGCCTTTGAGCAGCTTCTCAACAGGGGACCTCTCCTTTTGCTGCTCAAGAGACTGGCCAGAAGGGACCAGTTCTCAGCCTGGTCACAAGCCAGGCTCTCACAGGATGGGCAGGTTTCACTTATTTGGCTCTTGGACTGTTCAGACACATTTTCAATGTTAAAAACTCAGCTCTAGCTGAGCAATTATATGCATTAACTGTGATGAAACAACATGAGGGGGATGATAACGCCTTTGCCTCCTCCATGGGTCACCAGAAAGCCTCAAAGTGCCCAAATTTGGAAACCAAGCTGCTTTCCACCAGAAAAACGCTGCAAGGAAAAGCAAAACCTCCTTTTTCTCTCCATGACCTTCATAGAAAAGAAAAATCCCATGGGCTTCACTGGCCCACGGCTCTTCTGCTTCCTCTGTCCTGGGCAGTGTCAGCCGATTATTCCAGGTGGGATCCACCTTACCCACACCATGCGTTTGCCATGGAGCTGCCGCTGGGCTCCTAACCCCAGGCTCCCTTTTTTCATCAGGGAAAACCTCGCTGATCTCAGCTGAGTTTGGGGCATCTCCTGACCCCATGCACTGTGTGGCCATAGGCATGGTGGCCCCTGCAAATCCCCAGTAACGTGCGTGATGGGAACAAGCCAAACCCCTCCAGCATCTTCTGTCTACGTGCTGGAGCACCAAGATCAATCCACGTGCCTCAAGCTCCCCAGCAAGGCAGGAAGAGTGGGAAGAGCCAATCCAAGCTTTACCTAACTCGTGAGTCCCTACAAAGGTTACCGTAGACGGCCCCATTGACACAGCATTTCTTGAAGCTCATCATGTTTTGCGTCAAGGTGCCCGTCTTGTCCGAGAAGATGTATTCGATCTGGCCAAGCTGATCATTGAGGCTGGTGCTTCTGGCTTGTGCTGGGATGTCCTTGGCAGCGTAATACATTTCCAGATCCCAGTTGATAAAGCAGCTGTTCACCAGGTAGATGAATTCAAACCTAGGGAGTCAGGGAGAAGAAAACTGATGCTGGGGAAGGAGATCTCATTGCTCGCATCCCAGGGGCACTTGAGAATCTGACATGGGGAAGAAAAGGCAGAGGGGAACTCCCCACCTGGATCCTATTGCTCTGAGCTTGGGGGAGGAAAGAGGTTTTTCCTTATTTGTGGCCTGGTTTCCAGAAGGCTCCGCATGCCAGACTGAGAGCCCACTGGGGCCCAGGCAATTGGGGTCCCCTCTGGAAATCTGGCCTTTGATGACAAAATGCTTACTGGAGATTCAGCAAAGGGCCAGGCAGTTTGGAAACTGCTTCTTCCAGCACAGATTGTGATCATGGCCAGCTGTGGCCTTCTCTTCCCCACCCTGCTGCTGCTCAGCGTGAAAACACCGGCATCAAGTCTCATCCTCAGCCTGCCCCCCGTTTCCAGCATCAGTACGTGCCTTTGCATCTCTTTTCTGCCTTTCCCCTGAGAAGATCTCAAAGCTCATCATCAGTGTTTGTAAGATGCACCCCCCCCCCCTCCATCCTTACCCTCTTACAGCTAAAGGAACACATGGGAATGACTTCTTCAAGGTCACTGATGGGTCTTTTGTGCAGCCCCATTTTGTGGCTATAAACCCAAGTGCCAGATGATGGCCAAGGACAGGGAGCGGGGTCCTGATCTCTGACCACTTCCAAGCTCTGTTGCTCTTACATTATATACATGGACATGGGTATGATGATGCTCAGGAGGATTGTGAAGCCCCAGAAGTTGAAGAAGGCTTGCTGGGCGGGGGTTGTGTGCTTGTAGAAAGCAGAGAGGTAGCTGTGCTTCTCCTGGAACATCTTGGCCCAGAACCCAGAGGCAATGGCGAGGCACAGTGACATGACCAAGAGCACCACGAAGATCTGAGACGAGAAGCCAGGGTGAGAATGCACCATCGCACAGAGCCCATCAGACCCCTTCCTAGCACCAAACATTGCCTCTTCCAGACTGTCTCATTTAGCTGTGAGCCTGTGCAAAGGTGTCCTGGCGCCTGAAGCTGGTTCTCAAACCTCATCCCTGGCTGAGATGAGGGATCCCAGCACGTATTTCAGCTGGCACATACATAACACACTCACAAAGCAAACCCCAGCTTTCCCACCTTCCTTATTGCCTCAGACACCATCTCCCTGGACACAGGGTGTTACTGCTGCAGTACCAGCAAGCAGAGGAATGCTAGCGGCCAGTCTGAGGGGTGATGATGGCCAACTACCAGGAGCAGGAGTAAGAGCCCTCCAGTTACAAGCACGCTGCTTTGCTTCCCGTGGAGGAAAGGTTTCTCTTTTCCCTTCCTCCATCTGCTCCGTGAAGGTCCCTTGGCTCAAGCCACCTCCTTGGACCTGCACTGTTATGGATCATTCAAGCAGGCCTGGAGGGGCTGGAGATCCCTGAATACTCCAGCTCCCTCATCCAAGGGGCTGCTCTACAGCTGAGGACTCAGAGCTGCCAACACAACCACGTGCAGACAGCCCCGGATCCAGCAGCTGCCAATTCCTGGGAGCATCACTTGGTGTGTGCCCATAACATGTTAAACCCAAGGCATCTTCAGCAAAATACTGCAAACTTAAGAAGATCAGTGTCACCCAAGCAAGCATCCTCTCATGAGAAGACTCTAGAGGCTGCAGACCAGGAGGTGTTTGCACCACTCACTATGATCACCAACCGGTCCATCATGCGGTCCAGCTTGGTTTTCTTCCGCTTGATCTTTCCACAGTTCCTCATAATTTTGGAATCGAATCCTGAATGAGAAACATTTTAGAAGTAAATCCACAAGCCCCCAGAGGGTTGCCTTGCAGCAAAGGGCTTCTGGTTTCCTCCATAACAACATCTCCCTGCCTCTGAAGGCTTCAGAGGACCACATCCCTCAATCAGAGGTTAATCAAACCATGGCTGCACACTTGGAGGAGTGCTGCTTGCACCAAACCTTGTCCCTTTCCTCCCACAGCTGTTCATGGAATCCCAGCCTGGTTTGGGTTGAAGGGACCTTAAAGCTCCTCCAGCTCCAACCCCTGCCACGGGCAGGGACCCCTTCCACTAGAGCAGCTTGCTCCAAGCCCCTGTGTCCAACCTGCCCTTGAACACTGCCAGGGATGGGGCAGCCACAGCTTCTCTGGGCACCCTGTGCCAGCGCCTCAGCACCCTCCCAGGGAAGAGCTTCTGCCTAAGAGCTCATCTCAGTCTCCCCTGGGGCAGGTTCAAGCCATTCCCCTTGGCCTGTCCCTACAGGCCCTTGTCCCAAGCCCCTCTCCAGGTTTCCTGCAGCCTCTTCAGGCACTGGAGCTGCTCTCAGGTCTCCCCTTCAGGAGCCTTCTCTTGTCCAGGCTGCCCCAGCCCAGCTCTCTCAGCCTGGCTCCAGAGCAGAGCTGCTCCAGCCCTCGCAGCATCTCCATGGCCTCCTCTGGACTCACTCCAGCATCTCCCCGTGTCCAAGCTCTCAGATGCACTGAGCCCCAAAGCGCAGGAGGCCACCAAGGTGAGTGGATGCAGGACACGATGCGCTCACCTGCGTAGATAACCAAGCCGTAGCAGAGGTCGGTGTTGCGCAGCCTGCAGCCTCGCAGCAAGATCCTCTCGCTGTCAAGGGGGTAGGTCTGTCCCCTCCAGGCCAGCGTGCCCGTGAAGCTGTGCATGCGGCTGTTGGGCTCCTCACAGGTCACTCTCCCTGGGGCAGAGGGCAGGATTCAGGTAATGGCTTTGAGGGAAGGGAAAGGACCTTCCTGCCCCCTCGCCCCCCACGCCTGCCCCCTCCAAAGAGGGGTGCTGGGGAGATTCAGGGATGGTCGGGGCCTCTCCAGGTGCAGTTGGGAAAGGGATGGCTCAAATCCAAGCTAAGCTGGAGGAGGGTGCTCGGTTCACTGGGCTATAAAACCAGAGGAGGTACAAACACAGCTCCATCCCCAGAGCCTCTGGGAGGGGAATGTGCATCCTGTGGAGGACTAAAGGGGAAAACAGCCGGGGTCAGAGCGGTTTGGGAGCCAAGCACTTGATTCCCATAGGAAAATCAAGATGCAGGGCAGGGGGAAGGCGCACAACCCCAATGTGCCTTTTTGCTGGGGAAGGTCCTCCATGCAAGGAGGAGAGAGTGCAGCCTCACGTTGGACTGATGGCCCTTGTGCCTAAGGGGACAGGGACTCCCTGAGGCTGAACCCGTCCCATCCCAGTGGGAATGCCGCAGCCTTGCCCAGATGGGAGACTCACCATCAAAGGCAGCCATGCTCTCTTCCCTCACCAGCTCCTGGTGTGTGACCAGCAGGGCTTGTCTGAACTTCAGGTTTGTCTCCCTGTGAACAACAGCCAGGGAGGGAAGACTCTACCAGCACTGTGGGGTGACGGAGCTCTTAATTCTGCTGTCGGCCCCATGGGACACAGCCAACCATTAATGACCAGGTGGTTACATGAGTGATGCCAATGAAGAGCAAAACGGGGACCAGGCATGGAGCACTCACAGGGGGAGCCCTGGCCACATTCAATGGTTGTTACTGAACTTGCAGTGTGCCCGACCTCTCCCCCCCAACGCTGGGGTGTCCCCAGGACCGGAGCCGTTGCCTCCGTGTCTCCATCCCTCTTCTCCCATGGCAACAGCAGCACCGTGCCCCTCTCCTCACCCATCGATGTCGGTGGTCTCCACGTAGCACAGGCTGCTGGGCTCCGAGCTGCACAGCAGGAGCATGTCGGCCTTGAAGAGCAAACAAGGGAAGAGAGAGCACTTGGCTGAGCCCCTCCTGACCACGCATCCCCAGCCGTGGGGCAGAGGCAGCTCCGGGGGGCAGCACGCACCGGGACCAAGCTCTCCTTCCGCAGGCGGACGATGTCCCCAACGCAGATGTCGCGCCACTTGCGCCAGCGGAACCTGCAGGAGGATGAGAGGGGAAGGGGTTTTTATCCCTGCGGAGCAGCGGGGATGGAGGCTGCGGCTCCTTCTGCCCTCTGGACCGGTCCTGCATGAACGGGGTCTCCAGGGTGCCGGTTCCTCTGCCGCAGTGGTGGCCTCGCGTCTGCACAGCCACAGGATGGCTGAGCACTGAGGAGAGCGCAGGACCCGTTTGTCACGTCCGTATCCCATGTCCCTGTGGGTGGCAGGGACCTTCAGCCCCCTGCCCACGGATGGGCAGTGTTGGTCCTTCCCTGGACCACTGTTAGGCTATGATACGGCTCCATGAGATATGAAGACCTTCAGAAACTTCTGTGGCCAAGGAACCCTCCTCCCAGCATATCACAGCTTCGTTAGACCTGCTGTCAGGCACTGGAACGGGATCACCCATCCCTACAGGGCAGCTGCAGGATGGGAGGTGATGGGAGTTTGCAGAGTCAGGGGGCATGGCACCAAAACCTTTCTCCGCTGCTATGCTCAAGGAGGCTCAGCACTTCAGGGGATCCATTGCTCCACCCAGACCTGGAAAACCCAGCTCCAGCTCCCCCAGGGCCCTCACCTCTTCCCACACAGGATCTCACACGGCCTGCTGTTGATGTTTCTGTCGCTTTGGTGACGGCCCTGCCAGACAAAACCATGCCAGCTGAAAACATAGAATCATCGAATAGGATCATAGAATGGCTTGGGTTGGAAAGGACCTGAAGATCATCCAGTTCCAACCCCCCTGCCGTGGGCAGGGACACCTCACACTAAACCAGGTCACCCAAGGCTCTGTCCAACCTGGTCTTGAACACTGCCAGGGATGGAGCATTCACAACCTCCCTGGGCAACCCATTCCAGTGCCTCACCACCCTCACAGGAAAGAATTTCCTCCTTAGATCCAATCTAAACTTCCCCTGTTTCAGTTTTAACCCATCACCCCTTGTCCTATCACTACAATCCCTAATGAAGAGTCCCTCCCCAGCATCCCTATAGGCCCCCTTCAGATCCTGGAAGGCTGCTCTGAGGTCTCCACACAGCGTCTCTTCTCCAGACTGAACAGCCCCAAACTGCTCATCCTAGAGAGACACAGACATGGGGCAAGGACATGCTGCAGCCTGCTTTCTGAAGCAACCAGAAGATGTATGCTGGTGAATGTAGAGGCTAAAATCCCTCAAGGTATTTCTGGTGACCACCCTGGGAATATAACCATTGGTTAAGAGATAAAGATGAGGGGGGTTGGTGTTTAGAACCCAAGGAAAGCAAACTGGCCAGTTCCCATCCTTCCTAAAGGAAAACACAAAGCGTCCTGGACATGGGAGACTTGATGGTTCATCAGGAACAACAAATGACAGCAACTTCCAAGCTTTTCAGTTCACCCACAGCAAGAGGGCCCTTTCTGCTGCCCAGCTCCCCCAGGACCTGCCCCCAGCTCGAACAGCCTTTTGCTCCATCCCGTACTCACGATGTCGTCGATCAGGTCTCGCACACCCCGGATGACGAGAAGGCAGCTCAGGGGGAAGAGCAGAGGATACCAGGGCAGCGTGGAGATCGCGGGGAAGGCCTAGAGGAGGAGAACTTTACACCACTGACGCGACTTTCATCCCACTTTGGGGTGCTTGAGGTGACTCCCCCCCCTCATTCCCAGCTCCTCTCCCCAGCCAGCTCCTAAGGAACCCATCTAAGAAGACTC
Source organism: Pezoporus occidentalis (assembly GCF_034315485.1). NCBI lineage: Eukaryota > Metazoa > Chordata > Aves > Psittaciformes > Psittacidae > Pezoporus > Pezoporus occidentalis. The sequence continues at coordinate 198,531 of NW_026915053.1, read as the reverse complement.
AAATCCAGGTGTCTGCCCGCAGAGAACCGTCCTGTTGGCTTTCCACGTCCTTTTAAAGTGTGGAGTGTACGTGGGGCATTTGGAGGGCAGGATTTCTATTTAGGGATGGTTTCTCTTACATCCACATCCGATCAGTTTAATGTAACCAAGCTTAAGGGAGGTTAGACCCCTCTGAGCTCAGGACAAGGAGCACCGCTGACAAGCAGCATCCTTGGCACCATCTCACACCAACCACCAGGCATCCTTCCTTTTCTAGGCAGCCCTGCACACGCTTGGTGCCCAGCTCACCTGTAAGAAGATGACGAAGACAAAGTAGATGTTGGCCATTCGGTGGAACTGCTCGTAGAGGTTCAGGGGCAGGAAGGTGAAGACGTTGTACTTGGCTGTCTTAATGGCATTGCCCTGCAGAAGAAAGGCCCCAGTGGGCGTTCAGCCATGGAGAACCACAGAATCATCAACCGGGGTGGGAAGGACCTTTAAGATCATCAAGTTCCCCAGCACTGCCACGTCCCCTAAACCAGCTCACTACAGGAAATCAAGGACGTTCTGGTGCTTTCAGGACTTTTCACGGGGTAAGAGATGCCTTCAAAAATCCAAAGCCATGAGGGGAAACAAGGAGATTTATTAGAGGAAAGGGCTGTATAAAATCCAGACAAAACCACTTCCTTCACCTCCAGCTGGGGGGCCATTATTTAGCTGGGAAAAAGGAAAATCTGCTTTTGTTATATTAAATCTTAAAAAAACCAACACAGTCTTTCTTGTTATTGGACCATCAGACTAAAAAGCCTCCCTCACTGCGATTCTGCCCCTTTTCTGTCAGCTTCAGAGGGGATCTAGGGCAGGGATCCTCTTCATCCTCCAAACACGGGTTCGTGATGGACTTACAACGGTTGGGCTTGATGATCTTGAAGGTCTTTTCCAACCTGGTTGACTCTGAGTCTCCGATGCACTGAGGACTGTGTGCGTGAGTCCCCAGCACCCGGAGATGAGGCTGACTCACCGCGTACTTCTGCTTGCTCAGACAGAAGGCAAACCTCTTCTTGAATTGCCTGTGGTAGCTCCGGTCGTTGGCCCTCACCTCCCAGGTGAAAGCTGGAAAAGCAAGTGGATGTTCAGCACATCCCATGGGAGCCAGTGATGGTGCCACTGCGCTTACGGTGACCCGACGCTGGTTGGATGGGCTTTCCATAGAGCACCTACAGCTTGAGAGCTGCTGGAGGTGCAAACGGGACAGAGCTGGAGCTTCGGAACGCGTGGACAGAGGGCTCAGGAGGCCAGAAGCTTCCAGAGATGGGGGACTGCTGCACACACTTCCCCTCCGAGCCTCAGGCTACCTGAGCTCAGGTGCTGGGGTCGTGGTACAAGCAGGCCAGGTGAAGCACAACCCCTCCAAGCAACAGGACTTCGCTGGTCCTCTCCTGATTGAATCTTTGCTATCCCAGTTCAGAGGCTGCCAAGGGACATCCCAGCCACTCGTGGTCCCTCCTTCCAGCCCATTCACCCCAAATCTACTCCTTCTAAAGACAGGTGAAACCCCACAACGCGCTCCCTGCTCACCGACCTGGCAGCTGCTTCTTTCCGTGCAGGCAGCCTGGCTCCTGCTCAGCCATGCTGGTGCCACTGCCAGGATCTAGGAACAAGGACAACCACAACACGAAGCAATGAGATCCCCCCCGCCCCGGGATGCTCCTGCCCATGGCCAGGTACAGGTGTGCGGCCGAGCTGGAGGCAGTCCCACCTACAACAAAGCTGTTGGGACTGAGCCTCAAGGCTCAGCTTAGCTGGACCCCAGGGATGGGTATGGGAGAGGTGAGGCTGTTCAGGGCCATTAACCCATTGGTGCCCTCAGGGCCCTGACCCATTGCTCAGGGCATCTTCAGACCTTCCTCCAGGCTGTTAATAGCAAAGCTGAGGCCAACAGTGGTGAGTGCCAAGAGGTTTGCCTGGGCTCTCTGCTTCCAAACCAGCAAACAGCATGATGGCTTTCGTGGAAGGGTCCAAGCCTATCCTGAGTCTCATCGGGATGGAAGACTTTAGTTTTGTCTGTGGTCATCCTTTCAGAAGATCCCTCACGCTCAGGATCAGGCTTAAGTTGACTCTCCCCCACGTCCCTGCTGCATTGGGCGTCTCTGAGCCCCATTGTACCCAGTAACAATCCCCATTACCCCATTTACCCCGTCCACAGACCGCACGTCAGCTGCACAGCACCCCTGCTGCAGGTGAGGCCAAATGAAACTACAGCTAATTGGAGAGAGGAGGATGCTGGTGGAGCTGGGTGCTGCGCCAAGAGCCCAGGGGCAAAGGGAAAGAGGGAACTAAGACAAAGAATGATTCCAAGTTGGAGAAACTTCCACGGGGACATCCAAGAAGCCGCAGCTCCAACAAACCTCTTGTCAAACCTCACTCATCGCCTCAATGACTGCACTTCGGATCGGCAGGAACAGGCTGGAAGCGGGTGCCAGGGCCGGCAGCCAAACCCTTCCCTGGCCCCAACCCGGAGCTACCCAGGACCAGAAAGTGGCAGCAATGGCCACAGGCACAAGACATCCTCTGACCACTGCTCCACACCTCCTTTGGCCCCACAGTGATTCATTAACCCACGGATGCTCCTCCAAGTCAACACCGGGCACTCCTTTTGGCCCGGCAGGGAACATCCCGTCCCGTGGTCCCCGGGGGTGTCTGGCTGTGGACCAGCCCCTCGGGGCTGCTGTGTGCGGCAGGACCCAAAGTGGGGCTTTCTCACCCCTAAAAAGCAGAGCTTTGGGCTCCTGGAGGTTTGCATGGACTGAACCCGCTTTAAGCAGCAACGGGCGCCGTGCCCGCAGGGTTTGGGTTGGAGAAACACGTGGGGATTTGTGTCGCCCATGGAGCCGATCCGCTGGAGCGCTGGGATCCCAAAGCTCCAGACAAACGTGGGGCTGTTGCTCAGTTCCTGCTCAGGGCAGGGATTAATGTGAGAGCCCTTGGGTTCCCTGGGAGCCGCGGCGCAGGCTCTGCTGCTTTGAGCAGCTTTCTGCCCCTCCTGCTCCCACCCAGCCAAAGGAAAAAGGGGGAGCGGGTCCTACCCGGGGCTTGTGAGTGCTGCTGTTGTTTATGTGACTGCAGCATCCCTGTGGGACCTCAGCCGCTGCTACCCCAGAGACCCCCACAAAGCCACCCCGAGACCCCCATAAGCCCAAGGATCCCCGAAGCCACCACCCCAGGGACCCCCACCAACCCCGGAGCCCCGCTCCCCCACCAGCCCCCAGTTGCTGCAGTTCCAGCATCACCCCAGGCTCGGTCCCATCGCAGAGCCACCGGCCCACGGAAGGGCAACGGGTGGCGGGTGCAGCACCCGGCTCATGCCTCCTCCTGCCCTCGGCACGCAGGAAATGCCCCCGCGCTCGGGCCGGGTGGATCCCGGCTCGTTAAAGCCTCTCGGGGTGGTTTTCAGCCCCAGCTCCGAGCACATGCCCGGGCCATGAGTTTCCCTCCGCTCACCCCGTTTCTTCCCCCTGCTTTGATGCGACTCCAGGTGGAAAAGCATCTCCCCATCCCGAACCGCTCCCATCCGTGCTTGGGGGGGGGGGATGCCCTGGGCTCCCCCGGGGTCCACAGGGAGAGATGCAGCTCTCAGGAGAGCCCCCACCGCACCCGCAGCGCCCTCGGGTCCAGCGGGCACCCATGGGTGCCCCAGAGCGTGAGGAGGAGGAGGATGGGAGCTGCTGCCCCACTGCCCCCCCCCGTACCTGCACCGATCCTGCCGCCGAGCTCCTGCTGCCGCCCGCCCTGCCCCACGCAGGGACCGCGGGGACGGCCCTCGCCACACCTCCGGCCGCGGGCTCTGCTCTGCTCTGCCCTCCCCTCCCGCTGCCGGGGCTCCCCTCGCTGGCAGCGCTGAGCCTGCCCTCAGCCCCGGAGCTGCCGCAGGAGCCGCTCCCGTGGGATGCACAAGAGGATGGGGGCCGCGGTGTTCCCAGGGGAGAAGGCGCTGATCCCAAACGGGGTTGGGGGAGAGCGGGCACGAGCAGAGAGCAGGAGCTGGGCTGCGGGTGCGGGGTGACTTGGTTTCACCGCTGAGCACTGAGTCCCCACACCAGAGCCCTGGAGGCTGAGGAAGGTGGGAGGAAGAGGAGGCTGAACCACGCCGCCTCCGAGCAGCCCCTCGGGGACTGCGAACCCCGCTGGGGACAGAAACTGCTCTGTTGGTGGTGGCAGAGGAGAGACGAGAGCCAGCCCCGTGCCCCCCCGCTCTCCCATCCCACCCCGCACTCATCCTGCACAGCAGCCCCGCGGCAGTGGTCCTGCATCAGCCATCGGCAGATTAATTGCTCACGGCAATTAACCACAGAAACCTGGAGGCAATTACCCAAGTGCTGGCCGAGCTCTCCATAAAGCATCTCCTGAGCAGTTGGGAATAACTCGTTCTAGGTCCATACACAACACAGCAGCGCCGTGCTCCTGTATCCCCACATCCCCACTGGGAATACTGGCCAGCACTGGACCTGCAGTGGGATGGATTTGGGTTAACGTTATCCCAGCCCCTGTCTCCAAACACACGTGGAATTTCTCTCTTCCTGCTCCCTGAGCCCAGCACCTCCTTTCCCTGCAGATGGATTCCAAGCTGCCTTTGATGAAGACCATTTGCAGCCTGCACTTGGACAAACTGGAGTTTATCCATGAGACCGCCATGAATTTCCACCCCCTCAGCCCATCACCTGCCTTTCGTGCCTGCAATTCCCTGGCAGCTCCTGCAGGGTTGACACCTGGAGCAGCACCTGTGAGGAATTCCATCATTTCCAGCCCTCTCCTGCTGTGTCCCGCTGCTGCTCCCAACCTCTGCCCCACGGAGACCCAATGATGACGGCAGCACCAGCACAAGGAAGGCACGGCCAAGCCCTGGGCTCCAAACCTCAGCGTTCCCCCCATGCTTTCGGAGCCACTTGCTGCTTCCATAGGAATGAAAAGGATTTCCACACCCTGCCCTGGTGTCCCCGCACAGGGACACGTGGCGGGTGGCACCCAGCACCGATGACACTGGTGGGGAATGGCCGAGGTCACCCTGGCAACTGCAGCCACTGAAGGTGACTTTTCACCCATCAATGGCCCCTGCAATCAGCTGAGCTCCCCCCGGCACAGTGCACTGAGCGCCAGGGCAGAGGATGCTCCTCCGGGCACCGCGGTGACCGTCCCAGTGTGTCCCTGGTCCTTGCAAGGAAGGGTTAAACCTTTGAGCCCGGTGTTTTCGCTTTGCCCGTGGCCCAAGCGGCTCCAGGTGCCCCGTTCCACCCGGCTGAGCAGCCACAAAGCCCCGTTTGTTCAGGGAAAATAGTGATAATAACTTAGAAATGTGCCCTGCGGGACAGGGGCTGTTCCTCAGCATGGGAACAGCCCCATGTGCAGCCCTGGGCCTCCAGCCACCACCTCCTGGGCTCCCATTGATGCCCCAGCCTGGACCAGAGCTTGGGAGATGTGATCCCAGCATCATCAGTGTGGATGTGCCTCTGGACATCACCCAGTGCAAGCAGGGCCACCAGGGGAACGTGCCCATGGTGGGTTTGGGATGTCTCCAGAGAGGGAGACTCCACAGCCCCCGTGGGCAGCCTGTGCCAGGGCTCTGCCACCCTCAGTGGGAAGTTCTTCCTCATGCTGAGGTGGAACTTGCTGTGCTTTAGTTTCTGGCCATTGCTCCTCGTCCTGGGCAACACTGAGAAGTCTGGCACCATTCTCCTGGCATCACCTTTGAGCTATTGATCTGCATTGATGAGATCCCCTCTCAGGCTGCTCTTCTCTGACCAATCAGGCCCAGCTCCCACAGTCTCTCCTTATCAGAGATGCTCCAGACCGCTGAGCATCCTCATGGCCTTCACTGGACCCTCTCCAGCATCTCCTTGCCTCTTGTCCTGAGGAGCCCAGCACTGGACACAGTGCTCCAGATGTGGCCTCACCAGGGTCAGTAGAGGAGGAATCACCTCCCTTGACTGCTGCCACACTGCTTCTGATGCACCCCAGGATACTGCCTCCCACCAGCCCCTGGACCAGAAGTGCCGATGGAGCAGTGAGTGATGCCCTTGGCACCCAGCACCTGCCTCCAACACCCAAAAACTTCCCCCACCTCCCAAACCTGCACAACCAGTCCCCTTCCTGCTCCGCACCCTCCTCCTCTGCTCCCGGCCACCCTGCAGCCACCTCAGACCAGGGCACAAGGGGACAGGGCTGGGCACTGGTGGTGATCGTTTCTTGCCCACCACGCTGGCCGGTTCGCTGTGGCTGAAGGGTGCAGCAGGACCTCGGTCACTGCAGTGATGCCAGCATCACCCACCTCATCCTGCTGCAAGTTCAGGGCTGGGACTGAGCCCCGCAGCCCCCCTGCACTGACAGGGCACTGCTGCCATGGCAGATGCCCCAGCTCCAGCACTAACCCCAGGAGATGACATCTTCCAAGGAAAACCAAGCACCTCAGACCTCCGGGTTAGACACCGACCATGCACTCGTGCCTGCGGTCCCCCCAGCTGCCTGGGGCTGGGTGAGCGCTGCTCCCTCCTGCCTCAATCCATGACCCAGAGGAGACTCGGGGGCTCCTTTCCACCCTGCAGGCTCTGGAAAAGCAGGAAAGCAAAATGCTTTGGGCACCACGAGGAGCTCCCCGATGGCTGCAGCCACCTCAGGTGTCAGCCAGGAGGTGACTGCCACAGCTCAGCGGACCCAGCACCACAAGAGGCCCATAGAGAACATGGGTCAGCCGTGACTTTTATAGCATCCCAAGTAACCGCTGCCATCGCCAAGCCGTCACCAGCACGTTAAATAAAACACATTGCCAGTGAGGTCATCTAATAGCCTCTTATTTCTTGATTTGAACTTTTTACCTTCACCTCTTCCTCTGTGCTGAATCAGCTCCTTCCCTTGGCACTCGAATTCCTGCCCCATTTGTGAGATTGATGCAGGCTCTCCCGCAGGAGCCGGGCACCGGGGTGGGTGCTGGTGCTCCTGGGATCCCAGCCCAGCTCTGCGCTGGAGGAACAAGGAGCCAGGACCTGCCCCGCGGCTGCCCAGGGCATCCTGTGGAGGGGGGAGAAAGGATTGTCCAGAGTGCGGGTCTGGCACGTGCAGCCCCAGGCTTTGCCTCCTCTTGCAGGCACAGAATCCCAGCCTGGTTTGGGTTGAAGGGACCTTGAAGCTCCTCCAGCTCCAACCCCTGCCACGGGCAGGGACCCCTTCCACTGGAGCAGCTTGCTCCAAGCCCCTGTGTCCAACCTGGCCTTGAACACTGCCAGGGATGGGGCAGCCACAGCTTCTCTGGGCACCCTGTGCCAGCGCCTCAGCACCCTCCCAGGGAAGAGCTTCTGCCTAAGAGCTCAGCTCAGTCTCCCCTCGGGCAGGTTCAAGCCATTCCCCTCATCCTGTCAGCAAATTAAAAGGATGCTCCAGGGAAGCCTGCCCAGGTTCTCCTCACCTCTGGGGCGGCTCCAGCAGCCCTCCTCCCCGATGCAGGCACAGGCAGAGCAGACCCAGACTCAGGAGCATGCATTTAGTCAACACCCTTTTATTAAAAACAATTACAAAAAGTTACAGGTTACAACAGTTCTGTACAACCCCAAACCCTCTCACCAACTGCCAGCTCCTGGTTTTACAGTGTTACAGGGGTCCAGCACTTGCTCGGACCCCCAAAGACAGCGCAGGTGGAAGCAGAAGCCTCGTTTTAGGGGGTCCCAAGTGAACCGTGGGGAAAGGGAAGGGAATGAGCAGGTCCCCTGGCCCTGCAGCAATGCACTGCCTTCCCCAGGCCAGGTGGTGGGAGCCAGCCAAGCAGGCAGCTCCCCAAGCAGGACACCAGTGCACCAGGTCCGGGTTAGAAACGGGCTGGCTTTCCCAGGGAAGGCAGGTGTGGGAGAGGGCTGGGAGCTGGGACTGCCTGTCCAGTCATGGGGGAAGCTGGAGGCAAGAGCCAGCTCTGAGCTCTAACGTGGCTGCAGGGGAGATGGATGCTGCTCCAGGTACACTGCAGCCAGGGGGAAGATAAACAGGGGGATGAAGAAGGAAAAGAGGCAGAAGCAGGAACAAGCCTTCCCTGCTTGGGTAGGTAGCCCAGAACTTCCCATCTCTTCCGCAGCCTGGGCAGGAACAGATTGTTCCCCACAGGCAATGGGAGAGGGGGACCAAAGTGTTCGAAGGCTGCTCCACATGGAAGCCCCACAGCAGGGAAGGAGGCAGCTTGGCAAAGGAGAGCTGGATGTGATCACATTCTATGTGATGTGCCCTACGGAGCACTGGGGCAGTGGCAGGGAGCTGCACAGCCTGAAAGCTGGGATAACAAACAGGCTGTGCCACTGCCTGCCAGAAGCAACACAGGAGGGCTCAGCAGTAACAGGAGCCTGTACAGTCCCCACTGCTGCTGGCGGCTTCAGGAGAGCCTGGCAGAGATCTGGCCCTGGAAGCCACAGCCTCACCTCTGAGGACAGCAGTGGGATGGGGAGAGCCCCCCAGGGCTTGTGCACACACCAGCACTCCCCAACCACACCAGGCACAGAGGTGGGACAGGTCACAGGATGTGCTGGGGGACACACAGCACATCCCCAAACCTCCAACCCAGCACTGCCACTGGCTACAGAGGAGTGAGCCAGATCCAGCTCCAACAGGAACCAAAGCCCAGCAGCTGCCACTGGAGCCATGCAGCCCACCCGTGCCAGGGCCATCAGCAGCCACCACTGGGAAGCGGTCACAGCTCCAGCTGAGGCAGTGGCTGTGCTAAGAATGGGGCTAAGGTGCTGCCTGGATGGACCTCAGCTACAAAACCACATCTGTCAGGGACCACTTTAAGCAGCTCTGCTGTTCCTCCAACCACAGCCACCAGTGCACCCGTGCTCCTGCCCCAGGCGCCACAAGCATGATGGAGGCACACTCTGGACAGTTGCTTTTGTCCAAGGGGTCAGACAGTATCGGGGTCTTCTGCTCATCTCAAAACAACCAACGTGTAAACTGGTTTAAAAGAGGAATTTTTACTATTGCTTTTGCTCTTGCCTGCACCAAGTCCCTGCTCTCAGGGACGGACTGGTGGGAAGTCCTGCAGACTGCAAAGGGCCACCCTTAGGTGCAAACTTACACCTAGGTGCTCCCAAAAACCTTGATCCCTACAGACAAGCTCACTGGAGACAGCTCAGGTTGGACTTGATGATCTTAAAGACCTTTTCCAACCTAGCTGATTCTATGATTCTAACCTGCAACTGCCTGCTCTTCCCACTCTCCTCCCCTGGAAGGCTGCAAGTTGCTGCTTGGCTCTGGGAGCCCAGTTTGTCCAAGCCCCTCCTCTGCCCCTTGCCTCACTACCCCACACACAGCTCCCTGAGCTCTGGGCAAGGGCTGACACTGGTGGTTTGTCCCTTCTGCAGCAACTGCAGCACCAGGACACCAGCCCTCACTAAAGAGATCCCTTGGGCTGCAGTACGCAGTAATTCCCCTTGACCCATCTCATTCCTCTCTGACCTGCTGCTCCCACCACATGCTCTCACAGATAACCTCTGTCTCTTGTGGCTCTGGCTTTCTCCTCCATAGTGGGACTGCACTCGGATCTCTTCCCACATGGCTTGATCCTCAGCTCTCTCCACCCTTTGCTTGCCATTCACACAGAAAATAGGCAATCCATTCACTTTACAGCTTCCTGCCCAACCTTCTTCCAGCTCCCCCATCTCCAAACACTGGGAATCCAGCAGCTTTAGAGCACAGAGGCAATATATGTTACATCTGAAAGAAAAGGAAAAAGATCTACCTTTAACTGAACCAAAAAGATCCTTCTGCACATATCTGACCTACCTCTAAAAACTTCTTCTAGGAACCAAGCAGCTCTTTCTCTGGTTGTGCTACTCAAAACCACCTTGCCTTGCCTACAAGGCAATTGTACCACAGAGTATCCCTCAGGTGGAGTAAAGAGGATCTGACAGCCACTATCTGGTCAGAGGGACCTGCAAGCAGTGAGCTGGTGCCATTCAGCAGTGCCAGCAGGAGTCCTGAAGTCCCATAGATAACTGGGAGTGCACGGGGAGCCTGGGGTAGCATGCTGCTGCGTACAGGTGGACAGTGTTACTCTGAGTATTTATTGCACTGCTTCAAAGAGGTGGAGGAGGAACAGGAGAAAGAGAAAGCGCAAGTCATCGTTTCACTTTAGCATCTTCTTTGATCTTCCAGACCATTAGCTCCATGCAAGCTCTGGCATCCTCACTGGAGTCATGCCCTTCCACTGCGGAGAGAATGACAAGGATGGCAGTTACCCCCACAGCCCTGCAGCCCCTCTGCTGCACAGGGGCTGCTGACAGCACAGAGCAAGGCTTCCTGAGACGACGTCCTGCCTCACACTGCTGCCCTCTGCCCCAGCAGCCACAGGGGCATCTGTGATCATCATGAACAACAGTGATGGATTTCCACTAAACGTGCTTTGCTGGACTTCAGCTTGACACCATTCCCTTGTTTAAATTAAGGGCTGAAGTGCTGTTAGTCTGTAGGACCTCAGGCTATGGAGGTCAGAGAGGCCTCAATTTACTCAGCAGTATGTTCCCAATGTGCTCAAGGAAGACTACAAGGTACACGCCATGCTTCAAACAGGAAGGTCAATCTCAGTTTGCCAGAGAGGGAAGGGAGGGCATGATACAGCCTTGTCAGAGCTACTTCTGGCCTTCTCACACCACTTCTTTGGTCCCTGCTTAGCACAGAGAGGGAAGAAGCAAGTGCTGCTGGCCCTCAGAGCAGGGTTCAAACAAACTGTGGTAGAGACTTTGTGTGCCAGCCATTCACAGCTACTGCCAAATACTGTGCGGGGCAAACCAAAGATTAGGAGCAAGAGGATGGGGCTTGGGGAGAGCAGAGAAGGGCAGGTCTAAGGAGCCCACATCCAGGTGGGATGGGACATGAGACCCCCCCTACTCTGAGCTCCTGCTTGTTCTCACCATTGTCCTGGATGATGCGCTTGAGGTAGTCTGCCATCAGTGTCCGGAGAGCCCGTTTGTAAGGCAAACCCAGGCGGTGGGGAAAGACGATGGCCGTATCCACCACTGTGCCATGGATAAGCTGGAGGGAGGGAGCAGGAAAGAAACATGCTTATTTTCCCTCTCCCACAAGGATGGACACTCCTTAGGATTAACCATGCTAAAGCAATCCTCCTTCCGGTCAGGCTCTCGGGCTCTGTGTAATGCTGTCACCAAGCTCCAGCCCAACCAGTCTTGCAAGAGGCTCTGGGTGAATCAAAGATGACTCCCCCTTGAAGGATGCATGCACACAGGCTTCCCAGTGCTCTGCCAGCCAACATACCTGCCCTCAGAGCCCTGCCTAAGTGCACCTTCACAGCAGCAGATATTCAGGGCTGCTCCAGTTTGTATAACTCAAACAGGCCAGGCCAATTCCTAATCCCCTGGCCTGGAGAAGCTGGTTTTAGCTCTGAGTGTCTTTTACAATGAAAAACCAAGCCAAGGAACCAACTGACCCCATAAAGCCTTTCAGCTGTTTCTCAAGATGTGGAAAACTGTGGGAAGGATATGCAAGTCAAAACTGTACTCAACCCACTGCACATCACACTGCTTCTACAGAAAAGGCCTAACCTTAAAGGTGCAAACTGACCTGAAAACCTCCAGTTCGTCATCAGTGAGTCAACAGGAAGTTTTTAACCAGTGCCAGTTAAGCAAGGATGAAATGAGACACAGAGATATTGTACTTCTGGGCATAAGGAACTACACAGTGTGTGGGAGGGAGGCCTGGGCTGGTCCTGCAGCTGGGTCAAAGTGCCTGGGCACATAGGAGAGGCAAGAGGTTTGCCATCCTCTAGGTATGAAGTGTCACCATGGTGGAGGAAGATGCTGAACCGGTCCACACGCTACCTACCCTTCACCAAGGGGCCCTGTGGAGGGCCAAAAGGCCACATTTGACAGAGTCTATAAACACAGGGTAAGATGGCTCCTTTAAATACTAATTTCATACTCTCAGGCTAAAATTAGGTTAATCCTCTGTTGGCACAAGTTCAACGAGAGCTAAAGGAATGTGGATGAATGTAGTCCCACTTCTCAAGTACAGGAGTAAAACACAGAGATAGGCCTGTGTGCCTGACCAAAAGACAGCTCTGCCCAGCTCAACACAGGATGACTCAGACAGGACCCTGATAATCCAGTCTCCTCCTCTGCCTTGACTCTTCTTATGCACCAGCTCATGTTGCTGTTGCGGGACAATCCATATCTTGGTCATTAATAGTTTCACAGTGCAACTCTGTCATGCCTGAGAACAGCTGGAGTTTAACAGCAGCAACCTGCTACACCCTTTGGAGTACAGAACTGCCAACGTTAAGCATAACCTCTCCTCGACTGCAGTCAAGTTTGGCACCCACCCAGGCCCAACCATAATTACTTATGGAGATCAGGAGGACTGGGGAAATCGGATAATATAGCTTTAAATCAAAACAGGAATGCTATCACCATTTGGAGCTTGCCATGGCCATTAACGAGATGTCGACTTTACTGCCACGGCCCTCAGACATTACAACTTGACATGCCACTGCCTGTCACACTGCTTTATTGCTCCTGGGCTCGTTCTCTTGGCAGTGTCTGCACTACTAAGAGAGAATCATGCCTGTAAGAGGCCAACACAGTCATCTTGTGCTGTTAAAACTGTAAATAATTTTTTGATGATGATGAACGCTCTGAGAGGCTGGGATAAAGGGTGCCACGGAGAGGTAAAGCACTTTGCAGGCATTAAAACCTCCTGCTTCCAAACCACTGCCACGAGTTGGCAGCCACAGCTTCTTCAACAAAGCAGCTGCACGATGAAGAGTGGCTGGAGGAAGCTCTGGCTTGTAAGCACAGACTAAAGACTCAGCTCCTTCCTGCTGCATGTTTTCTTGGTGCCCCTGGCCAAGCTCCTGGGGATCTGGGTTCAGAGTGCAAGGGGAGAGGACAGACCTCCCTTGCAGGACAGCAGATATGGCTGAGAGATGCAGGTCAGACTGACATGGGCCAGGCAGGAAACAAGACAGATGAGAGGTCAAAATAGCCTGATCTAAGTAACATCACAAATCACAGCAAACCAGGCAGAGAACTTCACTCAGAGAAAACAGACATTTCAACATCAGGAGAGAAACTGTGATGATTATCTCCAGTGGCAGAGGAAAAAAAGAGGCTTGGCCTGTTTCTAAAAGTTACTGTGGGCATCCAGAGGTCACAGGGGACTCCGGAGCCAGGAGTCACATCTTCAAGCCAGGGTCACTGTCAAAGGATGCTGACACCATCAAAGGATTCTTGACTGTATGGCAAGGGTGAAAGGCAAATGATTCAGGATCAGTCCTTCCAACCTGCTCTTGTTCACCCTCATATGACCTACTCCCTTGCTTTTCCACCACAAACAGCTTCACACTGGCTCAGAGACAAGACAGATCTATTGTGTCCTCCTGGCTACTGGCAATAAACAGCTCCTAAATTTAAAGGAGTCACCTAACACACACCAGGGTGGGAAGGAAGTAGAGGGAGGCATAAATGCAAGACATGCAAATTACCTTTAGTGCAAATAAGTCACTTTCCAAGCTGTGCCCTATCAAAATGGTATCTGCACTGAACATGTTCAGTAGGACGGCTTGGACATCCCGCAGGGTGATGCTAGTGTTCGCCAGGTCCTCCTCTGTCACACCTGAGAATCTGCAGAGTGAGAGCAGAAGGGAGGGCTCCCTTCACTAAAAGAACACCTCAGGGCCAAGGTGTCCCAGCCATTAGGAAGTGATGGTCAGTGGAGTTTCAACAAGTGCTCCCAGCCATTCCCCCTAAGTTCCTGATTCCGAGCACAGACCTGGGACCCAAGGAATACTGTCCTTACCTGGTGTTGTAGTCCACCACCTTGGTGTCTGGTTTGACAAAGGTGTCATATACCACTTTCAGGTCAGAGTTGATCACCGTTACCCTTGTCAGCTCCAGTCCTTGCTTAGTGTAGCACTGCAAGCAACAGAGCAGACATGAAGATAAGTGGTATCAATGGAGCCATTCCCTGGAGGACTGTGGAGTACTCCCAGAATGCAGCACATCCAGTGTAGCCAGGCCAGGCAGCAAACACTGCCTAGTACCAGCCAGCTAGCTAGAGCTTTTCAAGGGTGCTCGCAGCCCCCCCCAGGTGAAAAATACATTGCTAACAGTCATTAATAAGAGCTAATTTAAATGCACAGGACCACTATGATTTACAGCCCACAGCCAAAAGCAAAGAAGATGGTAAGAAAAAAGAGCTTTCCTTCAGCCACTTGTACCATACCCTCAGCCTTCCCCAAAAAGGGAATTCCTATCATCAGGAACTCACCATTTCACAGTCTAATGCGTAGATTCCAGGGTAGCCATCAGTGGTAGGCAGCTTCTCAAAAGTCTTCACAAAGCCATCGAGGCTCTCCTTCCTCCCATCATGGACGTGTTGCTGAAAGACGACAAAAAAAGGGGTGCAGTGGACAACTGTTGATGGTAGGAACAAGAATCCAAAAAGTCCACTCCAAGAGAACCTCCCACTCAAAGTCCACTCAAACAGGAATATTTCTGTTATCAGTTCTAGAGGTTAATAGGGAGGAAGTTCTCTGCCAGTCAGAGAAGTTCACCACAACAGCAAACACAGCCATGTCCAACCCTGATTCCAAAAGCCACGCCAGGGCTACTGGCACCATGCTGAGTAGGAGCAAGACATCACTCATCTAGGGCCTTTCAACTTTCAACTCAGAACAAAATTCCCCAGGAAGGGTCACACTGAGCCTTGCACTGATCTAACTCCAGTCGCTGGGTTCCTGGTTTAGCCTGAGGCTGAGACATGCCCAGGTGCAGGATTCTAATCCCAGACATCCTCATTCAAGCATTAGCACTGGATGTATCACAGCCCGCAGAGAGCACACATCTATGTGTGTGTACAAATAAATACCACTGTATTCCAAAACCAGACAGTTCACAGACAAACAGCAGCTACTGCCTACCAGCACTTGAGGCAACAGAGAGTACCTCCAACCACCCTTCATTATCCCCACCTAAAGCTCTAGGATCTAAGATCCAGCACTGAAGAGCATCCCTGAGCCAGCAGGAAAACTCAGGAAGTGATTTCATGAGTACCTTAAGCCAATGCAACACTAAGCCACTGCTGCAACAGTGCAACTCCCATTCTCCACTGCGAGCATAGATCCACCCTACCTGGTCAGCCTGAAAGCCTTCCTGGCTTAAGCTTTAAACTGTAGGATTGCAGTGATTCGGTTACTTGCCCCACGGCACCAGGGGAAGCAGGAAGAGGTAATGGAGGGCAAGGCAGAGGCTGTGACTGCCCTTTTGCCCACTAACATGGTTAAACTGCAGCACCACACCCAGAGCTGTCTCTCCCTTGCTCCCCAGTGGGTGTTTTGTTCTGTTTAAGTTTTGTCTACCCTTAAATCTCAATGTATTCACACCCAGCAGCCTGTGTACAGCCTCCTTCATCGTACTTCTCACAGATCTCACCCTACAAGGAGTCAAACTGTACTTGTCTGTCTCAGGACAGAAAGACTGGAGAGATGAGGAACTGAGGCACTTGTAAAGCTGAAACCTGTAATGAGATGGAGAACATCTGCATATATTCCTGCACAAGTTTTCACTGCAGGTGGAGCCACAGTGCAGAGAATTGCATCATTTGACATTAACAAGGCAGCTGGGACAACACCAAATCCAATCTGTCCCTTTATCCAAAGTTCAAAGGCCTCATGGTTAGCTGCTTCCCAGGAGCAAGAGGCCACACTTGCCCATGAATATCTGGCTACAGAAATTGCAGATTACCAGGCCAACAGACAGCAAATGTTTCTCTCCCTTGCAGCTCAAGCCCCTCTCTCCCTCTGTCAATATAACTGGGCAGTAAAGGAAAGGAAAAAGGTGATTTTCTGCACTAGTTCATCACAGAATCATGGAATGGTTTGGGCTGGAAGGGACCTTAAAGGTCATCCAGTTCCAGCCCCCTGCCATGGGCAGGGACCCCTTCCACGGGCAGGGACCCCTTCCACTAGAGCAGCTTGCTCCAAGCCCCTGTGTCCAACCTGGCCTTGAACACTTCTGCAGATATTCTCAGCTGTCCAATTCTTCCTTGCTGAGAGGAGGGCAGAGAAGTTGCTTCTGTTTTTCTAACCAAAGAAGCAGACTCAGTTATCACAAAGAACATCACCTTCAGACCCACCTGCTCCTGCGGAGCAGTAGACACGAGCAGAGCTCCATCCTGCCATCTCCTGCCACACTGATTAACTGCAGCCTAATCCAGACAGGCCCATCTCCAATGTATTCGGAAGAAGACACGGATTTGCTTTTCTAACCAGCTACAGATCTCCTTACTTAGAAAAGCTTCTTATTACAAATATTTACCCTTTTCAACGCCCTTTAAAGCTGGAAGATACTCTGCTCCCCAGTATCTCATTGTATACCCTCATCCTGAGCAGGCTATAGACTCCAAGCTTAAATCTACCAAAGGATCCTGTGAAATTCACTCATTTGGATGGGAAAACCAAGGAAGCCAGAAGAACATAGAGATGTGCAGCAGCACAACGAGGAGGCAGATGTGAAAGGATGTCTGAGCCCTGGAGCACTGGTACCATGCTTCATTGAGTAGGAGCCTATTAGAGACATTGTGTGTTTTTTAAGGCCATGAATGTTTATGGTCTACAACAGCCATGCAAAAACATGCAGAGCAGTCATATTTTTATAGCCCTATCAATTCTCCCAACTTCTGTGCTGGATGGTTTTTTGGAACACAGATCAGCTTGCCTGATCCTACCCATGCTTCACTTCAGACTGTGCAGGGCAGGCTTTTATAGTGCCCATACAGACAATTCTTCCTATTTAAGAAACCTTGAATTTTGCCCCAGAATTCACTTCCCAGCTCTAGCTTTTGGCCAGAACAAGGACACACACCTCTCCAGAACCTACAGCCAGTTTTGCTGGCCCTGTATCACTTGAGGTCTTTAAAACAGTGGGGCAAGAAGATGCTTTATACATGTGGAACCTCTTCCACTGGATATGACCCTGTTCAGCTACACCAAAGGGCCAAAACTCTACCCCCAAGCAGGTTTTTCATTCTGCTTTGTAGTGCTAGGATCCCTTCCCCCTCTTGTTCCTCAAAGAGGTGTAATATTTATGAGTTACAATAAGATCCTTAGGAAGGTTCCTCCCCTTAAGACAACAAAGGGCATGTAGTAAATAGAAAACTATGAGAAGATCTGGCCTGCAGCAGAAAGTTACTTAGCATGGGCTTCTGGGAAAGATAAAAATGGGAGAAAGGTTTTGGCACACTGTTATCAAGGCCCCAGGACTGCTCCTTGCAAGGAAATCTTTTATTTCTCATTTATTCAATGTTTCCTTAAAGAAGTCTGTATTTGAGCTTTTGCTGGGCAGCTTAATCCATTGACATTTGCTTAGAGCAAATGAAACCACCTCACTCCAGACAGCTCAGTCTCCTCCCTCCTGCCAAACACTGAATTCTCCTACCTCTGCATAGCAAAAGATATTTAAGAAGTAGTTGGTTTCCCCCCTTCAGGGAAGCCACCGTTCTAAAGGCACAAGCAACAATCACACAGCCATCAGCACTGTAAGCAGAGGACAAATGTCACTGAGAACAAAAAGGTGTTGCTCAATAACTTACTTTAGCAACCTGGCAGCCCGGTGAACCCACAGCTCCTGAGCAGCAGCTGTAATGAGTTTCCCATCCGCCTGGCACTGAAAGAGCAAGAGATAAGAGTCAAAGAGGAGAGTACTGTTAAACAAGAGATCTAACCTTTAGCTCTCACATGAAGAGATACCCGGGATGAGCACAGCAATAATAATGCGTGAAACAAAGGGGGGAAATAAGTATGGATTCACACATAGGAAACTAAAGAGCTTAAGTTTCCCGTATTCAGGCAGATAAACTCTAGAAGCCTGGATGCTCTGATGGAAAACCACAGCAGAGCTCAAACCAGGTTAGTGCCTGGCTGTAAATGACCAGTAAACTCTCCTGGGCAGTGACAGACACCTAGTGCTCCCCAGCCAGCCTCCTAAAAAGGCTGACTCTTTTCAAAAGGCACAGGAAGGTTTGCTCTTTCTTTTACTCTTTTTAACCAGAAAGATGAACAACCTCTGCTCCAGCCCCAGGGGTACATTTCCAGGAGGGTACCACTACATCCCAGCAGCTCTTTGCAAGGCTATTTCAGCAGCGGCAGAGCCACCCAGTGACAGAACTCGGAACTGTCAGCACCTGCCAGCGTGACAAGCCACAAAGTACTCCAAAGCAACTCAGCTCCGAGGCAGGATGTGCTCGAGGAAGACTGTTCAGGGCTGGAGCACAGCTAGCATGTAACTAAGCCCTCTCTGAAGGGCTTTGCTATACCTCTCTGCTTGCGTAGCCTTCCCCAGTGATGGACACACTCTTCTTTGCGAATGCAGGTTCCAGATGCTGAGACCATGTACTCGGTGCCACAGCGACAACATATCCTGCAGGAGGCTTTAAGAGAAGAGAGAAGCAAGAGTCAGGTCACTCGAAATCCTTCCCCTGTTTAACTTGCCCAAAGCAGAAGTAAACTGGAATCACTGAAGCCCCAAATACTGGTGAAACAACTCTGCCTGTTAAAAAGGATTCCAAATGTTGTTCCCAACTCCCACAAAGACACAACAATCCCCCTAAAACTGCAGTCCTGTAGGATTTGCCCTCCCAAATGTTTCTCACAGACCCCCTGCAGCTTTTGGTGTGTAACATCAGCTTTAACACAGTTCACATCAGCATTTGCTGCATTATTTCTCCATCCACAGCAAATTATGTTGTACTCCAATACAGTTATTTTAAGAAACAGGATAAATAAGTCATTCTTTGGACATGGGAGCTAATGAAGCCTGGTTTCCAGGGGATCTGTGCCTTGTCACTTCCAAATGGCATCCTAGTTCTTCCTGCGAACAGCTTTTCTGTAAGGATTCTCCAGCATCTAAACCCAGGAATGCCTGTTCCACCAAGGGGGCAGTTACAGACTTCTCCCTCCTGTCATCTGTGCTTCTACTGCCCACAATTCAGAGATGAAAGATACAAAAAGCCACAGAAAAAGGGTTGACTGATTTCTGCAATTCCCTGAGTGTGGGCATTTAAGCTGCTAACACATTCCCAGCTCTCCATAACACAGGTCTAACCCATTTTTGTCCACTGACCATGCCCACAGCATTAACAGACCAGCAGTAGTTACTAAGGACAAATTCAAAGATCCTGCAACATCTGCAGGACACTACAAAAACAGAACCAGGAATATAAACTCAGAAGCCTCTGAAGGAGCTGGCTGGTTCACTGGAGAAACGGGCTCTGACAAATACAGTACTCGACAGTGTTAATGCAAGAGAGCTTTCATACAGGTTGCTTCAGCAACCACAGGACAAATGTAGACCCAAGGTGTTAATACGGATGAGCACTTAACACACTTCAGCAAGGTCTCTCCAAAGAGATGCTCAGAGGAATGTGGCAATGCACATCAAAATACAGCCCTAGTATGTGTTTTACCCCTACTGCACCACAGCCTGCTCCAATCAGTCTGAGAAGCATAAATCCTGCTACAGGAGTTCAGAAAGTTCAGACAGAGGAAGACCCTTTCCTATCCTGAGGAAACGTGGGGGGATCATTTTGTCCTGTTGCAAAAAGGGCTTTTGGGAACTACTTGGCCCAGTGCTATCATGAGGTCAAGCAGAAACCTATGCAAGCCAAACCAGCGAGACATGATGCACAACCAGCTTGGCCCACATCCCACTCTATCATTGTGCATAGAGACACACAAAAATCCTTCCCCTGCAAGAGGGGAGCACTGAGCAGGAGCCTCTCTCCAACCACTTCCATTGCAAAAGCAGCAGGCAGCCTCCAAGACAGTGCAATGAAGGCAGCTTGTCCAGGGAGGCAACCTGGCCAATTTATGTTCTTTGGCAGCAACCAGAAACCTCCCTCAGTCTCACAGCCCCACGGGCCGCAAACCATAAACCCTGTGTCAGAAATCATATCCTTGTGACAGGCAAGCTGAAGAAACTCATCCTCCAGAAACACAGCAGACTCCTGCAGCCACACTCTGCTATGGGCTGGCCTACAGAGACAGAGGTCACAGCCAATGGAGCAAATGAGGACCATGAACATGCTTATGCAAAAAGAGCACTTGCAAGCAGGACAGGCATCTCTGGTAGTGATGTATCTATCAAACCTGGCAGAATGAAAGAGCCAGCAGAGCTTACAGTCAGTTGTTTTCTTCTCCTCTGCAGTGAAGAGGACAGCACGGCCGGGCTTCTCTGGGTGAGGCATTGGGTAACCATTTTCCTTTAGCTGCTCTTCACTCATGAGATACTCCTTCAGTCGCCGGTACAAGGCAGCCCCTGCACACAAAGACAACGCTGAAGACACATCACTTAAGTAAGGGCTGTTT
The DNA here is from genome assembly GCF_034315485.1 of Pezoporus occidentalis. Lineage (NCBI taxonomy): Eukaryota > Metazoa > Chordata > Aves > Psittaciformes > Psittacidae > Pezoporus > Pezoporus occidentalis. The sequence goes on along the minus strand of NW_026915053.1, from coordinate 178,154 downwards.
CTCTTCCTGGTGTTTGCTCTATCAAGCCTCCTGGCAGGGGCTCCCACTATTTTGAACTTGCTTCCTCTGCCTTTGTTCAGGATTGACAGGGAAATAGGTGTCAGGGCAGCATTTTTTAAGACCTGGTTACTGGTGCACAAGCTGATCTTTAACCCCTCCAACTCGTAGCGTTACATCTGAAAAACACAGCTGAAACCAGACTCCCCCAAGGGGCTTTTTTGTTACCAATGTGAGACTTTTCCATTTTACTGTTTTAAATGCTTTAACTGATAATATGGAACAGAGGCCAAAGAATCCCCCATCAAAAGTCACCCACAGCTAGTTAAAAACTTCATTATCAGCAGTTTTCTTCCTGTTGTTGAATTCAGGCTCCTCATTTCATTTCACCGAACAATTATAACATCTTGCCCTCTGCTCAATATCTGTTCTTTGGCTGCTATGTTAAACCCTTCCAATATTGCTGTGCACTCTTTGATGTTGCATAGCTGAGCTATACAGGCCCTTTTAAGCTTTCTCCATGTCAATTCCTTCTGCTCCATGGCCTGCCTGCCTCTTCTCTGATCTCCTCAACTAGTTGCCTGCATCTCTTGGCAACCAAAATACCCATAACTGATTTGAACCAACATGAATAATGCTTGTGGCACAACCCTTTGGCTACAATACGACCTTACTATGACATTCAGAAAAGTGAAACTGAGCCCTGAAGAGCTAGAGGAGGTATTTGAAGGTTTGGCTTTTAATCTGACAGGCACATTGTGAAGAACTGCTTCAGGGCAAGAAAGTTCAAGTAAAATCCAGACAGGAATAAGAGCCCAGGTCAGTAATACCCAAAACACATGACGCAGCTCTGAGCAGTTACTGATGTTACATCAAAGCCATGCGGGCTACATCAGTGAACTTGCAGCCTGAAGCGGGGAAACAAGAAGGTGCTGATCAGTGGTGTGACATTCAACTGACACTGCAGCACTGCACAACAATCAGGTAATGCTCCTAACACTGGCCTGCAGATAAATCATAGAGTAATGGAATGGTTTGGGTTGTAATGGACCTTAAAGTTCATCCAGTCCCAACCCCTGCCACAGGCAGGGACCCCTTCCACTGGAGCAGCTTGCTCCAAGCCCCTGTGTCCAACCTGGCCTTGAACACTGCCAGGGATGGGGCAGCCACAGCTTCTCTGGGCACCCTGTGCCAGCGCCTCAGCACCCTCACAGGGAAGAGCTTCTGCCTACGAGCTCATCTCAGTCTCCCCTCTGGCAGGTTAAAGCCATTCCCCCTTGTCCTGTCCCTACAGGCCCTTGGCAAAAGTCACAGCACTTCACGCATCAGCCAGATCCTGCTCTCCCCAGTCACAGCATTACACCTCCAGCTGTAATTTACAGGTTACAGCCTCACAGGAGCAGGGTCTTACCTGTTAAATCCTCTGCTCTCAAGCTCCCTGACCGGTTTAGAGTAAAGCTTGTCTTAGCAGCAAGCTTCCCTCCCAGCACAGCTTCATGGGACACCACTTTCTTGTTACTTGTCTCTGTAGTGAGAAGAGGGAAGCAGCAAAAGAGGACAGAGATCAGATAACCAGCTAAGTGACTTCAGTCCTAGAGTTTGGGGCGCTACACATCAGTAAAAGGAGGTCTGCAATTATCCTCTGCAACTCTTGCTCTGCTCCAGTAACCGGCATGTGTGAGGTGGTGGCCTAGCATTTTCATTCCAGCACGATGGGGAGCTTTCTCTTTGCACTGTCAGCTCACAGCAACTTCTTTTTAAGGGCAGCAAGGCCATTTTTACAGTTCCCCTTGGAAACTCTGGTAGCTCTACCTGCTTACTCTGCATAGAAGGCATCCTACTGACCGAAGGCAAGAGAGGACTGTGCACAGAAGCAACTCGACCTGATCATGTGCTGCCTGGTGGCATCAGCCACCTGCAGAGAGCAGCTTTGTTGTCAGGTCCCTGCAGACCAGACTCCCATGCTGAATCTTTCAACTTCTTTCAGAGAAGAGCTTCAGAGCTCTAGAATATACTCAGCACTTCAGATAATGGCAAAGAGGTGCTTTTTACTAATCATTAACTGGCAGGCCTCTCCTAAAGGCCAGCCTCCCAAGTTCAGCCGCTCTGACTAATGGCCATGAAGGTAATGAAGACAGAGGGGAGAAAAGGGAAGAGACCAGGGGGAAAAAAAAATTCACAAGAACAGCACAAATTGATTGTTTAATGTACCCTCTCGAGAGCCAATAATGAAATGTCTTAACCCTCTTGGTTTCTCTCTTGAAGCTTAATGTGTGTAACAGATTTCTGCGGTGATGGACGAGTCTATCACTTTGAAGGCATCATGTGAAAGTTACTCCATTAGTGGGGCTTTTCATTTTAAAGAACTTCTGCTAAAAAAAAAATAATCCATGTGGCATTATCTCCATTTAGGTTCAGAGAGCCAACAAAGCATTGTAGGACTTGCCTCTTGAAGGCCCATTAAAGCTTTGCCAGGCTATAAAAAGCTAACTGCAGTTGTTTGCCTTTCAGCATAATGCTTCTGAGAAATGGGTCTGCCTTTTCAACAAGTTTCTCTCGGTGGCTTCTAATCCAAGCAGGGCTCTGATCAGTAAACCACAAATGTGGTACGTACTGTTCGTACTGCTGGGGGAATTGGGCACCAGGCTCCGGAGCTTCTTTAAGGTGTTCACTGCCACATTCAGGTAGATGTTGCGGCTGGTGCTACGTTCATAAGCCACCTTCTCTTCTGACAGGGCCTGCAAACAGTGCAATTCATTATTACACCCTCCCTTCCCATTGCTGCTGCTGGAGAACGAAAACGTTTGGTTCTTAAAATACAGAGTCCAAGGATGATTCTGGGGCTCGCTTAGGTGACTAAGAGGAAAAAAATAACTGTATTTTAAGCAAAGTGCTAGAAGCAGCATTTTCATGTGAAACCATCCCTGACAGATTAACAAAGCAGCTGTGGAAGTGCCAGGGAAGGGCCGTTTTCTCCACTTCGGTGGCAATGCAAAATCGTAACTGGCAAGAAAGGAAGTCTGACAAATAGTCACTCCTTGGATGCAACAGGAACATTCCCCTTAGAGAGCTGTGAAGGTGAAATCCCACAAAAGAAACCCTCGTGGCATCTGCTTTGGTTACAAAACACAGCATACCATGTCCCATATTTACCCAACTAACATTAACAGCCAAAGTTTTCCAATAAAACACATCACTTTCTCAACTCTGCTTTGGAAACCCTACTATAATATTCTCTACTATTAGAAGGCTCCTTAAAAGCCTCATTGAAAGCTTTCACAAGCAGCAAGTTTTACCAATTACATCTATCTCACTTATCAGTGCTGAACACTCACATTCCATGAGGTGTCTGCTGCTGTACCAGACCTAAAGGCCTTTCTGTCCAGCTTGACCATAACACACATTCCCCTACTAAACAGACTGTGAATGCTTCCTGAATGAAAGATGGGATTTCCTACTGGAACCCCTTCTGGAACTGCACTTCCTGTGATCCACTCTGGAATTATTTAATGCCAGTCTCCTCTACAGAACTGTATGTGGGTAGCAGTTCTGTTGTGGGTTTGCTGCAATTTAGAAGGTCTTAGCCAAGGCAGAGGAGGTTATTCACTGCTGTGGACTTGATTCATAAGCTGCAAGCATTTGTACAGACCTTGTCAAATGCTTCCTGGGAGGAGGAGCAGAATTTCAGGCACTCATCAATGAAGAGATTCAGGTATCTTTGACGAATGTTTGTTGGGACTTTAGCACCAAATTCTGTGGGAATAACAGGCCTCTGTAAGCTGGTGCTCTAGAGATGAGACAGGGAGAGAGAAAGAGGCTATTCAGGGCTTAAGAAGTACGTTGCTTTGAGATTGTCACATTTCCTGATCTGTTATTAATAGTGGCACAATTTCCTTTTTGAAAAGCTGCCCAAAGCTAAACATAACATGCATCATTTTTGGTCCTAGAAACGGCACTTGAAGCTTTTGTGCCACCTTCAGTATTTGAACTACCTCAGAAAACAACCATGTTTCATTACACAACTCATCCAGCAGCCAAAGACTCCCAGTGGCGTTAGTCACAATACTACATTTACACACGCAAGCATTCCAGACCACAAGAATGCTGACGTTTGAATTAGCAGGCTCAAGATTAGGATGGTACCAAGCACCACGCTTTGCAGACATGAACACACAACAGTTATGTGCACAACAGACATGATATTCTTTTTGGTGCTCTGGCTGTGAAAAGAGAATGGGAGAACCACTCCTGCCAAGCTGGCAGCCAACTAAATCATCACACATCCTGTAGGATTCCTGTAACTTTACTGCAGTGGGGTTTTCTTCTTTTGTTAATGCAAATCATGATGCTCCTGAAAAGATTTCCCCTTTATACTGAATGACATGTTTTTCAGGCACAAAACCAGCACACTGGACACTGCACACTGGACCATGGTACAACCCACCACTGCAGTTTTCCATTAAACATCAGTGTACCCCTCAGATCACACAATTTGCCTCTTTTCCAGAGAAGAAATTGTATGTTCACCTCTAAAGCACCCAAATTGTTTTGTCAGTCTCCATCCCACCCAAGAGATATCCACAAACGAAACCATTTGCTGCAATGATGTAATAAAACCAGCTCCATGGGAGATATGAGCACATTCAAGGGGGAACAACTGGTTAGCTCAATGGGGAGAGTATTTGTTTTCCTCATGAGACTTCCACTTTAATGCCCTGTTCACAGGGATTTGGTCCTTTTCTTCACAAATATACATTTTCTCATATGACACCCTTGAAGCACCTCTGTAACACTGGTAAATATTTTATCCTTTCAGTTGTTTCTTTTATTGGTAATCACCTTCAAGTTCTATGTTACTATGGTGGCCTTTTGGGTGGGGAAGGAAGAAAATGACTTCTCCTTCCTAGAGAAATAAGCAGAGTTACGATATATCTTGACACAAGACATCACCAATAAAGATATCTTTAAATCAAGCCCTGGCATTAACCAGGACATTCCTTGCCATCCATTCCAGCTAACAGCTGCTTATGCCATCACCTGCTGCTGCATTAGGAACTGTATTTGGAACTGTCTTAGTGAGTAACCTGTTCCCCAGTGCTCATGAGGAAAGGAGGGACTTCTGTGCTAAGGAACCAACAGCAACAGTACCCAAAAGCTAAGGCAGGTAAAAAAGAGGTTTTCCCCCAAATATTAACAGCAGTATGAAGTTTAAATGATCACATTTTAACTATACAAGTCACAGCGGGCCATTATTCATAACCACCTTCCTTTGTACAGCCCACAAAGCCCAGGAAGGCCATTAATCCAGCCATGCATTTGAACACGAAAGGCTCCAAGTCTCTGACACAAACAGCTCCACACCTAGGCACAGAGCACAACAGAAGGCTCAGGCTGAAGAGGAGTGATCAATATTCAAAGAGATCAGAGCAGCACTTAAGTATTTCTATCTTTTTAAGCTTCTGCCCCTCAAGTGTTTAATTTTTTATACAATGCTATCGAGGAAAACCACAGGAAGAAACAATCCCTTTTAATCAACCTAATCAAAACACTGCTCTTCAGAGAGAGCTAAGTTTGGAGCAGCTTGGTTAAACCTCAATGGGGAATGACCAGAGAGATTTCCAGTTTCTTACCTGTAAGGAGGGAACGTGTGCTATCCTTTTCGGCATGATGGTGCTGGTGGTCTTTGAAGCCATCCCAGCTAAGGTGCAAGCCTTCAGAGAAAGGGTGGGTGCTTCAGAGTCATTGGAAGGTGTGACACTCCTGCCAGCAGCAGACGTCTTACTACTCACAAGGCCTGTAAGAAACAGAAAAGGTAAAATCCTGCCACTGGGCTTCAAGTAGCCAGAAGGAACTTACTATAAAAGGCCCATGCTGCAAGCTGTGCTTTTTTTCAAATGGAAGCCTCCAAAGGGATACAAATTGGGCAATTTTGCCACCTTCCAGGCAAGGATGAAGGAACCTTCTGCCAGGAAACGTGCTTCATTTCTGTTTTGGGGTAACTGAGTCAGCAGAGTTTAAAGAGGTAACCCTGTCAGCTATACTCACTAACTACCCATCACGTCACCTCTGAGTCCTTCCAACTACAAAGGGATACCAATGAGCATTAATTAGTACTTCCCTCCTGTTCGTGCCATCTCTGGAGGCTTAAATGGAAGAGCAAATGATCAAACATGCTCCAAGGAAGAAACAGAAATAGAACAGGCTGAAGTGACGGAGGCTGTGTGAGACAGAGGAAGGAACGGGGCTGTATATCTAGTCTGTTGCTTTTCACAGGATGGACTATCGCAGGGTAAAGACTTTCCACTGGCCACTAACAGGACAGAGTCAAGCCATGGCCAATGCTCCACATCTCCTGATAGTTTCACATCTGCTCAGGAGAAACCTAAACAGAAGTCAGTGTCTTTTAGCAGGCGAGAGGACAGGACAGAGATCAGATAATGCTGCTGGCTTACTTTGTTTGGCCGCTGCGGGGAGGGCTACATTTGGCACATGAGCAATCCTCCTCTTTTCTCCTGGCAAGGAAAGAGAGGCCTTTTGCACGGCCACAGCCAGCTGTGCTGCCTGCTGCTGAGCCAGCTGGATCCTCTGGTAACACACCTCCTGAGCCGTGGGGGGACGGTACGGCCGGATTACGGGCTTGCTTGGGACCTCGGCCTGCACAGACAGAAAGGTTTGAGAGGCTTCCATTCACCCAACAAAGGTCTCTCTTCCTCAACTCCCCTCCATCAGCAAATACAGGCTTTTGAGAGAAGATCCCAACCACCTTCCAGAACATATGCACTCACCAAAGACCATGACATTAATGATCCGCCCTCTGGCAAGGCCTCCCAGCACGCTGGCATGTTCCTAAATTGGTCAGTGGTATTTGAACTGCTGGCTTAATGGCATGATGTTCCCCACCACTGTGCCTAACCCACTTAGAATCATAGAATCAGCCAGGTTGAAAAAGACCTTGAATCTCATCAAGTCCAACCGTTGCCAGCACTGCCAAGGACACAACTAATCCATGGCACTAAAAGGGCCTCATCTACCTGGTTTGGGAATATTGCCAGGGACGATGACTCCAGCACTGCCCTGGGCAGCCTGCTCCAATGCCTGAGCACCCTTTGGGGAAGGAATTGTTCCTAATCTCCAGCCTAAACCTCCCCTGGTGCAGCTTGAGGCCATCTCCTTGTGTCCTATCACTCGTTACTTAGGAGAAGGGACCAATCCCACCTCACTACAACTTCCTTTCAGGTTCTGGATGCTGTCCACACTCTCAGGTCCTTGCTGCCTACTGCACTCTCCTGTAGTTTATATTACAATGAAAAACCAACCAACTACTCTGCATTTCCCTTTGCTATGTGACACTTGAGTTTTCCAGTTCGCTCCCTCTCTTTCCCATGCTGAACAGCCATCTACCCTCACCTTATAGCAGCTCCAAACCTCTTAGCAGCCTTAGTTCGGGGCTCTAGTTCCTGTAACTGCTCACATATACTTATTGATGGGATTAGAGCATTACATAAACTGAGCTCTGAACTTTCAACAGGCTCTGCCCCTGCCTACTTCTTGGAGGCATTTCACTGCTGTAGCCATTACCAGCACAAACAAGTCCCACATGCATTTTCTTTGATGTCCAAAATTAGGCTGCAGGAAAGGTGCCAGAAATTATGTCAGCAAAGAGAGAAGTTTTCTTGCAGAAGAGAAGCATCAGTAGTACAAACTTCCCCACACTCCTTAATAACCTTTGAACTGTGAGAAACAGGCCTTTCTTCACAAAATCTCTTCTGAGAAGGGTGCGCTCGCACAGCCCATGCGTAACACGGCGTTTCGGAGACCGCAAATTGAGGGCAAACTGGCACCTCCTGCATTCCTTGCCTCTGATGCTGACACCAGCTTCTGGATACCAAAGTGCATGCAGTCAGCCATTAAAGTGTAATTACAGACTTCTGAGCAGGACAGGACACTCATTTTCTGCCTCACCTTCAATTCCTTTGGCCCACCATTTCCCCCAGCAACTAAACTAGAACTCACCTCCCTCCCCTTCTGCTTTGCTCAGTCCTGGAGCTATAAAACACAAGCACAGGCAGAACAAGCATTTGACTTGGAGCGACACAGCAAAGCAGGAGCCATAACTGTGTAAAAGCAGCAGCTCAGGTCTTACAGCACCTCCTGAGCAGAGCTGACAGCAGCACCAGGCTGAGGTTATCCAGGGAACACAGGTCCCAGTGCGTGCTCACAGCAGCTGCTGCTGCTGAGCACACCAGATCGGCTCTGTTTGCCCATGCAACGGCTGCACTGGGGCTCACATCTTTGGAAAGCATTCTGGGATCAGTTGTCACATTAAGAAAATGTATGGAAAGATTTGCACATGTCTAAAAGGCACCCATTTACAATAAATATTTGAGTTAATGAATTTCCAACCCATTTGCTTCAGCCTCTTATCTCTTCACTTGGGAAGAAAGGGCCCTTATCAAAACACATGAACTGGCTGAAGATATGTAGTTAAATAAAACACATTGTGTTGACCTCAGGGCTTCAAATTATTAAAAGAAACCTTTTCTAGGCAGGGAAGAAAGGGAGAACAATTAATTTGAACTCCCCAGCTCTAATCGGTGTGTAAGTCTCCACTCTTATCCTGCTAGAACATAAAGCTGACTAATCTGTACTCGGCACCTGGAGGGAAACACATTAAACCCTCAGAGAAAACATGAATTAAAATCCCAGTGGGAAAGAAATAAAAGAAATCAGAATGACTTCCTTGGCTTTTTCTTGTTATTTTTCACCTCTGTATTTTTAAGTATTTTCACAGTTGTGAAAGAAGAGTATCAAACAAGATACTGTTGGTATCTTGGCTGATTCAGAACAGACACAAGGTAATGGTTTGAAACACATGACAAAATTCCTACAGCTATCATTTAGGTCCACAAGACAAAGAAAAGCACCAGCAGACCCAGACTGACCTTGTGTCCAGCTAGTTTTTATTTCAGTGATCGGATGAAGCTATACTAGAGAAAAATGACGCTCTCAGTCCATCTCAATGTGTGGCAAGATGCAGAACCCGTTTACTCTTCCATAGTTTACCCTTGGTTTTATGAAAGTTATCACAGTTTTGCTGCTACGTGTAACATGCCTAACCATCCTTTTCAGAAATCAGAAAGGGGAGGGAAGAAAACTGACTCAGATGGATTCCAGCACTAACACTACTGCTTGAACCTGGGCTGCATTGTTTGCCAGGGTTGTAACAGGACAGAAAATCCTCACTTTCCAGAATCTAAACTTTTGCTTCTGAAAGTTTCACTTACATTTCCTTGTTTGACAAGGTGAGAGATCCTCCTTTTCTGGCCAGGAAACAAGGTAGTTAAATTGTCTTCTGTCTTTTCTTCATTTCCTTCCTCTTTGGATGGCTGGAATACAAAAGAACAAGCTTCCAAAACTGAGTAGATTTGAAGATCCTTCTCAATGAGGAGATCTCAAAAGTCTCCTTTTGGGTTAACAGAAAGTCCTTGCAGGTGGCAGGTGAGAACATGTGGTCAGCTGCTGTACAACTCAACCAAACCTTGTTTTGAACCCAAGAGTCACCAATGAAGCCAACAAGCAGCAGCACAGTTCTCCCCCCAGCAGTCGCTCCATGAGCTGTGTACTGGAGTAGCACTGGCATGATTCACAACAGTCCCTACCTGCCACCAGAGACTTGAAGAGCTTTCTGCCAGCCACTCACACCTCATCTTTTGTGGCATCTTAAAATCCAGGGGGTTTTGGGTTGTTTTCTGAGAGATCTTGGGAGCTGACTCATTCCTACCCTTGGACAACGTGGTGCCAGAGCAGGTCCTGAAAAAACCTGCTTGTCACCAAACCATGGTGCCCACACTCCACGTTTAGGGAAATGTTTCCCTGCAGTTTTATCCACAGCCCTATCTGCAGAAAGACTGCAGTGACAAAGCCCCAGGTCACATACCTGTATGGCCAGAAACCCAGGAGGAAGTAACAGCCTCTCTCCAAGTAAAGATGCTTCTTGAGCAAACATCTCAGGCTTGCTGGGAGGTGCCCAGAGAGAAGCTGTGGCTGCCCCATCCCTGGCAGTGCTCAAGGCCAGGTTGGACACAGGGGCTTGGAGCAAGCTGCTCCAGTGGAAGGGGTCCCTGCCCGTGGCAGGGGGTTGGACTTTAAAGGCTTTGGGGACAGACTTTAAAGGCTTTGAATTTGATTCCGCTGTTCATTCATATAAAACACACTTCCTAGAATCATAGAATCAACTGGTTTGGATTAAAGATTTAAGATCATTATTGGTTTAAGATCATCAAGTCCAGCCATTGCCCAGCACTGCCAAAGCCACCACTAACCCATGTCACTGAGGACCTCATCTACACGAATTGGGAACACTTGCGGGGACGGTGACTCCACCACTGCCCTGTTCCAATGCCTGACCACCCTCTGGGGAAGGAACTGCTCCTAATCTCCAGCCTAAACCTCCCCTGGTGCAGCTTGAGGCCATTTCCTCTTATCCCATCCCGTGTTACTTGGGAGACCAGCCCCCTCCTGGCTCCATCCTCCTTTCAGGTAGCATTCTGCAAAACTCCAGCTGCTCTCCAGCCAACCCTGCCTTGGGTTTTCCAACACAACCCCTGGCAAAGCTCTGCGCAGAGACAACCCTGCCAACCTCTTAGAAATGCAGCAACAAAGCTGAGGGCTGGATGTGGGGATGAGCTCAGACTCCACTAAGGCTGAACTCGTGTCCATCACCACTGAATCACTTCACTCTCTAGGAACTCGGTCTGTTAATTCAGTTACATCCCTAATAAACTCTCTCACCCAGTGATCCTTCCAGGTGGAAAAGTACCACGCTTCCCTCTGGACGAGCATGTTGAGACCAAACAACACTGGCTCCATCTACAAAGTTATTCTATAAACAGTGGAAAAAAACTCCCCTACCAACCAGAAATGCAGAGGGAAGCAGGTACCTACTTACAAACACCCACTGCTCATACAAGGACCCCCTCCTCTGCAATGCATGTTTCTCCCTTTCCAAAACAGAAGGAATTATTCAGGGATGGGATGTAAGGTGAAGCACATCGAAGGACACACACGTGGCTGCTGACAGCTCAACGCTGCAGCTCCATTAACTGTCTGCAGTGAGTGGCAGCCCCTGGTTCAGCACTTTCTGAATCCAGCCCATTTGGAAAGCTCTCAATGGAGCAGGATTTCCCACTATAGATTAGGTGCCCTTAAACTATTTTTTCACTTCACCTGGGCAATTTGGAGAAACAAAACTAAAAATAAAGCACTCTTTCCTAGCTGGGAATTACAGCAAACACTGAAGAAAGAACAGCTGAATTTTAATCAACTGAAATCAAGTAACACGTAATAGTTCAGAAGAAAATAATTCCACTGACCTGCTTTACATAGTTTCTTCTACTAAAGCTTTTCATAGGAGTAGAAACAAGGACTTTACTTGTCAGCAACAAAGACTTCTCTCTGAACGTGTCAGGGCCATGACTGCAACAGAGGGCTCAGCAAAAAGCTTTAACAGTCCAGCTATCCTTTCCAAAAGAGGAGCTCTCCTCCCAGCACTGCAGATCCTCACTTTGGCCTCCCCATACAGAAGGTTGTGAATGGAAAACCGTTGTTCACGTCCCCTTCACTCACCCAGCTGACAAAAGCCTGAAACCAGCACTCATTTCTGATGCTGACTGTGGAATAAAAGTCCACAATCAATCATGCCAGGAGAAACTGCTTTTCCACCATGCAGTGTCATGGTTCCTCTGCGCTCACCCTGCCCCTCCTTCAGATCAATAATCACAGAATCATGGAATGGTTTGGATTGGAAGGGACCTTAAAGCCCATCCAGTCCCAACCCCTGCCACTGGAGCAGCTTGCTCCAAGCCCCTGTGTCCAACCTGCCCTTGAGCACTGCCAGGGATGGGGCAGCCACAGCTTCTTTGGGCACCCTGTGCCAGCGCCTCAGCACCCTCACAGGGAAGAGCTTCTGCCTCAGAGCTCATCTCAGTCTCCCCTCTGGCAGGTTCAAGCCATTCCCCTTGGCCTGTCCCTACATCCCTTGTCCCAAGCCCCTCTCCAGGTTTCCTGCAGCCCCTTCAGGCACTGGAGCTGCTCTCAGGTCTCCCCTTCAGGAGCCTTCTCTTCTCCAGGCTGCCCCAGCCCAGCTCTCTCAGCCTGGCTCCAGAGCAGAGCTGCTCCAGCCCTTGCAGCATCTCTGTGGCCTCCTCTGGACTCACTCCAGCAGCTCCACATCCCTCTTATGCTGCTGCCCCAGAGCTGGATCAGGACTGCAGGGGAAGAATCCCCTCCCTCAACCTGGTGCTAATACTCTGGGGATGCAGCCCAGCATACAGCTGGCCTTCTGGCTGCAAGCGCACACTGCCAGGTCATGGGGATCTTAAATAATCCCAAAGGGAGTCTTCCTGTGTTTGAAGGGACCTGAACTGGAACACACTGCAAGCCCTGGTGGCACCCCAGTACCTCCATTACCTTTTGGATACAGGATAGCTGCAGCTGAAGCCACTCAGTAATTCCTTGGATAGACACACTCATCCTTTGGTCCTCCCTCTCCCTCAGCACACAGAAAGCACCTGATTTTGTCACCTTGCCTCCTTAAACCTCCCAGGTAATACAGCTGACTTGTACAACATCTACAGTATGCATTTAAAACAGGAAACAGTTTGGAAAGTCTCCAAAGTGTCTAGTGCCAACTAAATTGACTTACCTGCACCAACACATTATTCTGGTTATTCCTACCACTACATTCCTTAAACAACAACAACGCATTGCCCAGATTAGCAAATTTAGCTTTGAAACATCCACAACATATTCTCTGAGGCCTTTCCTCCAACCATCTAGGCTACCATGCTTCTTAGGCCAGATGGAGACAGAAGTAACTGAGAGTTATCCCTACAGCCTTCCACACAAAAGGTAATGGCATCCTTACATTTCACAGCAGCTTTTAATCCAGCAGGTAAATTCAAGTGCAAACTCTTCAGAGAACTCAGTCATGACAAGGGTGAGATTCTTCCAACAGATGCCCTCTTCAGCTACTTATGATAAGCAACACCACTGAACTAAACCAGAATCCTTTCACATTCAGAGGTGAGAACGAAGCAACCCAAACCAGCATTACCTGTTTCCCCAGCCTTCCCTTGTCTTCAGTTTTCACATCTGTAGATTCATTAAAAATCCTGAGACACTCTTCCATTGGATCTGATTCAAAGTCCAAGTCTTTCTCCAGGATGGAATAATCAATGTCATCAGATGTTGAGGAAGATGATGACGACTTTGACAACTTAGAGCGCTTCACTTTCTTTGTCCCTTCGTTTTCACTCTCTGAGTCTGAACCACAGTCGCCACCATCCGAGTCCGAGCTCACGTCAAATAACTTGGATGGCAAAGGCCAGCCTTTGTCATCATCATCTCCACTCTCATCACCAAACAAATCAACATGACTCAAACTCTGCTGCTTCTGACCCTTCTTTGGATCTCCTTTTTCTACAGAACTGACCTTTTCTTTCTTTCGCTCCAGTGCCGGAGCCTTGGTCCCTTTCTCTTTGTTTTTATGACTGGAGGTTTCTTTACCATTTTTCGCATCAGCTGTTTTCAGCTTGGAGTCTTTCTTGCTGCTCCCCAGCTTCTCTGTGCTAGAGCCTTTGTTGACACCTTCACTCTTGCTTTTCCCTGAACTACTGCTGCCCAACTTGGATTTTTCTTTCTTAAGTCCATCTGCTTTCTCCAACTTGTGTTTTTCAGGTTTCTTTAAACTCCCATCAGTTTTCCCTTTGACACTTTTCTCTTTGCAGTTTTTCTCCTCATTCTTGGGTTTTAATTTTTCTTCCTTTTTGAGCACTTTGTCTTTTTCTGTACTTTTACTTTTCTCCTTCTTACCAAACTCATTTAGCCCAGGTGTTTTACTAACATCTGATTTCTTCCTTTTTGTTTTGTCTTTTGAGTCTTTGTTTTTATGCTCAATCTCCTGGCCGTTCTTACCAGCACACAATTTCCCTGCTTTTGCACTCTTGTCTGATGAGTTTTTAGCAAGGTTTTTCTGTGAACCTGGATGGTCTTCCATGCCATACTGCACCACCGTTTCTTTGCTATCCTGGGAAACAAAGTCATCCACCTTGGTGTTCTGCTCTTTGTGGGATAACCCATCGCTTGATTCGCTTTCAGAACCAGCTTTTGACTGGGAACTAACAGAAGTTCCCTTATATTCCACATCAGCCTCATCCTCAGAGGAAGAGAACCTGGCACACACTTCATCATCATCATCAAGTTCTTCACAGAGCCTCTTTCGTGAAGGAGAGTAAGACTCCTCATAACTGGGCACTCTACCCCTTTTGGACCCCTTTGGCTCCTTTGTCGTAGCTTTACTCAGAAGCCTCGCTGAGTAATTCGAAAGTGGGTCATATTCCAAGTCTGTAGAAGGCTTCGAGTCATCAATCACATATTTACTGTTAGTGACAGTGCTACTGTATTTTTTATTCTGTATTACAGCCTTGGGAACATATTCCAGTGAGCTCCCTTTAGATCGGGAAGCATCGAAAGTGTATTTACTTGACCGGCTAGCAGCAGCCAGAGGAGTAGGGTTGTAGTCCGAGTTATTATTAAAGTTGTAGCTAACTGGATTATACTCTAAGGAGGTAAAGGAATCATTCTGTGTCCCACCAGCTGACACAGGCGTATTTGAAATGAGCGAGGAGGCCTCTGAAGCACTCAACTCCTTTGTCGTTTCTAGCAGCTCCTCATACTTCTTCTGCTCTCTCTCCACTTCGTTTTTGACTGCCTCAATGGCTTTGTTGACCAGCTCCAGCTCCAGAATACCGGGTGTCACATCTGTCATGTCAGCCAGAGCGCCATCCTCCACCTCCAGCGAAGGCCGGGGCAGCTCGGGGTTGTAGGGATCATAGCCTCGCTCTACGAAAGAGAAAGAAAACAGAAGTTAATGCCAACAACTGAGGTACATTTTTCTCTGGAGTAAAATTCTTTAAAAAGTTATTTTTTAAGGTCTGCTCTTATCAAAACCCAGTACTGAAAGACACCACCAAAAGCCATGCTCTCAGCACCACAAAGCAAATGTTTGATACCTAAAGCCACAGTGATGTTCTCTGCTCAGCAGCAGGCGTGTGGCTAGACTGGATTTTACAAACTACTCCCAGGTCTTAAGGGCTAAAGATCTATTAACAAAGTGCTTTTATTACTCATGGAAAAGCTCCATTAAATTAAATATTCTTCAGGGCACCAACGAATAATCTTTGTATTAGGACCAAGAGGAGCGGAGTAGGAGCAGAATTATCTGCTTAATTCAGTGAAGCGACCGAGGGAGGAAAGAGGATTCCAGTGTGAAAACTGTGGATTAGGTTCTCACTTACTGATGCCAATGCCTAAAGCCCACTGAAAGCTTTCAATACTCCCCAAAGCTCAGGATTTCTCACGGCAGCTGCAGGAAAACCACTCTTATCTGACAAACTCAGTGCTGCTAGTAAGAAAAACACTACAGGAGCAAAGGCAACACGACTCAACCACACAGAACAACCCCCAAAATGGGAAAATGAAACACCCAGAACATTTCTCTTTTCTGACGTTTGTCTTTGCAGACAAGTCCCTTTGGTGGCCTGTCTTACATAGGCATTTCTAGGACTATGAACAGAGGATACACTTTGACCACGCTGCACAGCTCTACAGGAGCTGTTCTGGTGAGTGCTGGACCACCCTACAGAACTATGTGGAAATGGCAAAGCAACCTGTCCATGGGACAGCTTCCAACTGGACAGTCCATCAGAGCTCATCTTGAAAAGGGCATGCAAGCAGTTGTCACAAGCACAAACACACTCAATTCGCTGCCACGATATCCCAAACTCTCCCACCTTCCCAGCTCCTGGTGAAAAGGGAAAAGGATGTCACTTGCGCACGTGTAGTGACACAGAATAGGCAGGAAAGTACTTCCACCTTGAAATATTAGATTAGTAACATAGGAACTCAGCATTTAGGAAGCCAAGAGAAGTGACAGGTGAGTTAATAGCTGCTCTTTGATTTGGAACAGATTTCAATCCTTGTTTTATCATAGTGTCTCTGGATGCTGCTGTGCCAGAGGGACTTCTTGTTCTTTGCTAGGCCAGTAGTAGTAAAACTGGCTTTCCAGCTTGAGTATGCAGAAGAACAAGACAATAGGCAGAGAGATGAAAGATGGGAAAAAACCCAACCTGCCAGGTCAAAGAAGGATGACAGAATTCTTGTTAACAGCCAGAAACAAAGTGTTTACAGGGGCTGTTTCTACCACTCTCACAAGACTGAGCTTTCACTTGGATTGGGGGCTTTTTTAAGAGGATCCGTGACTGCACAGCTCCCTTGGTAATAAGAAAAGAACCCATCTCACAGTTGGCAGAGCCAGCCTCCAAGGGAAGCAGAGTAATAAAAGACTGGATTAAAATAAAGGCAACAGCTTCATAAAATACTTTTTAACCCCTTGGGTTTGCAAAGATATTTTGCCAAACCAATTAGCTGCTGACTGAGCAGGGACCCTGCGCAATCGCAGCCTGATGGCACCAGCTTCCAAAGGACAGCTTGAGCTGTGCCCAGGACCAGGAATGTGGGGAAAAAGGAACAAGGGGATGTATTTCTATAACTACCCCCACACACACACACCTATTACAAAGTGATTTACAACCAAGCCACAAAGAGCATTTTCAAAACTAGTGTCTGCTCATCCCCATTACAGCCAGCACAGCTGACACATGGCAGAAGGTGGCAGACCAGAGCACCTCAGTGCATGGTGAACACCAGACAGGTTGATATCCAGAGCCCACTTAGAAAAAGAAACCATGAAGAAATGCAAGTAACAAGGGAAAAAAGCCTAGATGCAAACAGCAGCACCATCAAGGCTAGTGTATGTAAATAGATTATTGGAACAATTAGGTGTAAATATTAGCCTAAGAGCCGATAAAGAACAGTCCTCCATACCCACCACTTCATTCCTTACCCCTTTGTGGCACATAACTCCATAGTGGTAGAGAAGCCAGTGCAGTGAAGACTGGAGGAGTCAGCTATTACCCTCTAACTCAAGATGGAGACCTAAAATTTAGGACAAGCATTGTTAAGGGAAGAGCTGAAAGTCTGGAACTGTGTGCAGAGACAAGTATATAGGTGGCCTGTAAAGAAACAGAGGCAAGAGTGTGGATCTAAAGACTTGCAAAATAAAAAGCCAAACACTCCCACACTAAAACTAACCAGAAAAAAAACAACCCAAACTACATAAAAAGACATCTTGTCCACATAGAAAAGCAAACAATTTTAAATCTATCAGGATACAGAGAAAATAGTGATAACCTAAGCACAGAACTGGAGAAAATAGAGATAACCTCAGCACAGACCTGGCGTCTGATGCTCTGCAGTTCATCTGTAGTAGAAAACTAATTGCACATTTCCTTTCAATGGAATGACCAGATGTAAAACTGCATTAGAATCTCTGAGAATGCCAGCAGGCTTTGAGACACTGGCATGAAAGAAAGAGCTCTTTTGTAGGCGTGTAGAGGCCTGATGGATTACCCACCACCGCTGATCAAAGGCTACCTTTCCCATGAAAGCCACTTGTGTAAGTGGGCTCCACGGTACTCATCAGGGCTGTCACCTTTGGCCATGATACATTTACAGGTAATGTAATGGAAACACAACCAGAAAGGGGTTTTATTTAAATATACACACACATATACATGGAGAGCCACAGACATACAAGTCTCCAAAGCCAGAGAAATCAAATATGCTGTCTGAAATCAGGCCACCTTTTCTAATGTCTAATTGTACTCCCAGGAAGCTATGAGAGGAAATGAAAGGAAAGGATCTCTAGGTAACCAAACCCAGGGCTACACAGGCAGGGACACAGCTACACCCCACACCCCTTCTTAAAACCTAGATACAAGAGTCAAAAAAGCTTCAGCTTCTGCATTTATTCCTCTCCATTTCAAACACTACTACAAATACCCATGGTGTAAAGAAAGCTATTCTGATAGACACAGTGTCTGCAGTACTTCTGCTGAAGCAAAAAGAGAGGCACCATGTAGTGAAATAACTTTGGGGATGGATGTAAAATTGAGCCTGTGCTGTCCTTTGAGAATCACAAGACAAGACTTGAGATGACAACTCCTTATAGGATTGCAAACGAAACTGCTATCAGGACACTTTAAAATACAAACAATTTTAATATATTAATGTACCTCAGACATATGGAATAGTCCTTCTGAGACACAAAAAAGGTGAAGTTAACATCAACACTATACAGAACAAGTGATCAATAATTTACAAAGAACTACACTGAACAATTTATTTCACCTAGAACTACTTTAGAATACACCAAAATGAACTGCACTCAAATCAGCCATTTCAGCCCAAAGTACAGAGAATCATAAATCAAGATTCTTCCAAAAATTAAGGTTGATTGGGGTTTTTTTCCTGGTTACAGTCCTGTTGGTTCTGGAAAATGAGGCCTCAGTTCCGAGGTGGAGCTGTTTTATTACAGCTTCTACAAGCTGACAACTCCTGGCTGTACACTGGTCCTTCGAGTTTGTGCAACAGGGAAAGGCAGTAAACAAAGGCTGACATCAAAGGAATAATGGCAGTCCAAGGTCACCTGTTTGATGTTCAAACTTACTTCACAGTGAATCATTCTGGAGAAAAAGATGTCCTTTTGTTTTCTCCAAGCACCCTACCAGTACAAATATTTCAGATGCTTTAAATACAGAAAAGCCTGAACGTGTGACGGGTACTGGTTGCAGGTTCTGGAAGAGGAGCCAAGCAATTGCATGGGGGCCGTGGATGACAACTACCTTGCTTCCAGATGTAACAGAGGTGCTAAGGAGCAGTGGCTGCTGCTAAACAAGAGGGAAGCAAACATGAGATACTCTCACACTTACAGCAATGAGGATCTCGGAACAGGAACGTTTGCTGGCCACACAGCAGAGGCACCAGCACAAGCCAAAGGACAGGGAACATTTCAAGCCCTGTCATCACTGAAGCCACCCATTCTCCTGGGTCACCTGGAGCTGGCAACAAAAGATCCATTCACTGGGAGAAAGGGGAAGGTGAAAGCTGTTGGGAGACCTCTTTGGAGAAAAGAAGAGCATTTTTACCTTAACGTCACCAGAGCAGCTCTGTTAGCTTAACAGCCTGCCTGTGTTTGCAGTGCCAGCACTTAGCAAATGGACCTTTGTGATTACAGAAAAATTAGCATTGGAAAATTATTTTAAGCTTTTTATTTAATGCACTGCAGAAGAGACGGCGGCTTCAAGAACAAAACGTTTCAGACAGGCTTCACCAGGAGGCTGAGTTCTGCTGCTTGCCAGAAGGAAAGAGCACAAAAGGAACAGCAGCTCTGGGTACAGAGCTCATCTGCGAGCACCCAAAGCAAGTTTCCAACAAATCATTTCACAATAAGATCCAACCACCTGGAAATAATTCACACTGAGATTTAAAACAGTACATTTCAAATAACCATCCAGAGTAAATGGGTTAGGAGGGCAGGTAAGAGGAGCTGAGAGAAATGCTTCACCTTTAAATAGAACACTAGTCCTAATGATTTATATATTTTTTTTTTTTGCTCCTTTTTCCTCTTTTAAATAGTAAATCTCATTATGAAAAAAATCAGTATAAAAAGCATCAATAACCTTGTACTGCTCTAAGAACATGAGGGAAGCAAGGTTTGAGAGGTATTACAGCCACTCTAGTCCAAGCTGGCCTCTCCTGATGCTCCCACTATCCATTTCACAGAACCCCAGCCCGGTTTGAGTTGATGGGACCTTAAAGCTCCTCCAGCTCCAGCCCCTGCCACGGGCAGGGACCCCTTCCACTGGAGCAGCTTGCTCCAAGCCCCTGTGTCCAACCTGCCCTTGAACACTGCCAGGGATGGGGCAGCCACAGCTTCTCTGGGCACCCTGTGCCAGCGCCTCAGCACCCTCACAGGGAAGAGCTTCTGCCTAAGAGCTCATCTCAGTCTCCCCTCTGGCAGGTTCAAGCCATTCCCCTTGGCCTGTCCCTACAGGCCCTTGGCCAAAGCTCTTCTCCAGGTTTTCTGGAGCCCCTTTAGGCACTGGAGCTGCTCTAAGGTCTCCCCTTAAGGACCCTTCCCTTCTACAGGCTGAAGAAGTAACAACTTCTGTTACTCCATGAGAGGTATCTGATGCCACAGCAACAAAGTACATCGTGAACCAACACAATCATTTCTTCAGTGGAAAAAAAGAAGCGAATATGAGAAAAGAAAGTCTTATATTAGCAAGGCTGAAAAAGGTTTGAACAGTCATCCATCACACTGTGGTATTTTTAAACCTGCTGCGACAAAGCCTGCTTTAGGTCAGGGTATGGTTTCACCAGGTGTTGTTGGCCAATGTAAGCTCTCGGGTTCTATGTAAGACCAGGGGGTTCTCCAGCTAGTGCCACAACCAGCGCAGGGAGGAGTGGGTCACACCGAGGGACGAGAGCAGCCAGACACCATCCTTGTATGAGCCATGAGCTATTAGCTCAGCTCAGCCTCCCAGGACTGCTGACACACTGCGGTCAGAGAGGAGACACAGACCTGCATGAGTGCTTCAATCCAGCTCCAGCATGGGCCATGTTTCTCCCAAGCAGGCAGCACTATCATGGAACAACTCAGGTAGGAGAACGTTAAGGCACACCCCTCAAAGCAGCTCAGACAGCAACACCTCCCATTTTAGTGCAGAAAACACAACTTTGTCCATTTTTGTCTCTGGCACAGCAGAAGAGACATCTAAAAGGCCCTCAAGCTACTGAACTTGGTGGCTTCACCCTCTCGATAGCCTCACAGATAGTCCTGGAGGACAGCTGGGACCACCATGGCTCCACACAGCAACATTAGTTAAGTATGAGGCTGCAGAAGCCAGAACACGATGGTCAGGCCCATGCAAAAGCCATCATTTACATTCCTGCATGGCCACAGTGATGGATGGTCCCACCCGCCCTGGTGCTAACACAACAGTGGGAGGCAAAGAACATCAGAGGCAAGTCACAAGTGGTGTCTCACCATTTTAATCTGGATACTCAATGTTTGGATTCTTTGGAGATTTTTCCACTCCCTCTCTCATTTTACCTTTAAAGTTATTCCTCAATATATAAGAAAAGTTGAAATTCTGTTGGGAAAAAAAAAACATAACAAGGGGTTTATTTTTTGTGTTTCTGGGAAAAAGGTCAGGGAAATATTTCCCTATCTCCAGTAAAACTAAGGATTTACTCCAAGACTCAGTTACCAGAGCAAGTCATCCTTGCAAAGAAGCAGAAGGAAAAGAAAAAGAAAAGAAGTATTTCAAGTATCCTGCTGTCTTCTTTTCCCTCTGTTCAGCTCCACCTTAAGAACTTCCTTTGCCCAGCATGGTCACAAGCAGCAACACTTCACCTCACTCACCATTCCCTTCATTTCAGCCGCCTTCTGGCTCGCTCAAGATAAGTTATCAACACCTGACTTTTTTCTTTCATTATTTTGGGTAAAGAATTCCCATTTAAGTTTAAAAAAAAAACAAAAACAAAACTACAGGATTTCAACACAGTCAAAGTAGACACTTTTAAAAACAATACTCAAAACTAAAGAAAAGCACTTTTCAAGCCCTATTCCATTTAAGAAACTTCAGCTGAGACTTATGAAGGGCTAGAACCAAAACTTACACAGCTTTTAAAACTTGTCCAGCTTTAGTTAATTCAAAAGCTGGAATTCCACAATTCCTTTACAACTCGGCCACCTGCAGCTCCGGACCCTTGAGCAGCAAACCCAACACACTGCCTGCTCCTCAGCGCAGATCTTCTCTTTCATAAAGAGGCCGTATATCCCACAGGGCAATGAAAATCCTGGTGCAACAAAACCCTCTCAAAGCAGAGCTGAGGTTTTTGCATCCTCCCTCTACTTCAGAGGCAGATGGAAGCCTGAGGAACCAAGGTGTCACATTAAATGAATGGCTAACACGTGAAAACCTCTCTGAAGAAGGCCCTTCTCTTGCAGTTGCTTCTTCACGTCCTGCAACCCACACAAAAAACCCAAGTTCACTCCACAGTTAAGTCAAAAACTTCAAAGAATTACCTGAGCTCCCCGTGGTTAATAAATACTGCAGATATTTGTTCATGCTGTACTTGAGGCTTTTAATACCTGCTTGGTGCTGCTAAGACACTCCAGCAAAGGCTTCTGGCACAACCCCGCTGCCCATGTGCTGACAAAGCACTCTCTGGGCTACGGAGATAATTAGGGCAGGACTTCCCAAGCCAAAGTCCCGCCTTCACCCTCATTTACTCCCAAATGGGACTGGGTTTTACTCGAGTGTCTGTAGGGGTTTTTGGACTGTTTGCTTCTTTCGCAGCACTACCATCAGCTTGGGGGATCTTTTGATCTCACTTTCCCAACCGTACGCTTTGATTTGGACTTGATTTGAGCAACACGAGCTGGCACACGCAATGGTCTCCCCAAAGAACGATCCCCAGGGTCATGCTGCGAGATCTCATTGAGCCCACAAAGCAGCTCACTTCCCAGCCAGTGCCCAACACTACCCCACTTCTCCAGCCCCACATTCCGTGCTCAGTCCCAGCAGGGAAGGAAGCTGCAGGGGAGGGAGATGACCCGACCTGGCCCTGCCTGTTAGTGCCTGCCTCTGCCTGCCTGCACCCAGAGCTGCTGCCTTGCTGGTACTGGGTGAGCTGCCACACTGGGCTGGCACCTCACATCCGCCTCACCCAGCACTGGGAAAGTGGTTTGGCAAACCCTGGACCAATGAGTTGTGATTTCCATTTCCTCAGCGCTAACGCAGCCCTGCAGTGCTCGATTAGGGGAGGAAAGGAGGGCTACAAAGATGATCAAGAGGCTGAAGCAGCTCTGCTCTGGAGCCAGGCTGAGAGAGCTGGGCTGGGGCAGCCTGGAGAGGAGAAGGCTCCTGAAGGGGAGACCTGAGAGCAGCTCCAGTGCCTGAAGGGGCTGCAGGGAACCTGGAGAGGGGCGCTTTGGAGAAGGGCCTGTAGGGACAGGCCAAGGAGAATGACTTTAACCTGCCAGAGGGGAGAGTGAGATGAGCTCTTAGGCAGAAGCTCTTCCCTGGGAGGGTGCTGAGGCGCTGGCACAGGGTGCCCAGAGAAGCTGTGGCTGCCCCATCCCTGGCAGTGTTCAAGGCCAGGTTGGACACAGGGGCTTGGAGCAAGCTGCTCCAGTGGAAAGGGTCCCTGCCCGTGGCAGGGCTTGGAGCTGGAGGAGCTTTAAGGTCCCTTCCAACCCAAACCGGGCTGGGATTCAACAATTCTATGAAAAATCGGAGGAAGTGTTTAAATGTCAGGTAAGATATTCCACACTGGAGAGAGAAATCCCATCAGAGGAGACAAAGGGCTCCTGTGGCAGGCAGAGAGCAGGCAGCTCACACACACATTCAAAACTGCAGCACCTCCAACACCAAGGCAGGTCACTGCACCTTTAGCCTTCAAAATCCTCCCGGCTTGACAGAGATTTGCTCCCACCTCCTGCTTTTCACACGTCTGTAACCGGAGCAAGGAAGAGCCACACACAAGCTCAGGACCAAGTCTCCCCACCTGCAGAAAGACCAGAACTTGGCAGTGCCCCATCAGCCCACACTGAAATCCCAACACAGAGAGCAGCTGCAGCTGAGCACCCACAGGAAACCTGCCACCACTGACAGGGTATGTGACCAGAAATCCCCAACCACTGGGAAGCCACCACGCTGATGGCCATGAGGAGGCATGGCCCGACCTTACCATCACATGGGGTTTCTGTTCTTCATTTCAGAACTCAGTAAGGAAAAAAACATCCACTGGTGACATTTTGGTCATTTCTGGCCTAAAAAAAACAATTGGGGGGTGGGGAAGCAGTATGAGCAATGTCCCCACATGCTACAGCACCCAACAACGCTCAGCCACCCCATTTCCTCTCCCATAATGAAGGCAGTTAAGAAATTTCCATCTCATTCCATTTCCCTGTGGCAAATACAACAATAAAAGCTCTTTCCTACAAGAATCTCAAGAAGGAAAATGCATCTGTAAAGGCTTTCTTACTCCTCCTTTCTACACACGGTGTGAACCTGCACTGCAATATAAGTAATGTAAAGGCAATCTTAGACAAAGCAGAGAGGCTGCTCCCACCAAACATGGCAGAGTTTAATGTGCAGCCCCTCAGTAATGTGCTGTATTGGGAACCTGACCAGCGAAGAAGACAACAGCCTTGATCCCGTGGTGCCACATGGGCTGAGAAGGATTAAATCTGGGGGTTCGCATTTACAGAGCCTCTTTAGGTTTTACCAAATATTATTTGGAACAGCATTTTAGGTACACATCACAGCTATCCCACGTGGTTGCTTTTTGAATGAAGGCTCTGAAGAAGGGAGAAGCAAAGTGTCTTCCTACACCAGCGCCAGGATCAGCAGGGTTAAAGCTGGGGAGATAAGTCTAAGTATTTCTCTGCAACTGACCTGGGCCAACAGGAGCCAGTGTTACAGCAGCTTAACTTGTGGGCTGGGGAGTGCAAATCACAGGGTACCAAACCAACCCATCCAGACACCTTTCAAAGATGCCATCAGCAAAGCCTTGCCCACCCAAATACAAAATCCACACAGCAAGAAAACTGCTCCACCACCTCTGACCGTAACAGAAAAATGCCTAGCAACTGCCAAGACACACCAGTCTTAAGTATTTCGAGCTGGGTGCTGAAAGCTTTGCTCATGCTGACACAAGGATCAGAGCAGACAAAGAGGAACTTGGACCTCTCAACCTGGATGCAGCTTTTGGCTCCGGACTGAAAAAAACATCCACCTCCTATGCATCTCCTGACAGCTACCATCAAACCAAAGAGCTGGTTTCCTTAAGATATTTATGAGGAGACGTATTACAATTCTTTTATGTCTTTCAGCATACTCAGGACCTAGACTTTAAAGAGAGCCCTATTTTTCTCCTCTACAGCTCTTGAAGAGATGCTTTTAGGACTGAAGGCAGTTCTTCCCTCCTACTTACACAGCATGCTTTCAAAGCACTTCACACACATTCAATAATCTTTTCATCCTGCTCTGAAGCAGGTGGGGTTTAGTCATTTTGTAGCTGGAAAAAGCACTTCAGCCAAGTCAGGATGAGAATCTGCGATCGCCAGATTCCCAGTCCTCCCCAGGCTCACACCCCACTTCCCAGCCCACCAACACTGCTGCGGAGATAGGGATGCATGCTGCCATCCCAGCACCTTCCTCAGCTTTCAGCCAGCCCTGGATTTCCACAAGCTTCCAGGCAGCCCCAGTCTTTTACCATGCAGGCAGATACCTGCAGTAAAGACAAGGGAACAGATCTCCAGTATCATATATTCCAGAGCTCAGAAATGTGCCCTAGCCCATTGGCTCCCTCCTCACCTGACAAGTTTGTATTTACTGAGCTGCTTTCAGAGGAGAAGAAAAGGGAATGCTGCAATATGCGAACAGCAGCAGGCAGGGGGGAACTCAGGCCTCCTGCTGCTGCTGATCTAACAGGCATGAAGGCCTCTTCACCACTATCTTCCAGTGGCTGGGACCATAAGAGCACTGTATGAAAAATAAGGATCATCTATTATGAACAACTGAACAGACCACTCTTCAGCAAGTCTGGATTGAGGGGTGGGGGGAACAAAGAAAAGGGGAACAGTGCTATGTCCCAATTAATTCCTCTTTTCACCTCCTCTCTGCTCCATCTGGCATGCATCCACAGCCTCCTCCCACCACAGCCTGGCAAGGCCAGCTCCACTCCTCAGCTTTCAAAAGCTATTTTCAAGGCTACAGAAGATCTACTAAGAGTTTTGGGGTTACTGCCAGTGCTACAGTGATCCTTAAACATCAAAGTCAGCATCAGTTTCAAATCAATATGCTTAGAAGGCTGGTTCTTTAGATGTTACCCTTTTTTCTAAGCACTGTACCAGAAAACTATAACTCTTGGTGTAGATAACTTTTTTTGCCAAAGCAGGTGGGTATGTTTTCAAAGCTTATTTCTTGAGTGACACGTTTAAATAGGTCAAATATGCCCAAGTGCACTGTTATAAAGCTACTTTAAAACAAGACAGGCTTCCGTTGGCTGAGAACCTGCTCTCAAGAAGATGGTTGCCTGACTGCCAGCTAAACTACTACACCCTCTAGTGTAAATCTTAAATACATCCTTCCAGGCTAGATGAGCTTCAGACAGAGGAAAAGACAGGAGCTCTCCGACCTGAACCCTTCAGATGAAGCTAAGCCATAGCACTGCTTACAAAATAACTGCCAAAGCCTCCTCTGCTCCTATAGAAACCAGGCCCCTTTCGCAAGGCCAGCAGAGTCCTTTCTAAAGGCAGCACTCTGCAGCAGCTTCCATTTCTCAATCGAAACCAACATAGCAAAAATGGCTCAAATCCGACACTGAGCAGAGGCAGAACTTACGGATCCCTGTTTATGACAGCTGTGTCATACATTAGAGGCCAAGAGTTTGGGAAAGGGGGCAGGAAGAGGCACGGAGCCGGTGGTGGGATGTGGGAGGCAGCAGGCTGGAAGTTAAGCTTTATGATCCTGTTCTTTCACAAGTGGCAGATATTTCTACCCAGGAAAACTAAGCCACACTCTAGCTTTTGTTTTTCAAAAGCCAGAGCTTCTTCTAGAGCCCTAACACCACAATTAAACCCCTCTCACTCCCCAGAACACCAGTTCTCCTGAGGCATGAACATCCAAGCCAGGCCTAACAAGACACTGAGATGGTTTCTTTCTTGCCATTCACACTCAACTCTTGCATTAACACTTTTCAGATGGTATTAGAAGCTGCACACACTTTCCAGGTGCACCAGGAGGTTTTACTGAAGACCAACCTTCACTTCCCCGTTTCGAAAACCAAAACCAGCACCCGTTCTTATTTAGTACAGCAGCATCTGTTTCAGACCCAAATGAGCAAGTCTGATTCCAAAACTGACTCGTTATAGGTCTTTAGAGAGAAATAGGAACAGTAAACCGAAAGAGGACTGCATCAAGCACCTACAGAACCACCCTGAAGGGTCATAGGGACCTTTTCAAATGCAAAAGAACACTGAAAGAGGTGAAATCTTTTGTCTTTCTAACACGACATCGGTCTGCCTGTGACAGGCCTGAGTAAGCTTCCTTTATTTTCAACTAAACCACAGTCGTGGTAAGTTGACCTGGTAACCAGGAGCCACAAAGAATTAATGGTCTTCCAAACTTCTGGATAACCTGAAGTTAGGCAAACACAATAAAAAACCCCGTAACTTGTGCTTTATTTTGACAACTTCCGCTTCAGGTTGTTAAGAGACCATGCACACCAGCAAGAACACCTGCTGAAATAACAAAGTGTTAACAAAACGAAAGCAAGCAGCATTCTTCTAAGGAGAGGAATAAAAGCTTTTCTCTCCAAATAAAATAAAGAGATCAGCAAATAATGTAAGTAAAACAACAAGAGTTGCTGGAAGAACAGAGGAGAATAGCTCAGTAGCTCTTTGGTAGACAAGCTTCGAGAAGCCTCGCAGCACTCCATGCCTTACTCCAGTCCTCACGAGGAGGGGCTCCAGCTCACCACAGCCCTGCAGGGCAACCCACCAGGACTGGGCTAGAAAACCCATCTCCTCCAGGTCCCCAAATCCATGCACCTCCTGCAGGGATGTGACAGCACAGTTATTGTCAGCAGTGGTTTGCAAGGCACAATGACACCTCATTGCCACGTGAGCCAGGTTGCCCGGAGGGACAAAGAAAGGGACCAGAAGAGAGCTGTCCTCTTGCAGCCTCCATCAGGCTGTCCTCAGGCAAGCAGGTACTTTGTAAAGCTGCTCATCACCTCCCCTGTGTCAGATAGCAACTGCAGGATGCCACCGATGATGAGGCGCGGGAGGCACCCGCCTCTCTCACACCAAAAGGGGCAAAAAAGCCCCTTCAGACCCTCCTCCAGATGCAACAAGAGGTGACAAGCAAGGGCCCAGAGCGCGGGCAGGGCCGAGCACAGGCAAACACAAGAGCTCAGGGGCAAGGGGGACGCACCTGGGTGATGGGGATACACCGCACTCGAGAGGGGCTTGAAGGGGAAACACGAGAGCCCCGCGGGCAGGTGGGATTTAGAGGACTCAGAGGCAGATTCAGGCCCTGGAGGGCGGGCGGGCGTGAGGAGGAGGAAGGACACGGTCCTGCCCTTGCCAGGGGAGGACACGCTGCTGCTGCGAGGTAGGGACTGGGTGGGGAGCGGCGCAGGGCCGGGACCAACCCCAGTCCGAGCAGGGAGAACGACAAACGGAGGGGAAGGAGGTACCGCGGCCCAGGGAGCCGGGCCGGGCCGGGGCCGTACCTGCGCCGTGACCGACTGCGAGCCCCGAGACGGGGCCACCGGAGGCTCCGCACCGCGCCGCCGCCGCCGCCACCGGGGGGTGCCGGAAGTGGCAGTAGGGCCGGCGGCAGGGTGGGCCCCCGCCCGGGCCCCCGGCGTTGAGGAACGGGCAGTCGATGCCGCGGAAGTAGCCGGTGGATCTCAACATCCCGCCGGCTGCGGGGCGGGGCGCGGGGCCGGGGATGGAGGAGGAGCGGGCGGCGACAACGCGCTCCCGCCTCACACCGCCGGTACCGGCCCCGCCGCCATCTTGGAACTGCCAGGCCCAGCAGCGAGGCCCCCGCGACGCCGCTGCCCGCACAGGGCTGCCCGCAGCGCGCCTGAGCGCGGCGAGGGGCGGGGCCACGGGGCAGGGCGGGGCGAGGGGACGCGGCGGGAGCCTGAGGGGATAATGGCGGCCGCGGGGCGGCGGAGGCGCTGAGGGAGGTTGGGTTGCGTGTGGGGCGGCCAATGGCAACCTCATGGAGCTGGGCAAAGCCGAGTGCGAGGTCCTGCAGCTGGGTCGGGGCAAACCCAGGCACAGATGCAGGTTGGGAGGAGAAGAGATTCAGAGCAGTCCTGAGGAGAGGGACTTGGGGTGTTGGTCGGTGAGAAACTGAACACGAGCCCAGAAACCAACCGTATCGTGGGGTGCCTCCAAAGGAACGTGAGCAGCAGGGCGAAGGAGGGGATCCTGCCCCTCTGCTCTGCTCTCCTGAGACCCCACTGGCAGCACTGGGTGCAGTGCTGGTGTCCTCAGCACAAGGACATGGAGCTGGTGGAGCCAGCACAGAGGAGGCCATGAGGATGCTCAGGGGCTGGAGCAGCTCCTGCATGGAGCCAGGCTGAGAACGCTGGGGCTGTGAAATACGAACTCACTCCTCTACACGAGATAACAAGGTTTTATTGAGGGACAAAGTCAAAGCAAAAGCAACAGTGCTGCGCGCATGACAGGAGCCAGAGGCGCAAGTGATTAGTGTTTGTTTCAGGTTTATATACTTTCACTATTACATTAGTTACATGCATATTCATAACTCCCGCATAGAGGCAGGGGATTTTATAACTAGCTCCGAGAATTTATAATCATAAGTCTCCTCTTGACATCTGCACATGGCTCTGAAGTGATTGTGAGCAGGGGGCTTGAGGATGAAGTAAGCAGTCTTCCTCACAGTGTACTTCTCACCTTTGTCACAACTGGACCCCCCAGCAATCACACAACCAGCTATAGCTGTAATTATTCTGGTAACTAGCAAGGATTTAAAACAGTGTGACCTTCCTGCAAAATTTATTGCAGGATGGGCAGACAAGGAGTATCCCAAGCTAGCAGAGCCTTGGGAGGCTCTGTCTGGAAACTAACTGATAATGAGAAGGATGGTGTGAAATAACTCATTCATGTTTAGTGGGGCCACTAAATCCTGTTCTCTCACCACAGGCTTACAACACAAACATTGTTCTTTAAAACTAAAGGTACTTCAGAAGACTGGTGTGAAACAATTAACCCATGCTTAGTGGGGCCACTACATTCCACACACTTACAACATAAACATTGTTCTCTTTCTGCCACCTAAGTTAAGCTAAAAAGTACTCTATGTTTTCCAGGCACCAGCTTTCCTTATATCAAGCCTCCCCCTTCTTCTTTCTTTTACCTTTACAAATTCTTCTGCTACGTGACTCTGCTTTGGTCAAGCGATCTGAACCTTTCTAACTTGTCTAGTCTTGTGTCTTTAGTGAGTTTTGTTTCTGTTATTATAAACTGGTTCAGTTATATCCACATAACCACACCTATGATTAGTGAAAGCCAATACATTTATGTGTTTATCACAGGGCTGTTCACCCTGGAGAAGAGAAGCTGCGTGGAGACCTCAGAGCAGCTTCCAGTGTCTGAAGGGGGCTGCAAGGATGCTGGAGAGGGGCTCTTGAGACAAGGAGGCACAACAGCACAATGTAATCAGTTCTAAGTAACGTTAAGTTTGATGGCTCTGGAATGGAAAATAGCTGTGGTGCTTGAAGGTAGTTGACATAGTTTTAGGTCCTTAGGATCTTAGTACAAAAAGTGTATGAAAAGCAGAATAAAAAAACGGGACCTGGGGATGGGGAGTATGTGGGCCTAGCAGATGTCCAAGGTGGGCGCAGTTTAACTGATAAGTAGAAGGACAGGATGGTTGCTATGTCTGTAATGTTAATTAAGCTGGTTATGAAGATTGGTGGGAAAAGTGACCCTTAAAGACCGCCATCCCACTTTTGTGTGCATGCTGGAAAATGATGCAATATGCCCAGTGACCGTGTAAGGATGGCCTGCATGACACACGTTAGGAGGAGCTATCTCCCATGTCTCCGTAAAGAATGCCTGCTTGAAACCTTTGTTGGTGAGTTTGTTCTGGAGTTTTCTCTGAATCACTCTTCATCAGGGACTGCAGCTGTAGGACAAGGGGTGATGGGTTCAGACAAACAGGGGAAGTTCAGGTTGGAGATAAGGCAGAAGCTCTTCCCTGGGAGGGTGCTGAGGCGCTGGCACAGGGTGCCCAGAGAAGCTGTGGCTGCCCCATCCCTGGCAGTGTTCAAGGGCAGGTTGGACACAGGGGCTTGGAGCAAGCTGCTCTAGTGGAAGGGGTCCCTGCCCGTGGCAGGGGTTGGGACTGGATGAGCTTTAAGGTCCCTTCACCCCAACCCATTCCATGATTCCTCAGGCAGTCACCACACTCGTATTTACCACTGGGGAAACTTAGGCACATGGTAGCAGCAGTTCGATGTGAAGCTGGCCGGGGAGGGGCAGCCTGTGGAGCAGGCAAGAGGCATCTGCAGCTCCTGGGTACCACCCGGCACTGCCTCTACCTTGAGCTTCCAGGGCAGGGATTCTCCACCTTCAGCAGGCTGGGGAGGCCAGCGAGTGAGCCAGCCCTTTGGAGGAGAAATCCCATGATGTGGAGCCAGAAGCTCCAGTCCAGAGGGAAGGGGTCATCTGGGAAAGCCTCGTCCCTTGTGAAAGGAGAGATGGGAGATAGGGCAGTGCAGGGAGTCAGCTGGACGATGCAGAGAAAGGCACAGAAGGAGCTGTGCTGTGCCCTGAGAGAGGCCAAGGGAAGGCTTACAGAAGCCGTGGTTCGTGGCAAAACCAAAAGACAAACCCCTTTATTTCCACGGCATCACAGCAGGGTGATGCTGCTGCCCATTGAGTCCAGGAGCTGAGGACGTCAGGAGAGGAACCCAGCACTGCACCCAGCCAGAACGCAGGGCAGGGTGAGCAGGACACCAATGCCCGGTGCTGTCGGGTTTGGGACAAGCAGCAGCTGGCCCTGGGACACCTTAAAGCAGGACCCACAGGAGATGAGCAGCTCCTCCAGCAAGAGCCGACACAAGGTGCTTTAGTAGGTAGGTACCTGGGGAGGGCTTGCACTGAGCATCCCTACACACACTCCTACCTTCCCCAAGGACTGGAAAAGCAAGAAGCTGGTTTCCCCCCACAAAAAAAAAGGAAGCACTTTTATTTCTGTGGTGTAAATAAATCTATTTTACATAACTTCAGCTGTAGGGAGAGGACTGTGCGCAGGCACACACTGAATAACAGCATTTCCCTTCCATGTACTTCTCACCCCGCGTTCGCTCAACTCCCAAGCTGGCAAAATAAACCAAAATAATATAAAATAATATAAACCATTCAATTCTGTCCAGACCTGGAGGATCCCATATGGGAAAACTGCCTGAAATGGGTTCAGGTTTTCACTTCCCCATATGGGAAGGGCAGCTCCCGTAACTGAGACCAGCTCCCGGTTAGCAGCACTGGAAGTGGTCCCGAGGGTCCCTGCACACACGAGGTGGGGGTCCTCTGAGAACAGTCCCCCCCAGATTCACCCATCCGGGTGGATCTGAGCTGTGACTGATGCTGATGCTCTGCTCCCCAGCATGGCTCACATCCAACAGCCAAATGCCCCAGCTAAAGGAGACAGGAGAGGTTTAAGGAGGGGAACAACCTCGGGCAGGGTTGTCACAGGTCCTCACATGGGACAAAGGGCAGCACAGAGGGATGTGTGCCAGCATCCCTAAGGATGTGGGCACCCCTCAGGAGCGAGGGCTGTGCTGGTGGGTGCCCCTCTCCTGGCTTGGGAGAGTCAGTCCCTACATCAGGGCTGCACCCATCACCACCACAGCCCCTTCCTGGGTACCTCACACTGTGGTGGGCTTCCCCAGCACACTGGGACTGAGCAAAGGATGCAGCCCAGAAACATGGCTCCAGACCTGCCACAGGGGATGCTCCTGGCTTGTGCCTCAGGGCAGGAGGATGGATCCAGCCCTGGGGCACCCAAACCTCTGGAGAGGCCCCAAAACCTTATCCCCACCCCTCAGCCCAGGCCCAGCCACAGGCAAAGTGGGTCCCTGCCTCCCCACCACGATCCCCACCCTGTGATAAACCTGTGGCAGGGTGTATTGGGTTGAGGTTTTGGGGGGGAAAAGAGCCAAAAAAGAGGAAACGGGATGGAGATGCTCCTGTAGCAGCAGCCTCCCTCCTTGCAGGCATTCGCCTCTTGCTTGGTTTACATCACTCTATAAAAGCACCTCCAGGGCACGTTTCTGCTCCCCTCAGTGGGGGTTTCAGATTTTATCTGCATCCATGTGGGAGTTTTTCCATTGTCTTCCTCAGAGCTGCTCCGATGTCCTCATGCCAGGTTGTCTCTTCACAGGGATGGGCCTGTCCCAATGCTCCTGGCATCCCATCCTGGTTGGTACTGGTACATGATCCTCATGTATCCTGCCATGGCCCATATGGGAATCCTCCCTGGCCCTGCTGCAGCATCCTGCTCCCTCCCCAGCCCCTCCATTGCCAGAGGCAATGGCGTGGTTGCTGCATCCCACACTGCCCAGTCCCTACCCACTGGGTATCACCCAGCCTGGGAAGGATGCTCCACTCCCCCAGGGGATGCTTTGTGCACCCAAAGGGGATGCTCTGCCCCTCCAAAGGGATGCTCCAGCCCCCCAGGGTGCTCCAGCCCCACTACAATTCATCCCCCTGCCCCATATGCATGGTCCTGTATGTCCTGTCCGGGCGTTGTCGCCGCAGGGCTGTGGCACCCGTGGGCCTCCCTTCACCGTCCCAGCCTCCAGGCATCGCTCAGGCATAGGATGACAAAGGGAAGCTCACAGGGGCAGGGGCCGGCCCCGCACTCCTCCCGCCGAGTGCTCCTGCAGAGGAGAGACAGAGGAGGGGAGGGAAGGGGTTGGGGGAGCTGGGGGGTCTCCGGCCAGCCCCACATGTGCAGCCCATCGAGCTCCCCCGCAGCCCTGATGCTGCTTCTCCTGTCCTGTCGATGGTTTGGGACATGTGGGGTGCGAGTGAGACACACACAGGGGCAGCGCTGGCTTCCCTGGGGGGCTGCACATGGAAACCCCCGCTATGGGGGTGAGGAGTGCAGAGCCAAAAGAGCAGCACGGTGGTGCACACGCATGCAGGCACATCCACATGCGTGTGTGTGTGTGTGTGCACATGTGGATGTGAATGCGTGTGCAAGCCTGCATGTGTGTGCTCATGTGTCCGTGTGCAAGTGGTGTGTGCACACATGTATGTGCACAGCACAAGCTGGATGGGTCCATCCCACCCTTACCCACTCACAGCTCCAAGCTCCACCCCCAGCACAGGGACCTCTGGGGACCGCTGGGCACCCACCACCGATGTGTCGTGTTCCCCCCCCCGCCACAGAGCAGGGTGCTGGGTGCCCCCCCGCGCTCCTACCTCCCCACATCACGGCTCCACACTCGCTGCCTCTCACCAGGGAAGAGCAGGGATGCTCCAGCGCCGCTGCTGCTCCAGGGGCAGGGACAGAACGGACTCTGCTCCCCCAGAGCTGTCCCCAGTGTCCCCACACCAGCCCTAGGTCACTGCTTCACGCACCTGCTGCCAGCACATCCTCTCCTCTCCTTGTGGTTCCTTGTCCCCTTCCCTCCATCTTAGCCAGTGCCATGCAGAGCCCCTCACCCTGGCATCCCTCCTCCTCCCCAGCCTGACCACTGATGGGATCCTTCCCCTCTGCCCTTTTATACTGTCCTCATTCATATGACAAGCACGTGAAAAACCAGAGCAGAGCTCGGAAAAAAGCTCCTTAAGATGCTTTAATGCAGTTTTCTGGGTCCCATGACTGAGCTCGGCCTGTGAATGGGGTCTCATGACTGTGGCATGCAGGCCCCGGCCATCAAAAGCCTCATTTATGCCCCAAAGAGACTTAAACCCCTCTTGGGCAGTCAGCTGGTGAGCCCCATGTCCCCACATTCGGCCTGGCTGCGCTGCCATCGCACCTCTGCTGAAGGCAGTGGGATCCCAGCCTTCCCACTGTGGGATTCCTGAGATGCCCAGGATGTTGTCCCCTTATCCACAGCCACACATGGATATCCATGCACACGCATGCAACCCACAGCCCAGCCATGTCCCCGCTGCCACAGTCATGGGTGCAGGAGCTGCCTGTGCTGCCACCTGCCCTGTCCCTGCTCTGGCTGCTGGAGGGACTTTGGGGACACTGAGGCTGGATTCTGCCTTCCCCAGTCCCAACCCAGGCACCAAACCCCATCCAGGACCATCCCCAGCTCCTTTCCTTCCCCATCTCCTCCTGGTGCTCCCAAGCCCTGGGGACACAAGCGCCATCCTGATGGCCATGGACCAGTTTGGCAGCACTGGTGGGGATGCTGCGCCCCAAAAAGTCCTCATGCTTTACAGGGAGCCCGTACCTCATGTATGGATTAGTGGCTTCTCCTTCCTCACTCCAGCTGCTTGGGCCTGGGTGAGGACAGAGCCTGAGCCCCCTCGGTCAGGAACAGGAAAGGATCCAGACCCTAAAAGCTCTGATCCCTAAGGATGACGGATCACAGCCCTGGCTCCCCGCCGCGGAGGGGGCAGCCGGCTCACTGGGCTCCCGTGTACCTGAGCTGGGTCTAGCTGTGAGCCCTCAGGCTGAGCATTTCTGTCCTTTCGCCTTTGATCACAAACCGAGACGCCACAAACCCAACCTCAAAGCACCCCAGCACCCCCTGAACCCACGCACCAGCCCTGAGCCGCCCCACGGGCAAGGCATGGCCTGTCCTCGGCAGGAAACAGGCAGCACTAAGAGGATAAAAATACCCCTGGTGCAAACAACACGTCTCTGTGCAGGGATTAGGGTGCTGGGGGCTGCTCCAGCCCTGCTGAGCTGGGAGCCTGCCTGGGTGACCGCGGTGGCTTTGGCTTCCAGCACACGCGAGCTGAAAGGCTCTAAAATCACCCGGCAGCTGCACGGGGTGAGCTGGGGAAGTGAGGGGAGGGGTGGGGGGATGCTCAGGGAGAAGACAGGCATCGCATCCCAGCTCCTGACCCCCTGGAGAAGGGGGGAGACCACCAAAGGCCCCAACATCCAAATCCTCTTCTAGCTCATGCAGAGCCCCAGCACCAAGGGAGGGTGCATCCCCCTTCACTGGAGCAGCCTGCCCCAGTCCCAAGGGGAGGGGAAGGTTGTGGGGGTCCTGTGCTCCCCATCTCACACCCCCCCACAGCTCCCAATCCCAAGCAATGGGTGCATTTGAGTGCTCTGAGCCCCACCACAAGGCCCCTGACCCCCCCCCCCCCCACTAAGAGCCAGCTAAGGAGATTACCACTCCTCACATGAGCCACCAGCCCCATGGCCTTGCACCAGGGAGGGGGCAGGGAGGGGGAACTGGTGCCAGGGAGCCCCGTGAAGGTCCCTGTGGGTGCAGGAAGGAGCAGTGATGCTTTGCTCCTTGGGTTGGGGCAAGGAACATCCTGGGAGCAGGAAAACACCTGGATACTTGGAACAGCTCTTCCTGGAGTGATTTCCGAGCAGGCGCCGATACCAAACCCCAGCACTCTGCTCTTCTGTGGGGCAAAACACAGTGGGATGCACCCCCCACACACCAGGAATCACAACTGGAGCAGAGCTGGGCACAGAGCAGGTCAAAACCAAGATCTGCTCCCCTCAGAACTGCCCTGCAGCTCCAGAGCATCCTTCATCCCCTGCCCCAGTGGCCCTGGTACACCAGGAGGCCATAGGGATGTCCCCATGCCACCCGCAACCTCTGCTCCCATGGGATCCCTTAATCAAACAGGACAGGAAATCATGGGGGAACGGGCCCCCATCATCCCCACAGCCTGATTCAAAGAGACAACAGGGAAGAAAATGGGCTCCATCCCACACCCATCCCCATCTGGCAACTCGGCAGAGGCATCAGCCCATGGGAAAGCCAAGGGGCCAGAGCCCGAGGGGTTGGGGCCCAGGGAAGCCAGCTCAGGAATACCCAGGGAAAGGGCACACACGTGTAAAACATTCAACCTCTGCTCTTTATTCAGTGCCTGGTGCCCTCGCCCCATTTCCCAGGGGTACAGAGGAGGTTTTCCAGGGATGACCTGAACATGGGGAGCGCTCTGAAAAGGCAGAGCAGAGCCAAGCTGGAGGGGGTATGGGACAGGGGGGCACCTCCACTGTGTGTCCCCAAACTCCCCTTGGGGATATGGCTCTGCCCCAGGCATGGGGGGAACACCAGGCACCCCAGTGCCACCACTGGGAAAGCTCAGTCCAGAGCAGGAACTGCCACGTCCTCCATCCCACCCTGCAGCGATGCCGGGGAGGGGGCCAGACCCCCCGGCCCTCTCCAACTCGCCTTATTGCTATAGTCAGAGCAGCAGAGCAGCCAGGAGGGATTCAGGAGTTCGCTGGTTTAGGAGAGGGGACGAGGACGTGTCCAAAGCCAAGGATAGGCCATCCGATGGGCTCTCATCTTTCTGAGGAAGGGGGAAGGAGGGAGCTGCCATCTCTTGCCAGCCCAGCCAGTGGTGCCACCAGGAGGGAGCAGAGCTGTGCTCGTGTCCAAGAGGGAACGCACCATCCACTCCAGGGCCTCCTGCCCTCTCCTGAGCCTGCAGCTGAAGCTGTACAAACTCACTGCACCTCCAGCAGCAGGGACTGGGGAGGGACAGTGAGAGCCCCCCCCATCCACCCCATGGCTAGTTGCGTTGGCTGGCCAGCTCCTGGGAGATGAATTTCCGAAGGCGCTCGAGGTACTGGCTGTAGAGTTCAATGTCATTGTGCCCGGCCCCGTCCACCCACAGCGGCTCCACAGCCTTGGGGCAGCGTTCAAAGAGGGCCAGGCCGTGAGAGAAGTCGATGACTTCGTCCTCCGTGCCGTGGATGATGAGGACGGGAGAGGTGATTTTGGAGATCTTCTCAATGCTGCCAAGAAGGTGGGTGGGGAAGAGATGAGAGGGGGTAAGAACAGGGATCAAGGCACACCCATTCCTCTTTCCCCCCTTACCTCCCAAAACACATCCCCTTTGGGAGAGGGACCAGGAAGTGCTCTTTGATCCCAGCAGAGCATTGGGACATGGAGCTTCTGCCAAGGAGGAGCTCCAGGACAAGATCTACCCCAGTGTGAAAGACGAGGACCAGACAGCAGTGACAACAGCCCCATGGGACGCGATGGAGGCCGCTGCAGGACAGTGTGAGCACAGACCCTCCCCGTTCCGAGCTCAGCCGTGCCAGGCTTTGAGTGGAAGCTGTTCCCAGCACGGCCCCAAAGGCCACACGAGGCCATCGGGATGTGGAGCGTGGGCTGGGGACTCTCAGCCACAGCTTCCGGCTCAGGGACTGTCCCTTGGGCCCCGCTGTAAGGGAGAGGTGAAGCTTGAGCTTGTCCTGCTTCAGTGCTGCCTTTCCCTGCCACTGCCCTGCCATCTGCAGAGGGGGAAAAGCCCAAGGGGGGAGAGAGGGAACCCTGGGGCTTGTGGTAGTTGACAAGGGGCCCAAAGCAGGCAGGCAAAGACTGGGACAGGATGGCCAGGACGTGACACCATCAGGGGGACATGCGGCCCTCACGCTGGGGCATGGTGACCCCACGGCGGGTTACAATGCCCCAGAGGGGACCAACACAAAGCAAGAGGATGCAATGGGTATGTTCAAGCCTGCCACAGGGGACAGGTCCATGGTTTTCACCATAACCCCTCATGGCTAGGGCTGGTGTCCAGGACAGAGCTGGTGTGGACACTGCCCCTGCAGAGCTGACCCCTGTCCCTTCTCCTCAGGCCACTCACTTGGGGAAGGCATCGAACCAGTAGGTCTTCTTGGTCTCAGGGAAGGCGACTCTCATGCCAGAGGTGAGTGGTGAATGCAGCACGATGGCAGCACACTCGTAGCGGGATGCCAGATCCACTGTGGGCACCGTGCCGATGCTCTGGCCATACAAAATGATGTTCTCTGGGCTGATCCCATACCTGAGAGAGGAGGGACCAGGTCAGCACCCAAGCACCAGAGTCACATCACTGGGAGACACAGCCCGGAGTGTCATCCTGCTCTGGTCACAGCACCCTTCAAAGCTTCCTGGGGTGGGGGAATGGGGCTCTGTCCCCTCTGCCTTATCCCAGCCCCTCACAGTGGGGCACAAAGTAGCTGTCCTGCACCCCCAGAAGGACCAAGGAGCAGCCAGGGCTGAGCTGCCAGATGAGCTCTGAGGGTTGTCAAGGCTCACTCTTGCCAGTAGCAGTGTTTGTGGAGCCCACCTGCAATGGGCAGCCCCCATTGCCTGGGCCACACTGCGAACCAGCCCCGGTTACAGGCAGGACAGAGGAGGCAGAATCCATCTCAGCGCTGCACCTTGAGCCTGGTTGGGGAGCCAGGGCTGAGCACAGCCAGGGGAAGAGCCCGGGAACAGCCCAATGGGGAGCACAGCTTGTGCCAGCCCCACTGCAGCAGCATCCCTGCCCCTCTGGGTTCCCCTGCAGCTGCTTTCCGGCCACCCCTTCCCGTGACAAGCGGCCTGGGTTCCCTTTCT
The DNA here is from genome assembly GCF_034315485.1 of Pezoporus occidentalis. Taxonomy (NCBI): domain Eukaryota; kingdom Metazoa; phylum Chordata; class Aves; order Psittaciformes; family Psittacidae; genus Pezoporus; species Pezoporus occidentalis. The sequence goes on along the minus strand of NW_026915053.1, from coordinate 139,073 downwards.
GGGAGATTTCCTGTTTTCCAGGCTGCGGAGCCCAGGGTTTTCCTGGCAGCAGCAGGAACGTGGCCGCTTCCCCTGCCCCGCTCACCGCGTCCGCAGCGCCTGCCACGCGGCGTCGATGTCGGAGTAGAGGTTCCTCTCCGAGGGCTTGCCCGTGCTCACGCCGTAGCCTGAGTAGTCGTAGGAGAAGATGTTGCAGTTGATGCGGGTGCCCAGCCCGATGTAGAAGCTGCTCATCTGCCCCAGGTCCACGGCGTTGCCGTGAGAGAAAAGCACCGTGTACCTGCAGCGCAGGGAGAGATGGGCAGTGAGGGTTAGCGACGGACCCTGCCCGGTCCCACCAGCAGCTCAGGGACACATGTGCCAGGACATCTGCTTCAGAGATTGAACCTCAGGACACCCCTGACACCTCTCTGGCCACCACCGAAGGTTCTCAGAACACCCCCAATCCAACCACTGGTACCCCTACCCTCCTCCCCACCCGGGGCCCAGCAGGAACAGGCAGCCTGAAGGCAGGAGGATTCTGTTCAAGATTTGGAGTCTATTTTTGGTAAAAAGCTCAGGATTTGGGGCCGTTTGCCCAATGGGGATTTCAAGTAAGAATTCTGACAGTGATTTTTTTTCTCCTCTCCTGAGCCTGGCAAGACACCAGCCGCTGGGAGAGAAGTGAATTGTGGGAGTGACAAGGCACAAGAAATATCCACCATAAGAGGAAAAACAACGTTCATCCTAAAAATTACAACTAATAGTGTATTGATGGAGGCTTGGCTCTCTTCCGCAGCTCTGCAGGGATCTGCCGAGCCCCCACAGCTGGTCAGAGAGGTCCATGTCCCAGCCTGGATGCCCCAGCAGGAAGGTGGTGACAGGACAATGAGAGACCTGATGCCCCTGGAGAGTTTGGGAGGGCTGGATCTGCCCCCCAGCCCTGCAACCTGTGCTAGGAGTGGGGCCAGCGCTGAGCCTCGCCATGGGCAGGCAGATGTGGAAGCAGAGCAAACCCAACGCCAGATTCCTCTCTCCAAGGACCTGTGGCATGGAGAGGGGGACAGGGGGTGTCCCCACCAGGCAGCCTGCAGAGGCCTCCTATAACACAGGTCTCCAAACCCCATGAAAGCCACCCCCCCCTCGCCCCAAGCCCACCGGGTGGGTTTGAAGCCCTTGGCAAGCTGAGGGCAGGTCCGGGCTGGGTTCCCCCACACGGAGGTCTCTGCAGATGCTGTTCCTTGGAGGGTGCTTTGCTCCTGGGAGGATACCAGTGCCATGGGCTCAGCTGGGTGCTGCAGGCTTGGGGACCTGGCCTCCCTCTGCACCTGAACCCTCAGGCTGTGCCACCAGCGTGGGGAGCAGCTGCCAAGTCCCCTCCTGTCCGGAAACAAACCCCTCATGCCCAGCCACCAGCAGATGGGAGGTCTCCATCCCACATCCCTCTCCAGCTTCCCAGTTTACAGACTCAAGGGGGTGAGGCACAGATGCTCAGTTCACAACTGGAGCATTATAAGAACATAAAAAGGAGCAGCTGGAAGCCACGGAGATGCTGCGAGGGCTGGAGCAGCTCTGTGCTGGAGCCAGGCTGTGAGAGCTGGGCTGGGGCAGCCTGGAGAAGAGAAGGCTCCTGAAGGGGAGACCTCAGAGCAGCTCCAGTGCCTGAAGGGGCTGCAGGGAACCTGGAGAGGGGCTTTGGACAAGGGCCTGTAGGGACAGGCCAAGGAGAATGGCTTGAACCTGCCAGAGGGGAGACTGAGATAAGCTCTTAGGCAGAAGCTCTTCCCTGGGAGGGTGCTGAGGTGCTGGCACAGGGTGCCCAGAGAAGCTGTGGCTGCCCCATCCCTGGCAGTGTTCAAGGGCAGGTTGGACACAGGGGCTTGGAGCAAGCTGCTCCAGTGGAAGGTCAGAACTGGATGAGCTTTAAGATCCCTTCCAACATAAACCATCCCATGACTGTGTCACTGACATGATATCAGGGGACAATCTGTGAGACAGCCCAGGAAGCCCCAGTATCACTACAGCCTCTGGCTTTGCCTCTGCTCCCGGTTTAACCCCATTCCCAGCTGCCACAAGCCAGACCGGTCCTGGGAGCTGAGCTGGCCCAGGATGCCTCCAAACCCCTGCGGCAGGGCCAGCGAGGCGCTGGGTCAAGCCAGGGCAAGGAGGTGGCACCCAGCTGAAGGAGAGGAGTGGCAGGATGGCACCATGCCCTGCCAGCACTTCACCAGCCAGGGTCAAACCCCAGCACCAGCGCCGGGCAGCACGTCCACAGGCAACTCACCTGGCTCCTGGCACGCAGCGGACGTACATGCAGCCCACCCGGTTCCCTCGGCTGCTTTTGGTGACGAACACCTCGATGTTGTCCAGCTCCCGCTGGGAATACTGGAAATCCGCCCGGTCCTTCAGGTGCAGCTTCCAGCGGCCCGCGGCTCCGCCTCGCAGGGAGCCGGTGCTGGTGCTGCCCACGGGCTCCGGCTCGGGCACCACGGCGTAGGTGGGCTCCGGCGGCAGGAAGGCCAGCTTGGCGGCGATGCGGCTGGGGCAGGGCGGGCAGCAGAAGAGGCAGCAGAGCTGGCTGATGGACAGCCCGTTCATGACGGCGGCGAGGCCAAAGGCAGCTGCGCCCGGCGCGACGGAGGATCCAAACGGGACAGAAGCCGGCAACAACGACGGCCCGGGGAGGCCCGTCCTCAGCTGGCCCTGGGCTCGGCTGCCGCCAGCAGTCCCCCCACGGCGCTGGTTGGGGCTGCGGCAGCCGCCATGCCTGTGTCCATGGGCAGCAGCGGTGGCCTGCGGGCAGGACAAGGCAGGGTGAGGGCTCTGCAATGGGCACCCCCTGACCCGCGGATGGGGACAAGCACACAGCTCCCATGAGCACATGGAGCGGGCTGAGGGCCCCCTTCCAACACACACACACCGAGCCGCTGCTCACAGCGCCCACGCTCGCATTCAACCCACGCACACCCCCCCAAAAGAAGCCGCCTTCAACACCTCCGAGCCCACGCAGCTCCGTGCCGAGGTGGGAGAGGACAGCAGGAGCAGACCACACGCTCCACGACAGCCATGCAGTTGGTGGTACAAAGGACACAGCCCCGCGGTGGCAGCACGGGCGTGCGGCAGGAGCACCCAGCTCCACAGGGAAAAGGGGAGAAGGGAGAAAAGGAGGGGAAAAAAGCAACTATTTTCTGCAAGTTTGGGCACAGGCTTGAGCTGAGGAATGTCAACCAGCCCACAGCCCCAGGAATTCGCTCCATCTGCTTCCCAAGGGCTAGGAAAGGGGAGGAAAGGGTGGAGGGGGGAGGCCTCCCGCCCAGCCATGAGGCGAAGGCATGTGGCATGGAAATACCATAGAATCCCAGATTCCATGGTTTGGGTTGGAAGGGACCTTAAAGCTCTTCCAGCTCCAACCCCTGCCATGGGCAGGGACCCCTTCCATAGAGCAGCTTGCTCCAAGCCCCTGTGTCCAACCTGGCCTTGGGCACTGCCAGGGATGGGGCATACTCAGAAGGGATGCCCCATGCCCCAGTCCCGCTGCAAGCCCTGCGCTTCAGAGCCTGGGGCTGAATTTAGATCCCCCCTCGTGTTTGTGCCCATCCACAGTGGTGCCGGGGCTGGAGGCACACGGGGACATCACCCAGCACCGTGCCAGCGGGACCTTGGGCACCCACAGTGGAGGAGGGTGTCCAGTGCCTGCAGACCTGCACGCTGGGCTGTGCGTCCACACAGGCAGAGGGAGGGAGCGTGAGGCTGGGGACACGCAGCCCTGCCTGCCCCATGGGACCGGCTCCACGCCCCACACTACACACCCCAGCACTCCCCCACAGCCAGAGGGGGGGAGCCACATGGCACCCACTAACCTGAGTGCAATACACACACAGTGACCATATGGGACCTTCCAGGGACCCTATGAGACCCCCCCAAGCACACAGTGACCATGTGGGACCCCCAAGCACACAGTGACCATGTGGGACCTTCCAGGGACCATACGGGACCCCCCCAAGCACACAGTGACCATGTGGGACCTTCCAGGGACCCTATGGGACCCCCCCAAGCACACAGTGACCATGTGGGACCCCCAAGCACACAGTGACCATGTGGGACCTTCCAGGGACCATACGGGACCCCCCCAAGCACACAGTGACCATGTGAGACCCCCAAGCACGCAGTGACCATGTGGGACCTTCCAGGGATCATATGGGACCACCCCAAGCACACAGTGACCATGTGGGACCCCCCAAGCACACAGTGACCATGTGGGACCCCCCAAGCACACAGTGACCGTGTGAGACCCCCCCAAGCACACAGTGACCATGTGGGACCCCCAAGCACACAGTGACCATGTGGGACCCCCCAAGCACACAGTAACCATGTGGGACCCCCAAGCACACAGTGACCATGTGGGACCTTCCAGGGACCATACGGGACCCCCCCAAGCACGCAGTGACCATGTGGGACCTTCCAGGGACCGTGTGGGACCCCCCAAGCACACAGTGACCATGTGAGACCCCCAAGCACGCAGTGACCATGTGGGACCCCCCAAGCACACAGTGACCGTGTGAGACCCCCCCAAGCACACAGTGACCGTGTGGGACCCCCCAGTGACCGTATGGGCCCCCCTGCACCGACCAGTGGGTACTTCCTCCCTCCCTTCCCCACTGAGGGCCTCCACTGCCAGGCCTGCTCCCCCCCCCCCCCGCCCCATACCCACCGGCCTCTTACCCTACACTGGCTGGTGGGGGGGGGTCCCACACACACGGACCTGCCTGGGCCCCCCCTCCACGCGCTGGTGGCCTCCCCTCACTGACAGCCCCGACACCCCCATTCCCACCATTGACTCCCCCCCCCCCCCAGCGGCCCCTCATGGCGGCGGGGGCGGAGCGGGGCCGGACCCTTCCCCTTCCCCTTCCCCTTCCCCTTCCCCTTCCCCTTCCCCTTCCCCTTCCCCTTCCCCCTTCCCCTTCCCCTTCCCCCTTCCCGGATACGGGGCGGCGGTGCTGGTTTAGGCCCAGGTTGGAGCTCAGGTCCCGAGCCCCGGGCCCCCGTCACCCCCCAGCCCATGGCCACCAGCACCGCGGGTCCCGCTCCGACCCCGCCAGCGCGGGCGGACACAGCAGCAACCAGCGGGGACCGAGGGAGGGTTTGGCCCTTCAGGGCCTGGGGGAGCTGCACAGAGCTGAGTACGGGCAGTGAGGGCACTCCTGTCCCCTGGCAGCACCGGGCACAGGTACTGCAGCAGCACAGAACCCCCCCTGTGTGATCCTGCCCCTCTGCTCTGCGAGACCACCGCTGCAGCTCTGTGTGCAGTGCTGGGGCCCTCAGCACAAGGACCTGGAGCTGTTGGAGCAAGTGAAGAGGAGGCCATGAGGATGAGCAGGGACTGGAGCAGCTCCTGCATGGAGCCAGGCTGAGAACATTGGGGCTGTTCAGCCTGGAGAGGAGAAGCTGCGTGGAGACCTCAGAGCAGCTTCCAGTGTCTGAAGGGGGCTGCAAGGATGCTGGAGACGGACCTTTATCAGGGACTGGAGCGATAGGACAAGGGGTGACGGGTTCAAACCAGAACAGGGGAAGTTCAGGTTGGAGATAAGGCAGAAGCTCTTCCCTGTGAGGGTGCTGAGGCGCTGGCACAGGGTGCCCAGAGAAGCTGTGGCTGCCCATCCCTGGCAGTGTTCAAGGCCAGGTTGGACACAGGGGCTTGGAGCAAGCTGCTCCAGTGGAAGGGGTCCCTGCCCGTGGCAGGGGTTGGAGCTGAATGAGCTTTAAGACGCCTTCCAACCCAAACCATTCCATGATTATGATTGTCCATGGGCAAACTGAGGCACACAGCCCCACAGCCGCTCTAGAAGAACCCAGGGCTGAGCCAGCACCAGCATGGGACAAATCCATATCCATAACAAATCACCCAGAGCATCCAAGCAAACTAGACTGTATTAATATTTACACTTACGAGGAGGAAGGGGACAAAAAGGAAGAGGTGGGTGGTGGAGAAGCAGGTGGCTGCCTTTCGCCACGTGGGCTTTCCTGTTGCATTCTAGGCTGGAGCTGAGGAACAATTCCTTCCCCAGAGGGTGCTCAGGCATTGGAACAGGCTGCCCAGGGCAAGGCTGCAGTCACCGTCCCTGCAAGTGTTCACACAGCGTGGAGACGAGGCCTCAGTGCCATGGGTTAGTGGTGGCCTTGGCAGGGCTGGGTTGGACTGGAGCAGCTTAAAGGTCTTTCCCAACCCGGTTGATTCTGTGATTCTATCCGCAGGAGCTGCTTCCCGTCCCCAGGACTCACAACCCTCGTGCGATGCAAGGGGAGGGATGGGTGCACTTCCTCACGGCTTTCCACCCCCTCAGGAGCCATGCCTCATTCTCCGGACTCCGGCTGGCACCGGGCGCATCCTCGCTCTGCCCCGTGCCGCCGCTCGCCTGCTCCAGATGTGATGCCAGCGTTAACCCAGAGGCAAAGCCGTGAGGAAGAGGCTGGTGAGAGGCAGCCTCCACCCGCGCTGCCAGGGACTTGCATCACCCCGAGAGGTCTGAACCCTCCCAGTGAAGCCGTCTGACAGCGCCTGCTGCAGGAATCAAATGGGGAAAATGGAATCTTGGGAACAATACACCCACCCCCACCAGGGCACAATTCCCATGAGGAAACCAGCACAGGGAAGGAGTTGCCATGACTCCCCCAGCTGCTGGTTCTGCCTCTGCAGCTCTGCTCTGACACCCTTGTAGGAGCTGATGCCAAGGGAAACACTTCCAAAGAGCCGGATAGCCACAAGTGGGGCAGAACCTGCTGCTTTTCCCCTAGGAACTTTCTCTGCTGAGAGCTCTGTGGCCTCAGCTCTACTTCTCTGTTCCTCTGGAGGAGCCTCGCAGGGTGGTGCAGACCTTGCATGACCTAAAGGTGGCTTTTGATGCACCCCAAGAGCCACTGCCTGCCTTGTGCTGCGTACCTGAGCCCCACGGTTCCCTTTTCAATAGCCCAGAGCTCTCCACGTTCTACTTGAGTGCTACTCACTCTGCGCCTTTTGAGGTACTGAAGTCCTCTGAGCATGTCCACTGGATCTCAAAGCTCTCCTTTTACCTTCCCATGCACCTTGGAGCCCTCCCCGAGTCTTCCTGTACCCCAAACATGAGCCTCAGTGGGTCCAGAGCCCCCCAAGGGACTCTCCCTGCTCCCCAGGGCTCCCCATGGGCTTTCCTGGAATGGCTTTCAGGAAAAAAAGCCTGTGCTTCTGGGCACCCAAAGCCCCTCCGTGTGACTCCCCACACACCCTGCAGCCCTCCACATGCCTTTCCCTGTGCCCCAAATCCCTCTGTCCAGCTTTCAGAGCATCCTCTTGCAGATCTGGCCCTGCCTCTCATCCCATGGGGCCATGCAGCCAGGTGACAGCAGTGCAGCTGGGGGGCTTCCCAAGCCAATGCAATGCACTCATCAAGGAGAAAGGCTCTCACAGTTACCAGCAGAGCCCACGGGGAGGAAGGGACACAGGGACAGGGAGGGAAGCAGAGGTCTGGTGATCTGAGCTTTGTGCACAACCCCAATGAGAAAGGAAGGGGAGAAGGCAGGGAGCAGAGGGGAGAGGAAAGGTGACAACAAACCTCTCCTGGGAAGTGGCTGGTGGTTACTCAGGGGGTGTTGAAGCACAGGAGGCTGGGGCAAGGGTATCCTGCAGCCCAGCCATGGCCCTGGAGCCTGGAAGGCTCCCTCCTTGCTGCCAGAGACACAGGGAAACGAGCAGCACTTCCCCAGAGGTCCTGACCTGCGCCAGGAGTGCATCTACATCACTTCAAGCCACAAAATAACTTTACTGTGCCAGTATTCTGCTGCTTAACCACCTCGGTGCTGCCACAACAGTGTCGCAAAGGGAGGGGAGGGGTACTTAGAGCATTAAAACTACAGAATCATCTTTTGTGCATCCGAGACCGAACATCTCTTGGGGAGCAGAAGGCAGCCTCGCTGCTGGCGTTGCCCAGCTCCCACTCCTACACCCGCCCAAAAGACCCTGGGGCAGAGGGAAAAGTCCAGAAGCTGCTCATGGGCTCCGGCTGCGAGTCCTGGGAGGCTCGCGGGCCTCGGAGCTGCTGGCTGAAGGGAAAGGCAGAGCCTGGCTGCCACATGCACAAACCGCCCCGGTGAAGACAAGTCCGAAGGTCTTAGCGCTGGAGTGGCGGGGCAGGACAGTCCCTTTTCCTTTGGGAAGCTGGTTGGGAGCATCAGCTGAGCGGCGGCTGTCGGATGGGCAGGAAGGGAAAGGAGGAACACTAACTGTCTGCCAAGGAGGTGCGAGGAATCCCCATGTCTGCGTGCTGGTTCGTGTGTGCTGCTGGAGTCCCCATCACACCACGGATGGCGCTGGGAGGAAGAGGAGGAAGGCTGGGAGGAAGGGGAGGAGCACCAGGCCACCTGGCTGCAGTTCGAGCTGCTCAGCCCCCTTCACAACTTCTGGATCTTCTCGGCGATAACAATGGGGTTCTCCTTACGGATCTTCTCAGCAGCTTCTGCCTTGTAGTCATAGGGGCAGGCGTGCATGTCGGAGTACCGGTGGATGGCACAGAACAGGTTCCCGCAGCGGCAGTCGAAGCCTGAAGGGAGGAAGAGCAGAGAGACAAAGCCACTGAACCCACATCCAGCCACACAGGAAGGCAACAGGGCCCCCCCTCTTCCCTGCCAGGCCTGGAAGCCCCACTAATGCACAAAGAGAGACAGATGAGGGAGGGGGGTTCTGTCCCCAGCTGCTGCAAGGGTCTGCGTGTGGGGGATGACCACAAGTGGCTCTTTGCTTTCCTCTGGCTTAGCAGCTCCCCTCTGGTCAGCCCCAGCTGTCACAGCAGGGGCAACGCTCCCACAGCAGCTGCTCTCCATGCTTCCCCAGGGACAAGGGACATGCCAAGGACTGCAGAGTGCCAGACTGCTGATCCAGCCCTCCAGGCAGCCCGAGCTGGAGCCGAGGCCCCCGAGCCAGGCTCCCCTGGCGTCACGCAGCAGCATCTGAGCTGACCAGCAGCAAGGCAGCAAGCAGCAAAACCCTTCACCTCATTAGGATCACTTTTCAGCTATTTAGGCTTCAAAATTCATACTTTAATCACTTCACTTGGAGACAAGGCTGTGCAGAGATGCTGCTGTTACCACAGCACACCAGCAAACCGAGGCAGAGAGCACCACCTTCCCAACTACAGGCTGTAAATACCACAGACACCTTGCTACGAGGTGCCAGTTTACTCCTATCTGAGAAAAGCCATTTTATCCTGAATGCCCTGAATTCACAAGGAATTCTCTGCAGGTTGAGCCTCCTAAAGGAGAGGAATCTTCTCATGGTTTGAAGCCCTTAAGGAAACACTAATCCAGGAAAACAATCCTCCCTGCACAGCTGAAGGCAGAGCACCCTGCCCAGTTCCAGGCTTAGAAACCCACGTTTATTCTAGGACAGGGTCCTCCAAGCTCCAGGCAAGCTTGGGATCCCCAGCCCAGGCCCTGGGCAAACCTCCCAGGCCAGACTCAGCTTCCACCAACGGAACCAAAGCACATTTTGCAGTCCCTGGCTGCTGAACACTCCAGGAGAGGTGAGTGCTCCGCTGAACAGCATGACTGCACAGCTCTGGGGTTCCCCTTTTCCAGGGAAACACTGAATGCCAGAGTCAATTTAGGGGAATGATGTTCTTATTAAGAAACCACAGCCAAGTTAATTGCTTCGCTTTCCAGGGGCAGTTTTCCTATTGATACCAGTCACCTGACACCATCTCAGCACCTCTCCCTTCAGCTTTCCAGGCTGAATGCCAAGAGCCATCCTGCTCTCAGGAACCTAACAGTGCATTCACAAATGGGATGAGTTTTGGAGTCAGATTTTCAGTTTGGGTCTAACTCAGTTCCCGTTACTATTATGAAAACTTTATCATTGACTCCAAGAGGAACAGAACTGGATCTACAGCGAGCACTGCCTCTGCTTCTGACAGAATACACAGCGAGTGCTGCCTTTGCTTGTGGGATCAGAATTAGATGCACAGCGAGCACTGCCACTGCTGCTAGGAGCAGCTTTTGCCAAGCAGTTCCATCCAGTTCCGCAACCCTGCATCCAAGGGCTGGCAGGGAGCAGCGGATTCCCCGGGCTACTGCCTCAGACAGCACTGTCCTGTCCGCAGGTTGGAGTTTCCCTCCCTCTCCCTTGCAGCACCATGTCTTGTGGATGTGAAGTACTTTTTGGAGGGGTACCTCCAGGCACTGACCCACATTGACCCTCTGAACCCAGGCAGCATCAGAGCAGGGGCAGTTCTGTCTGCAGGACTATGAACCCAGGCTACCTGGGCCACAGGCAAGCTCTCCCACAGCCAGGGTCTTACCAGTCAGCCCTATCTTCTTGCGGCAGGTGAAGCAGCGATTCTTCTTCTGTTTGGGTTTTTCTGAGGCTGCCTTGCCCTCAGCTGTGTTCTGGGGTGTTTCAAGCAGGGTACCTGAAACAGAGGCCAGAGTTGTACTACCCTGCTTGATAAACCAAGCAACCCATTCAATCTATTACAGGAGATTTGCCTTGTTCCACCAAGATCTACGCCCCACACAACCTCACGTTTTCCCTCTGTTTCAAATTCCTTAATTCCAAGGCTCAGAAACACCAAAAAAATATTATGGTTTAGCTATGGCATACATACGGTAACACAATGCTGTTTAGCTCTGGCTGACAAAAGGTAAGTAGAATTACCTTATGCTTGCCATAGCGTCTGGACAGTCACTACAGCTTAGCTGATGTACAGTAATCAACCACATGGCTGAGCCTAGAGTTAATCTTTGCAGGGGGAAAAAAAAGTTAACCCCTTGTAAGTACTACTAATTATTTTGGCTGACTCTTATGTAAGTGTTCCTCATATGTAGGTCTCTGAATGCTTTACGCAGATACTCATCGCTGCCTCTAATCTACCAAAAGGAAAACTGAGCCCTGAAAGCCAGATTGTTAAAGGTCACTGATGCTTAGCAGGATTTCCTACAGTACCTAAGCAGGTTAGAGAAGTCAACAGGAGGGAGGAGCTCCAACTGTTAGCAGATACACACCTGCAGCGCAGACTGCTCTCAACAACAGGCTAAGGAGACAGTCAGAGGCAGGGAGTGCTTTGTGGATGTGACCCTAAGCAACTCTCTAAACATCACACAATCAGGAGAAAGGGGCAGATCTTCCAAGCCTCTTTTGTCACATAGTCTCTCATCCTCCTGTTGTAAATTGTCCCCTGGGCCTGCAGAGAAGGGAGTGCCAAATCCAAACTGCACAGTCATATGCAGTGACTAGAGCCTGGGGGTTTTTTAGCAACCAAAAACTCCTGGAGTCTTTTTTTAGCTTTCAATGCTAGCAAGCTGTCAGCTGAACTAAAGGAAGGTGTCTCCAATGCAGTGTCACTTGGTTACGGCTCCGCTGCAACACAATGGCTCACCCTGTAACTCATCAAGGAGTGGAGGATGTACCCTGCTGGGTAATGACACCCCAGCTCCTCTAGCACTTCAAGGTACCCACTTGGCAAACAAAGCAACAGGGTTTACACTGCCCTCTGAGGGGCAGGGACGCCTCCCAGCACACAGGGTGACAACTGCACTGTCACAAGCACATCTCCTCTCTCCCAAGACTCTGCTGGATCCATCTCCTTCCCTCCCTCGAGATGGCAGGGAACTGCAGCCAACAACAGCCGTGCAGCAGGCTGTGGGCCGCTCTGGGCTCTCTGCCATTCACTAGGATAGGCGTCATGGAAGATTATCCTCCTGCCAGAGTCAAGGGCTGGCAGCTACTCAGCCCTCAGCCCACAAAGCAATCTCTATCGGCCTGCCCTCAGGCACAGCATTTTCTCTCCTTCCAGCCTAGGAAACAGCTCTCTCCTCAGCTCTCCTGCAAAGGGCACCTTTAGGTAACAACCCTCTCCTGGAGTCAGTGGCCAGTATTGTACCTGCTGCTCAAACCAACTTGTGAGATCGGTGTCCTTCAGACTGGTGCAAAGGCCAAACCAATCAGTCTACCTGATGAGGAAGATGCTGATGAGGCTTCTTCTGTCTTGATGAGTTCTTCTGTCTCACTGCTGTTTTCTTCTCTGGATATGCTCATGGCCGTCATCTGATGGGTCACAGGAGTCTGAGCACTGGGAGAATTTGCAACAACCATATAAACCACAGAACAAATACAAGTATTTCCTTTTGATGAACAGTTATGTGGGAGATGCCTTCAACCCATGAAGTTAATTTCATTATACTCAAAGGTAGCTCAGGAGCACAGCAGGCAAATTCCCCTTGAGATCTGGGATCAAAGTTCTTCATAATACCAAATAAAATATGAAATTGAGTGAGTCTGTGATGATCTCAGTTTCCTCTTCCACCCAACTATATCTCAAAGCCAAGGCAACAGCCCATCCAAACAAGTCCAAGAACAGGGAAACAGAATTATGAGTCAGGAGTGCAATGGTACAGCTTAATGCAGTACCATCTTCCTTCCTATCAACTGTGACCCTAATCCTGCTGTCGCAGCCTCCAGACTGGATCATCACCAGGTCCTTTCACTTAGGACTAGTTTAAAATGGAACAGTTTAACAGCTAGTGACAACGTGCACTGGTTCCAAGAGAACCAGGATGCCACTTCTGACCCTTTGGAACCTGACTATGCATCCTCTATGCACTCCTATGGAGCCAGGCTGAGTGAGCTGGGTTTGTTCAGCCTGGAGAAGAGAGGGCTCCTGAAGGGGATACCTGAGAGCAGCTCCAGTGCCTAAAGGGGCTACAGGGAACCTGGAGGGGAGCTTTAGACAAGGGCCTGTAGGGACAGGGCAAGGGGAATGGCTTGAACCTGCTTGAGGGGAGACTGAGATGAGCTCTTAGGCAGCAGCTCTTCCCTGGGAGGGTGCTGAGGCGCTGGCACAGGGTGCCCAGAGAAGCTGTGGCTGCCCCATCCCTGGCAGTGTTCAAGGCCAGGTTGGACACAGGGGCTTGGAGCAAGCTGCTCCAGTGGAAGGGGTCCCTGCCTGTGGCAGGGGTTGGAGCTGGACGAGCTTTAAGGTCCCTTCCAACCAAAACCAGTCTGGGATTCTATGATCATGAAGGACATACCAATCTTCCAGATAAACCAAGGTCACAACAGTGCTTGATTCAGCCTGCCTCACAGATCCCCGTGGCCATACTAAGGATGAGAACCTACCCCTTGTGTCCCAGAGCTGGCTTTTAGCATGGCTATAGATCTAACCCCCAGACTGTGCCCTTACCTGGCTTTTGCATCCTCAGGGCTGGAGTCTCCCTCCACATGCTGCCCTGCAATTGAATCCGAAGCCACGGGGCTGCTGTTGGGACCACTGGATGCTAAAAAGACAAGATAACAGTCTTGGTGAACTCTTAAGAATGTCAGCAAGTTCCTCGGGTGCTGGACAGCCAAGGAGAAAGCAGGATGAGGGCTTTCAGCAGGCTTTTCACCTCCTGCTCCTTACCAGGAGCTGGGAGGGTGCAGCCCTGTTGGAATCACTCCTAATTTCCCTATTTTTATACTCTCCCTCCCAAATCTGTGCATGGGTTTCTATGGGGATAACACATCAAGGCTAGACAGACCTGGCCATGAACCAGTGCAGCTACCTACTCTTATGTTAGATCAGGAATGAGTTCTTCTAGCAAAGAACTGCAGGTCTTGTTTATGGAGATCTCTGGCTCCTCAGGATCCATGAGCTCCCTTTTGAGGGATAAGGGTTTATCACAGGAGTTGATAAGGTGTGCTGAATGCCTTCTATTACTGCACAGTTTCTAATATCTGGTACAACCTGACTTCAGCCACCCATGACACCTCCAGCATTCTTTTATTCCCCTTCTTCTCTGCATTGCAAATCAAACACTGCATCAGCATAAATCGCTATAAATGTCAGTATAGATCAGTATATCCTGTCAGTAGAAATGAAAGTGCTGCAGCTCCCAACATACCTGGAACCTAGCGTTACTTTGCAACTTCTCCAAGGTACAAGAACCAGATCCTCATCTGCTGAGAGGAGCTGGCTTCAACAGAAGCATGTTCATTTATGTCAGCCAAGGATCTAAGTCGGGGTCTTTTGAAAGCTCTTCGTCGTAAGAGCTGTGTTCCTAATACATATTTTGGGTGGGTCATTCAGGAAAAACCATTATCACACTCAGGAACAAAACTGGAAGATCTCCAGAAGGGGTTTCTCACTGTCATGGCAAAATCTGTACACGGGGCATCTGCACAGGCTCTCAGCCAAAGAAGATCCTGCTAATGATGGCAAGTGCATTCTTTCTGTGCACTTAGCTGCCTCCCAGGTGATGTGTTAGCTACGTTTAGCTGCCAGAAACAAAGCTTTTGTGTCATTGCTTTTGATTGTCAGCTCTCCTAAGAAAAGAGAATTAATACAAAGGTCTCAAAGTTTCCTTCCAGGGATCTGTCGTGGTTCCCAGCAGTCAGTGTGTGACTCAGGGAGCAGGAAATACCTAAAAATCACTGTTAGCACAACGAAGTTTTCCAGTTTACTCAAGGTGCTGACTGGGATGGAGTTTCACAAACAGCTGGGACTGGGAAGGAAACAAATGATCCCCTTACAGGGAACAGAAGCACTCAAAGGCTCGGGTCTTTGATTTAGGAGCTTGGGTCTGCACAAAAAGGGCAAGACATGAGTTCTCTAGGAGCAAATCTGCCGGTGGCCAGCACCAGCGCCATGCTCTAGCCCACTTCCTTGACACAGTTTGCACCCATTTAAGACAGGTTTCTCAGACAAAAATCCTCTACCTGGGGGGCTTATCCGGTCACTGCTCTGCTGTCTCTGGAGAAACTCCTTGTAGCAAACAGAGCACATCCCGTTGGTCCGGGGGCTGCCATAGAATCCGCAGCCTGTGGTACACAGCAGAGGCACCTGGGTCTGGTTCGTCTCCTGAGCCATCCTGGATCCTCCGAGGTGCCGAGCTGCAAACAGGAACACAAATGAGAGGGCTGTTAGGGCCGGAGCGCTTGGTCATTGTACGCTGCAGCTGATCAGGAAGGAGCACAAAGGATCCAGAGGGAGCCCAGTTCCTGCGGGGGCACAGCACCGCAATCCAAGCCCCCTGACACAGGATACCCCCAGCTCAAAAGCAGCCACAGGATTTGGGTCCCAGGGCCTTGAGCCACTCCAAAAAGCCAGCAGGAACCGGCTCCCAGGACTCAAGAAGAGCCCCCATAGCACGACTAACAACTCCTGCACACACCAAAACAAAGAGGGCCCCCCGCCAGCCTCGTTAGTCCCGTTTCGCACTCCGTGGCGTCTGTTTTCATTTCAAGCCTGCTTTAGTTTATTAGCTCTCAGGAAGATGATGCAAGCGCTGCAAAACGAACCCACTGCCTCCCTGTTCCGACACCCTCGTGTGCTTCCTGACATACGCTGGCGGATAAGGGGAATGTTAGCGCAGTCAGGCAGAGAAGAAGGATAAGGTTTCTTCCCAGCAGTGAGATGCGGCTCTGGAACACCCTCTCAGGGGAAGCAGCAGACACAGGGAAACCTACTTTTAAAATCAAACTTAATAATGTCTCTCTGGATTGCATGCAGTCCTCTCCAGACCCAGGAACAGGCCCCTTCCAGCCACACATGATGTAGCATTTATATGGCACTGCACCCCTTCAAATGAGAACCATAAGTGATAACTGCCAGCACCAACAAACACCAATTCAAATCTGTGCCAACAATGTGGCTGTGGCTGGCGCAGCTTCAACAGAGGACAAGGGGAGAGGACAACTGCAGGACCATGGCAGGTGTAGGTGGCTCCAGGTTGGGAGCAACAGGGATCCCCTTTGTGGGATGCACCAAGTATCCATCACTTCACAGCTCGCTCTGCTGCTTCCTTTCACACTCCTACAAACCTTGCTGCACCAAAGGAATAAAACAACGGGAACACGAGATAATTACCCTCCCAGGAGCACTGCTGTGGGGTGGAAGCCGATCAGGTCTGGGTTATTCCTCCTTGTCCTCAGCTTGGTGATATGAATCTCCGCTCTGCACCGGGGGCTCCGCTGGCAGAGCTCAGGCCAGTGCTCCCATTACCAGGCCAGGAGCACTTCCCGGCCCAACCCGACCTCTGCTTCGGCACCGGCAGCCCCGGGAGCCTCCTTTGTGCCGGAGCAGGCAGGCTGAATCCCCACGGAGGTAAAGGGAAGGCACCCGCTGCCACACACGGGCCGGGCTTCAGCTGCTTCTGACGCTGAGCGTCCCTGAAGGGAGAAAGAAAGCGACGGCTGCGGGCGAGTCCCGCTCCCCCCGCGCCGCCAGCCCGGGGGCGGCCCGACCGCAAACCCCCTGCCATGAACCGCGGGGGAAGCCGAACCTGCCCCGCTGCTCCGCCGCCGCCCCGACACCCCGGCCAGGGAAAGCCGCCGCCGCCACCCGCCCACCCCGCACCCCCCGGCCGCGGGGTCCGCTCGAAGGCCGCTGTTGCCCCGGCGGCCTCTGGGTCCGTGCCCACCCCGCCTCCACCCTCCGCGGCCGGGCCCCGCGCCCCGCTCCCCGCCCGCGGCGGAAATTGAGGCCGAGGCTTTGCGGCCTGCGCGGCGGAGGCTCGGGTCGGGCCGGGTCGGGCCGAGCCGGGCCGGGCCCAGTAGCTGGGCCGCACCGGGCCCCACTCACCGGCGGCGGAGGCGGGCGGCCGCCGGGCCGGGCCGGGCCGGGCCGGGGCGGCCGCCGGGAGGCTCAGGCGGGCGGCGGGCAGGGCGGGCTGCCGGGAAACATGGCGGCGCGGCCGTGGGACCGCGGCCCCCGAGCGCCCTCCCCCGGGGAGGGCCCGGCCCGGGCGGGACAGGGGGGGGCCGGGACGGGGCTGGCGCCTGCAGCCGGGAGCAGAGGCCGGGCCGTGGGCGGTGTGGGGCAGCGGTGTGGGGCAGCGGTGTGGGGCAGCGGTGGGGCTGTGAGCTCCCGGCTGCAGGGCTGCGGCAGACCCGTGCGATGGGGCTGGGCCCCGCTATAGGGGACAGGGCTGTGGGACACAGCCGGGCTCCACTAGAGAGGGGGATCCGCAGCCCCCACTGTAGGTACTGGGGCGCAGTCAGACCCAGGCTATGGGAAGGGGAGCGAGACCCCGCTACCCTGGGCTGCAGGGACTGGGACGTTCCTTGGCTATAAGGGAGGGAGCGGGGCTCTTCCTCCCCAGCTATAGGGGCTGAGAGAGACCTTGGCCCCGGCTATAGGGCAGAGGACTGGGGATGTCCCCATCTGTGGAGGACGGGGTGGGCAATGCTCTTTGCCCCCCACCAGCTATAGGGGCAGGATGCAGCCAGCTCTCCCCCAGGTAGTAGGAGGGGGACTGGGGATGCCCATGCCCAGCTCTTGGGTCCAGGACCCTGTACCGTGTCTATGGGGGGGGACACCTGGCAGGCAGCAGTGCCCCTGGGGCATTTCTGCTGTGATGCACTGAAAGGGGGCAGATCTTAGGGGTTAGAATTGGATGAGCTTTAAGGTCCCTTCAACCCAAACCATTCCATGGTTCTGTGATGCTCTGGTGTCTCCAGCTGGAAGGAATTCCCGGCTGCAAACCGCTCCTGCTGCTCTCCACCAAGCCCTGGATGCCGCATGGGTGCTGCTGTGAGCCAGCCCGTCACAAGGCTGATTCAGGTCCTGGCGGTTGGGTGCCCAGCACAGCCCCCAGCAGGCAGAGCACCCATGGCCCGGCTGTGCCGCGGCTCGGGAAGCAGCCGGGAGCAAAACCCCTGCAAGCCATCGTCAAGCTCTGGATGTTCATGGATGTTCTCCCACCGTGACCTGGGGGACACGGCCGTGGGACCGCCAGGTGGCGCCGCTCTCACACGGCAACGCGGCCGCCAGCCCATCACCGTGCGTCCGGTCACCCTCCGTGTGCCCATCACCGTGCGTCCGGTCACCCTCCGTGTGCCCATCACCGTGCGTCCGGTCATCCCCTGTGTGCCCATCACTGACTGAACACCCCCTGTGTGCCCATCACCGTGCATCCGGTCACCCCCTGTGTGCCCATCACTGACCATTTACTGTGTGCCCATCACTGACCGAACACCCCCTGTGCACACATCACCGTGCATTCGGTCACCCCCCATGTGCTCATCACTGACCAGTTACCCCCTATGTGCCCATCACCGTGCATCCGGTCACCCCCCTGTGTGCTGAACACCCCCCGTGTGCACATCACCAGGTCACCCCCTGTGCGCCCATCACCATGCGTCCAGTCACCCCCCCCGTGTGTCCATCACTGACCGGTCACCCCCTATGTGCCCATCACTGTGCGTCCGGTCACCCCTCGTGTGCCCATCACTGACCGGTCACCCCCTATGTGCCCATCACCGTGCATCCGGTCACCCCCTGTGTGCCCATCACTGACCATTTACCTCCCATGTGCCCATCACCGTGCGTCCGGTCATCCCCTGTGTGCCCATCACTGACCGAACACCCCCTGTGTGCCCATCACCATGCATCCAGTCACCCCCCGTGTGCCCATCACTGACTGGACACCCCCAGCTCCCTGCATCCCTGTGGTCCCAGAGTCCCCCTCTGGAACTGGAGTCCCCCAAGGCCAGGAAGCTGCTCCAGTGGAAGGGGTCCCTGCCCATGGCAGGGGTTGGAGCTGGAGGAGCTTTAAGGCCCCTTCAACCCAAACCAGGCTGGTTTCCATCATTAACACACCTTGTCCTATGATGCTCTGCAGCAGGGAGGTTGCTCCTGGCTGGCACAACCGGAGTTTGTCCCTTCCCTGCTCCACTCTCCCCTCACCCCCAGAATGGCTGCAGTCACCCAATGCTCTCACTGCCACAGCACCCAGACATGCTGTGGAGCATCATCTCCATCTGCCCTTGAGCCATGACAGTGAAGAGAGGAGCTGCCTCCACCTCTGCCCGCTGCCTGGCTGCATGAGCCCTCTCTTAAGCATCTTCTCTGCCTGGGTTATCTAACGATTATGGCAGAGCCTTTAAATGTCACTCCACTAAAGGGAGCAACGCACCCGGAGAGGGGAGGGCCGGGTGAGACAGGATGGGAGAAACGGGAGCAAAACAGCATTGATTTCTGGCCAATTATCACTTCTATCAAAGCAGCACAATTAAAGGATGAGGACACATTTCCAATAGCCTGCCCGCCCGCCTGAGACGAGACACACTGCTTCATCAGCTTGGCCAAACGCATCTGCACGCACGCAAGCGCTTCATGTCTGCACACGCGTGCCCATGTAGGCTCTGGCACATGCATGTGCATGCAGCCGCAGCCGCGCCGGCGGGCTCGGCTCAGCTCAGCAGCGTCTGCTGAGCTTGTTTTCCCTGCAGAGTTAATCTCCCCAGCCCGCTGCAGCCAAGATGGGGCTCCATCTGGCTCTGGCAGAGCCCTGTGATGGTGCAGGGCTCTGGGGGTGGTCAGCAAAGCCCTGTCGGAGGCTCTCACCCAAAGGGGAGCTGGAACCACAAGAGTTTGACCCATTTCTCGTCCTGAGGGTCCTCTGTAAAATGCCTTCTCCCCATGTCTTCATCCCTCCTTCCCCCTGCTCCTCCTCGCTGCCCCAACACACAGGGGCTGGCTCCAGCCCTGCTGCACCCAAGGCTCTCCCGTTCTGTCGGCTGGACACGTGCCCTAAGGGTGTTTGGTTTCTTGTGCTCTCGTAGGATGAGGGTTGGGGTCACACAGCTCTGACTTACACCATTTACATCGCTGCTGGCAGCTGGCATTTGGGACCATCAAAAGTGCCAGCAAGTTTAGAATGTGCCGTGGCCCAGTGTGGCAGCGCGTGGACAATACCCACAGTGTGGGCCCTGGGATGTGGCAGGAGCTTTGCTTGTGGTTCGCAGCCTCAGGAGGGTCAGATGCTTCCACCCCCAGAGGCAAACCCAGAGCCAGGATCAATTCTTGACAGGGACAAGTGGCAGGACAAGAGGGACATTGACAGCACAAGGGGAATGGCTTGAACCTGCCCGAGGGGAGACTGAGCTGAGCTCTTAGGCAGAAGCTCTTCCCTGTGAGGGTGCTGAGGCGCTGGCACAGGGTGCCCAGAGAAGCTGTGGCTGCCCCATCCCTGGCAGTGTTCAAGGCCGTGTTGGACACAGGGGCTTGGAGCAAATGTTGCTGTGGTTGAGCAGACCCCAAATCCCCCCTTACAGCCCCGCAGCCTTGTCCCCGGAGGCTCTGCCACCCCAGGAGATGCTCCCAGAGGAGTGGAGAAGGAAGGAGAGTGCCTGAGCTCAGGTTGTGCTGCACGGGAGAAATGGAGATGTTGCTTGGTTAAATGGAAAACCAGGCAGGCTGCGGATGGCAGGAGCCCAGTGCTCCCTGTAAGGAGCTCCACGCATCGCCCCTTCCCCAGGGGAGGAGCAGGACCTGAGCCCCAACACCCTGCCCGGCTGCCCCCCATCACTGCTTCCCTCTCCTGGTCCACCCCTGCAGAGCTAACACATTAACCTAGTGCTGCACCAGCCCCTGGCCGCAGCGCCCCGTGCTGCCTGCCGGCGTGACACACATCTGGGGAAGAAGAGAGCCGGGAGGGGGGTACAAAATCCTTTTAACAGGCTCAGTGGGTTAGAAACCCCCTCGCAATTACCACCTTCTCCTTGGCCAGCGCACACAAAGGGCTCTCAGGGGCGCCGGGCCTGTTCCTGACAGCCCCACCGTGATGGTGGGAGCCAGGAGGCAAGAACAGACGCGGGAGCCCTTTCAGACGCTGCTCTTTGGTTGCAAACTGCTTAATTTCCTGAACAAAATGATATTTTTGTTGTTGTTGTTGTTTTGATGGAAGGACAGCACTTTTTTGGCATGGTACAATCCCAGGGCTATTCATCCGTCGCCACAGCAACGAGCTCCATCAATGGCCATCCGAGATTGCGGATGATTAGAGACAACATGTAAAAGGTGGAAGACGCTGGGCACCTCACAAACCTCATCTTCCCAAATGACTTGAATTATCCTCATTATTTCTCCCCAGCCAATTCTCTCCCCGGTCTGCGGGAGACGTCGCTCTTATATAAACACGGGAAGAGCCGAGTTATGAGAGCAGGCGGAGGAGAAGGGAATGGTCCCTTCTGGGTGAGGACTGACCTGGAAAGCTCATGACATGGAGGATGAAACCCTCCGAGATGCTCAGGGAGATGAAAACCTCTTCCTGTGCCTGGGGTGGGCATCGCTCAGGCTGCAGAGTGAGGCTGATGGGGCAGTGGGAGCACAGCTGGGCTTTGGGATGGGGTGGCCACGAACTGTGCTTGGCCCCAGCCCTGCAGGACCTTGCACCCTCCTGCGGCTCTGCCTTGAGCTTTGCCCCTCAGTCCTAGGGATGTGGTGGGGAGCTTCAAGGGCCTGTAGAGACAGGGCAAGGGGAATGGCTTGAACCTGCCAGAGGGGAGACTGAGATGAGCTCTTAGGCAGAAGCTCTTCCCTGGGAGGGTGCTGAGGCGCTGGCACAGGGTGCCCAGAGAAGCTGTGGCTGCCCCATCCCTGGCAGTGTTCAAGGCCAGGTTGGACACAGGGGCTTGGAGCAAGCTGCTCCAGTGGAAGGGGTCTCTGCCTGTGGCAGGGGTTGGAGCTGGACGAGCTTTAAGGTCCCTTCAACCCAACCCATTCCATGATTCTATAATTCCATGATCTGAGCCCAGTTGTTCTTGGAGCACTTCAGGGACCCAGCCCATCAACACCACATGTTTTAGGGATAAACCAGAAGGAAACGTTGCTGGAGCCCAGCAGAGGTGCACCCCATCCCAGCAGAGGGGCTTCCCAAAGTACCGGTGTCCATGGGGCTGTGCTGGAGCGTGGTACCCATCAAACTTTAATGCCTGCCTGCAATATTCATGGTGCTTTCGACGGCAACCCTGGAATTGCACTGAATGGCCTGAATATTTCATGGGTGGCTCTGCACCAGGATTTTGGGAGGGTTTCCTCCACCGCTGCCACCACATCCCCACCCTGCCGTGAAGTCTGAGGTGTCCAGTGGGGAAGAAGGGTGATGATGTCCAGTGGGGAAGAAGGGTGATGATGTCCAGTGGGGAAGAAGGGTGATGATGTCCAGTGGGGAAGAAGGGTGATGATGCCCTGATCCGCAGCCAGAGTCCCACAGCGATGACGCAGGGTGAGCTCTGGGGCAGGAGCAGCAGGCATGTCCTGCTGGGAATCTCTGCTCCAGGGGGAAGCAGGAGACCCTGGGTGCAGGGTTGGGGTCTCCAGTGTGACCTCCCAGACTGCCTTCAGTGGATGTCCCAAAGCACCGTGTGGGATCCATCACAAGGGATGGGGACAGGGGCAGCAGCCATCCCCATCCTGCCCTCCCTGCCCACTGCAGGGCTGTCCCCCATGCTGCAAGTCCTTCTTGCAGGGACAAATGGGGCCACAGGAGGTGACAGCCACTGGGGTGCTGGGATCCAGCTCAGCTCCCCATGGGGGCATCCCAGCATAATGCAGGATCCGGCCTGTGACAGGGCAGCGATGGGGGAGCTGATGGCAAGAACACATTGCCCTGGAGCAGCCCCTTCTCCCCCAGTCCCCTTGGCTGGGGACCTACTCAAGCACCTTCATTTGGGGGACTGCTGGCGGGGGGGGCTGCTTCTGAAACCCCCTGAGATGAAGCCCTGGAGGGCAGCAGAGCCCCCAGCTCCCACAGCAGGGACAGGGATGCTGCAGCCTGACTGGGCTCAAGCACTGGTGTGGCTCAGATGATGCCCCAGAGCCCCTGCCTCTGCCCAGGCAGACCCCGGCATCCTGCACGTCCCCACCTCACCCTGTGCCTCAGTTTCCCCGCTGTACCCTGGGGATGAGCCAGCCCTCAGGCATCTTGTAGGGAGTCAGGGCTACCCTCCAGGGCCATGAGGAAGAGAATAGGATATGGGTGGGATCCTGACCTCCACCAAGGGACAGACCCCAGCTCCGAGCACACTGATGGGAGAGGTGGCCAAGGAACACATTCACCCATCGTTTTCTCCATCAAATGGGAGGAGCAGGAGGCTGGGCCGGGCACCCCAGGGGCCAGCATCAGTCAAGATCAGCTTTGCCTCCCCTCTCTGAAAGGATGCTGGAGCCTGTCCTCGAAGCAGGGGACCAAGGACCACTGTCACCTGAGCAGCTCCAGGGGAGCAGGGTCATGAGCAACAGCCCTGACACGGGAAGGTGACCGTCCTTGGGGCAGGGGTAGCCCTCGAGTGGTCCCTGGGCTGTGTTTTGACCCCACACTCCTCTATTGCTGCAGCTGGCTGCCACCGCAGAGTCACTGCCACCGTCCTCCCCCCCACAGCATCACATTGGATGTGAGATGCTGCCACCTCCAAGCTGGGACATTTGTGCCCTTGGGGGGCGTCAGATGCTGGCTCCTGGCTTGGCCTCATCCCCCTGCCATCGGTCCCCACCAAGTCGCAGGTCCCCTTGCTCACGAGCACCCCCCCATCTGGGATGCTGACCCTGAACCCCCCCCATGCTCCCCGTTTGGGTGCCATTTACTTGCCAGCAGTCCCAGTGCCCCGTGGGGATGACGGCTACCACGAGACAGGCCCTTTGCAGGGAGCCACGGCTCTGTTCGGGCTGAATTAGAGCTGATAATTAACAGCAGGAGAGGAGATCAATAAGGGACGCGGCTGGTGCTGCAGCTGGGGCCAGGGACAGCCAGGCTGGGGCCCCTCCTGCTGCCTTGGGGGGGCTGTGGAGCCCCTTCCCTGGCACCCTCCAGTACCACAACGCTGGGGCTCTGCTCTCATCCCGCATCCTCAGAGGAGGATGGAGATGCACGTGCAAAGGCTTAGCCAGCTCCCACAGGGACCCATCACCAAAGCGGGGATGGCGGCAGAGGGCATCCTGCAGAGCCCAGGCCATGCGGGTGATGGAGACAGAGCCGAAGCTCCGGGTCTGGGAGCTGCAGGGTGGGAGAAGGAGTTAATTCCTACACTGAAAAGCTCTTTGCCGGCATCTCGTCCCTAATGGAAGAGTCATGTTGGATTACAGGCAGGCGCGGAGCGAGCGCCCTGCCTGCCGGCACCCGGCCCCGGGGACAGCCGGGGAAGCCATGCGGAATGGCAGATCTGGGCCACTGTGCCAGCGCCGGCGGGGGACACACCACGGCGGGGACCACAGCCAAGGACGGCGGCGAGGAGCCGGGCACTGCAAGCGTCCACACGCGTTTCTGTCCCCGTCCCCGTGTCTCTGCACCCAGCCACGGTGCACCCACAGTGCCCAGCGATGCTTTTCCTCTCAACCAGCGCAGAGAAAACGGGGCTCAGAGGCAAGGACCCCCCAAGCCCTCCTAGCACAGCGGCTCCAGCAAGCAGCGGGGCTCCCTGCGCCTCCGCCACTGCAATCCAATAGCCGAGGGCAAGCGATGCCCAGGCGCTGGAAAAGTGGGTCAGGCACATTGGACACCATGTGCTTCGCCTCCCCTTCCACGCTCCTTATCGCAGCCCTGATGGTAAATAAACCACCGGTCTCCCCAGCAACCCTGCGGCCGTCACGCCGTGCCGGGAGCGGAGTCCAAGGTGAGCCGGGTGCTGGTGATGGAGCCACAGCTCATCCCAGAAGATGAGCAATAACCCCCAGCGCATCGGCACAGCACAGGCAGCCAGGAAGCACCAGCCCAGGCACCGGTGCTGTGGGTTGGGTAGGAAAGACCAGCAAGATCCATTCCTCGATGGGAGGCTGCCTCTGCAAAGGGCAATGAGTTCCCCAAAGCCACTCAGCAGCTGTGGTAGAACCTGAGATGGGAAAACGCTGGAAAACGGGAATCTTTAGGGTGAGCGTGTCTCTGAGCTAGGCCCCCTTGGGTCCCCAGCAGCAGGAGCGATGGCTGAAAGCATCAGAGCATCCCTGACCCACTGACCCACAAAACCCGCATCCTGGAGGGGCCACAGCCTGTATCCTCCACCTGAGCATCTCCCTCCCCAGGTAACCCCAGTACAGGGCAGAGCCCATGACCCCCTCCCTCCAGCTGCTTAAATCGAGCAGAGCTCTTTGTTTTCTGCTTTCATATTATTTAATTCTCCTCACTTGCACTGCAGGGGCAGTGGCTAAGCCTGGGGCTTTGCTAAGCTGGGATCGTATTAAAAGAACAGGGCGGAAGAGCGTTCCTGGCGCTAAGCTGCTTGCGGTAACAAAGATGGATTTAAGGAAACTGCTCCCATAGCGATATTATTGCCCGAAAGCACCCAGCCCAGGGGAAAGCAGCCAGGAACGCAGGAAAGGCTCCGGGCTGGTCCCTCTCGGGATGCATCAGCACTGCAGAGCTGTGGGGTCTTGCCCACAGGGCCATAGCTGGGGCTGGGACCTGCAGAGGCTCTGCAGGGGGATCTGGACAGGCTGGATCCATGGGCTGTGGCCAATGGGTTGAGGTTCAAGAAGGCAAAGTGCTGGGTCCTGCATTTGGGCCACATCAACCCTATGGAATGCTCCAGGCTTGGGGAAGAGCGGCTGGAAACTGCTCATGGGAAAGGAGCTGGGGGGGCTGGTTGATGGAGCTGAACATGAGCAGCTTGTGCCCAGGCAGCCAGGAAGCCCCCAGCATCCTGGCCTGGATCAGCACCAGTGCAGCAGCAGGGCCAGGGCAGGGATTGTGCCCCTGTGCTGGGCACTGGTGAGGCTGCACCTTGAATCCTGTGTTCGGTTCTGGGGCCCTCACTGCAAGAGAGACATTGAGGTGCTGGAGTGGGGCAGAGGAGGGCAATGGAGCTGGAGCAGGGCCTGGAGCCCAAGTGTGATGGGGAACGGCTGAGGGACCTGGGGGGTTCAGATGGAGAAGAGAAGGCTCAGGGGGGACCTGATGGCTCCCTACAAGTGCCTGAGAGGATGATGGAGCCAGGAGGGGCTGGGCTCTGCTCCCAAGGAACAAGGGATGGGACAAGAGGAAACGGCCTCAAGCTGCACCAGGGCAGGTTTAGATGGAGCTGAGGAACAATTCCTGCCCCAGAGGGTGCTCAGGCATTGGAACAGGCTGCCCAGGGCAGGGCTGCAGTCACCGTCCCTGCAAGTGTTCACAGAGCGTGGAGACGAGGCCTCAGTGCCATGGGTCAGGGGTGGCCTTGGCAGTGCTGGGAATGGTTGGACTGGATGAGCTCAAAGGGCTTTTCCAACCCAGGGGGTTCTGTGGTTCCACGATTCCATGCCCAGGCGAGGCAGGCAGCGGTGGGAGCTCACCTGGGCTTTGGCTGCATTAAAAGCTGAGTCCTCTGGCAAGGCTTTTTCCAGAGCAGCAGCCAAAAAGGTGCTTCAGGGCTGAGGCTGGAGCCTGCCAAGCCCTAATTAGAGCCGCTCGGCAGCGCAGCGGGGTGAGAGGAAACCTCGCCTCTGGAGGCCGGCATTTAAACTGCAGCGAAGTCATCCTGGGGACGTTGTTTGGGTGGGAGGGGGAGAACAGCTTCCCTCCGCTCAGAGACTCCCTGCCCCATCGGTGCTCTGCATCCCCAAAACCGCTTCCCAGCAGGATTCGCCGTGACCGGAGCAGATCCCTGGGTGCTTTTCTCTGCCCCGCTCTTCCTCTCGCCCTCTCTCCGCATTAACGTTAACTTTGGCCAAGAGCTTTTCCCACTGACCTACTGATCTTTCCTATTTCGGTCCCTGGAATTAAGGGATTGATGAGATTAACTTGTGCTAAAGCCTCCAGATCGGCTCTGGAGCGGGACGCCCAGGTAAGGGCACAATGGGCAGGAGGAGGAAGCCAAGCAGCATGAGCATGGTTGGGTGGGTGCAGCACCCCCCGTGCTCGACCAACTTGGGTGTTTCAGCCCCACTTCTCCCCTCGCTGGGGTTTAGGACCTGCTGCGTTCAGGGTTGAGCAAGCGGTGATGCCCCGGTGTCACCAGTCCCTGGACCGCTGTCAGTGCCGAAGAGGGCTCTGGCCACCACCTCAGCAGATCAAGGACTGTTACTTCCACAATATCCTAGTTTAGGGTGAAAAATACCCCAAAACGGCCCCTTTTCACCCTAATTTAAACTCCCCCCAAAGGCAGGCTGCTTTTCTACCCCTGGGGACCCCCCATCCCTTCTCCATCCCTAGGTTCCATGTCCCCCCACCCCGTGGTTCCCCCTTGCCTGCAGCATCACATGAAACTCGGTATTTTTGTGGCTGGCAAGTTCAAAAAGATGGAGGCGAAGGGGGATGGATGGAGGGGGGGGGGGGCAGGAAGAACCCGGCTTTGAAGGTACCTGGAGATTAACTCAAGGCCACGGTGGAGGCTCGGAGACTTTTAGAGCAAAACCTCATTAAGGCGGGAGCGGGGGGGGGGGGGGGGCGCGGGGGAGCAGGGAAATCTTCTAAGCAGGAGGAAAACTGTTTGATTCAGCAGAAACAAGGGGGAAAAAAAGGCCCCATCATGCCCCCCCCCCCGCTCTGCTTTTATCTGTCCCAGGGGGAGCGGGTGGGATATGAAGCCTGCCCCTTCCCTGTTTATCTCCTAATTACGACGCTGGAGATTCGGCAGCACCGCGCGGTGCCCCGAGCTGGTGCGGAGCCGAAGCCGGGGGATGCCTGGGGATCTGCCCCCAGGCTGAGTACTCGGGGTGGCTGGGACCCACACAAGGCTAGGGGGGGGGGAGCGGGCAGGACCCTCCTGCAGGCATCATCTGTGCAAGGAGCGGTGCCAGGGCTCTGCAGCCTGGCCCTGGGCACACGCTGCCTTTAGCCCCCAACCTCCTCCGGGGACCCCACAGAGGCCAGAGGGGTGATGAGCGGGATGATGGGGTCGGTGGAGGCTGAGCATCCCCGGAGGACCCCCCCCCCCCCAGGGCGGATGTTGTAGGGTACCCAGCACACTGCCCCTCACTGTGCTGCAGGCTGCTGGGATGGGGCTGGCAATGCCACCGGGATGCTCCATCCCACCCCACAGGCACCCACAGACACTGCCCTCCTCACCCCCCCCCAGCACCTAACGAAGGCTCAGCAGCGCTAATTGCTTGGGGCCACCCTTGGGGTGCTGGGTGAGGCCGAACGCCCCTTCCCTGGCCCAGCGGCAGCTCCATGGCCACGGCTCCAATTAGCCTCATTATCCCGCGTCGCCTCTGACGAAGGGGCAGGTAATTGCTGCGGCGTTGGGTGTCCCTTATGGCAGCGGCTATTGCATAAGTGCCAGGCAGGCGTTACGTGAGCGGGTCAGGCCAGCCCGGGGGCTCTGGTTACACCAGACCCACAGCCCCTGGCCCCACTGGGCACAGGGACAGCCCCACGGGGATGGTGGGTTAGATGCGCCCCCACTGCTGCCTCGGTTTCCCCCTTTGCACCACTCACCTGCCCTGTGTGCCCAGGCAGCACCCACTGTGTGCCCCAGCCCCACAGCACGGCCTTTGCATAACGAGTGCCGTGGGGCACTGACTCACACTGCTTCTGCAGGTCCACGTGCCCAGCACCATGCCAGATCCAGCAGCGGGCAGGGGCTGGCACAGGCAGCAAAGCCATGTCTGGCCCCCATGGTCTGAGGGGTCTGAGGGATCTGAGGGGTCTATGGCACTGGCCCCATCCAGTGCAATGGGGGAACCCTCATTCTGTGCCACTGGAGCACTCTGGCAGCAGGGTTGGGAAGAAGGGTGGCACCGGTGCCATGGAGAGGACAGAGTGGCGGGGTTCTCCATGGTGTTAACCCCACAGCCAGTGACACATTGGCGCTTGGTAGCTGCAACCACCACAGCTCCCCTGCAGCCGCCCTGTTCCTGCTGCCTGCACCCCTGGCACTGGGGGACAGGACACTCACCCGGCCTTGGGGTTGGGGCTGCCTTGGGACATATCCCTGTCCTGGCACCCAAAGATGAGGTTTGGGGGCACCAACGCTGTGGCCCCCATCAGTGGGTTCACCCCGTGACCTGCTCCCAGCCAGGCAGGTCAGCCCTTCCCAACGGGAAACTGAGTCACAGTGAGGAGAAGCGACCTGGCAGTGCCCATGGCAGGGAGCCCACGGCAGAGCCACCGCAGTGGCCATTGCCCGTGGCTGTGCCAAGGCTGAGCGGGCACAGGGCAGCCCAGTCCAGCCCCGATGGGAGTCTGGTGGTCACCAAGTCTGCGGGTGCAGGATGGGGTGATGCTGGTTCCCCTCTCGCTGGGTGGGGCGTGAGAGAGAGCAAACAGTGATTAAAGTGCAGTGGTGTCATCCCAGATTCCTGCTCACCTCCAGGCCAGCCAGGGGCTGATTGGGTCAATGCTGGCAGTGGAGCTGTGCCGGTGGTTGCCACTTTGAGGTGGCCACGGGCTGGCAGCACCCAGCATCTGTCCTGGCCCTGACGGCAGTCAGCAGCGAGGCTGGGCCAGGGAGGAGTGGAAGGAGAAGGGCTGGACCATCACAGGGTGCCAGAGGTTTTTTTTCCTTGTCCATTCCCAGGGGCCATCTCCTTCCTGTGCTGCTGATACGTGGGGCTGCTGGTGCCACCGCAATGGGCTGGATCCAGCCCCGCTGGACACGTCCCCTGGCATCACCCGGGCAGGGGCAGGGGCAGGTCCCCGGCACTGAGCCCGACCCTGGCAGCACCCTGGCACCAAACAGCAGCTCTGGCCCCACTGGCCCCACTGCTTTTCCATCACTGGGAACGGCACCAGTCGATGCTGGGGTCAGTATCTCTGCACCAACTGGCTGCGAGAGCGGCAGCACCAGGTTCCACACCACACTGTGTGGAGAGGGAGACATTTAGGAGTGGTTCAGTGACCTCCAGTGCTGCCACTTCCAAACCAGCCCTGGGCAAGCAGAGGGGAGGCTGCTCCTCTCTTTGGAGCAAATGTTACACCAAGGACTCAACTGTCACCACCGCTGACCTGCCTCCACCTCAGTTCTGGCTTTGCTGGGTCCAGGACCCCAGTTTAAAGCTGAGTCCGCAGGGTGAGACATTGGACAAGACAAAGGGGGTTCTGCTCTGCTGTAACCTCACACCTCCACTCCTGTGCCCCCCAAACCAGGGGGCTGAGTCCCAGACCCGCAGCGCCCACAGGCTGCTCCCGCTTACGTGACCCCACAGCATCTCCTTGTCCCCAGGAATTCCACGGTGTGAAGGGTTAAGGAGTCAGTGTCGGAGCGTGCGTGGGTCCGGCATTGCTCACTGCAGGTGTGGTTGGTGCCATTTGTGTAACACCTGTGGGTTGCTCAGGGTGTATTTTCGCTCTCGCTCTGGCACGGTTTGGCCAAGGCTGTCCCAACATTGGCAACCGGGGCCGTGCTGGGCGAGCTGGCGACCGCCCGGTGGGAGGGGCGAGCTCGCCAGGGCCCCAGAGAGTCCCCGCATTGCTCCCGGTCTCAGTTTCCCCATCAGTGAAACGGGGCTAATGAGGGTGACCTCCTTCAGGCAGCGGCCGTGACCTCCGGTGACAGGCAGCGGGCTCACGGGAGCGGTGGCGGTGGGAGCCGGGCTGGGATTGCAGGCTGAGCCTGGAGCTGCGCCCGCCGCACCGTGCTGGAAGCGGAGCCGGGGAGGACCGAGGCGAGCCGTCGGCCCGCGTCCCGTCCATGTGCGCATCCATGCGGAGCGCGGCGGGGGGGGGGAGACGGGCGGAAAGCAGGGAGGGAAGGAGCGAACCCGACCGGCGACAGCAGCGGGCCCGTCCCCAGCCGCCATCAGCGAGATCACATCAGGCAGCAGCACTGGAGCGCGGCGCGGCCCCCGCTCCCGCTGCGGGGCAGAGCGGGACGCAGCTCGCACACGGGTGGGAGCGCACCGGCTGCCACCGCGGCTCAGCGCCGCTGTCCCTCTGCCGCTGCCAGTGCGGGAGGATGGCTCCGAGAGCGGGGGGAGCCCCTCTGCCACCCGCCCGGCTCAGCCCCGGGCTTGGGGATGGACGCGGGTTGAAGTCACCTCCTTCAGCCGCGCTTAAATGGTTGAATTGAAGGGTTTGGGGCTGTGGGGGATCTGCGGAGCCCATGTGCAAGGGCAGGGGAGGCCTGGGAGACACGCCACGTGTGATGGTGGTGGTGGGTACCATTTCTATCTCCATAGAATCATAGAATCACAGAATGGGTTGGGTTGAAGGGACCTTAAAGCTCCTCCAGCTCCAACCCCTGCCCTGGAGCAGCTTGCTCCGAGCCCCTGTGTCCAACCTGGCTTTGAACACTGCCAGGGATGGGGCAGCCACAGCTTCTCTGGGCACCCTGTGTCAGCGCCTCAGCACTCTATCCGTGTTCATAGTGGATGCCCCCTCCACAGACAGCACATCTCCAGGCCATTACTACCATCCCCAGGATCCAGGCATTAGGGGACTGGAACTACATGTTTTAAGGTCCCTTCCAAACCAAACCATTGTATGATCCCTGGGTGCTCAGCAGCATCACTCAAAGGCACCCCTCGCACTCTGAGCCCATGACACAGACCAACCACCTCCCCTCCTATGGTGTGGCACCATGGGTCTCTGCTGACCTGGTGCAAGAGTTTCCCCACAAATCCCAGCCTTACTGCTCTGTCCATGCTGAGACCTTGACATTGCAGCACAATACCTCCTTTCACGGTCCAGAGCCATCATTTCTCTACATTTATCACAGCAGCTTGTTGGAGCACCCAGAGGATACAACCCCAGGCCCCAAAGCCTTCTGTGTGAATCCCATCCCAAAGGATGGGGTGGCAATAGCTCTTGGAGAGCTCCAAACCCTCCCACTGCTTCCCCTGCACACTGTGTGCACGCAGACCTGGCCAGACACCCCTTGGACCTCAGCATCCGCACCCTGATGTTGGGTCATGGTGGGGCTGCTCGGGGGGTCTCCACGCTTCCCACATCCCCCCAGAGCCGGGTGTCTGCACCTTCTTGCCCCCCCGGCCCCGTCCCCCCCGGCCCTATCCCGCCGGGTTGTGGGGTCCCAGAGCCGAGCAGGGCACCCGGTGGGGAGCAGCGGAGCCGCGCAAGGGCGAAGTGATTCAGCGGGACACGCAGCGGGCCCCGTGCCTGGGCGAGCCGGGGCAGGACCGGCACCGGCAGCGCCCTCCCAGGGGCGGGCAGCGCCGAGCACCCCCCCCCAAGGTCCCAGAGCCGTGTCCCCCCTCCCAGCCCGGGGCGAGCGGACCCCGGGCAGTGCCCGTGAGCAGCGCCGAGCACCGGCCCGATGGGAGCGGTGGGGACGGGGGGGGGGAAGACGAAGAGAAGAGGAGAAGAGGAGGAGGAGGAGGAGGAGGAAGGGCAGGAGGTGGGGCTGGAAGTGAAACCGATTTGGGGGGGGCGGAGCGGGCTCGTCATGTGAACGGCCGCATGCTCGGGCAGAAGTGGGTCAGCGGCGCGGCGGAGGGGCAGGTGCCAGAGCCGCCCGGTGCCTCCCGGTGTCCCCCCCCGCCCTCCCCATCGGTGCCGCCGCTCCCCGCCCCGCCGCAGGGACCCCCGGTGCCGCCCCATGCGCCCCCCGGCGCGGTCCTGAGCGCCGCTGGCCACGATGCGAGGTGAGTGCGGGGAGAGCGGGGGGCGGCTGCGGGGAGGCAGCGGCAAAAGTTGTCCCCGGTGGGGCACGGGGGGGACCCGCATCAGCCCCGCCGCGGACAGGGGGGGGACCCGCGTGAGTCCCGCCGGGTTCTGTCCCGCTCCCCCCTTCATTAGGAATGAAATTGTTTGTTTTGCTTCGCTTTCCGACGCCGGCTTAAACCCGCTCTTAAGCTTTTCCTCGCACTAAACCCCTTAATCTCCTCTCCAATATGTTGCTCCCACCAGGGCTGGATTTATGGTTGTTTTTCCCCCCTTTTTCCCCCTTCCCGTTGCTTTGGGGGTGGTTTGGGGCCGGGCCGGTGCCGCCGGAGAGAGAGGGGAAAGCCAGCCGCGATTTTGGCTGCCCCTTGTCCAGGGAAAGGGGTGAGTGGCGCCCGTGCCTGCCTGGATTCAGCCGTTCTGATAAAGACGATTCCTACTTTTCATCCCTCCGCTTTGCAAAGCAGGCGGTTGGGAGGAGGAGGGAGGGAGGGAGGGAGGAAGGCTCCGGCGGGATGATCCACCGGGCCCGGTGATGGTGACGCAGTGGTGGCCGGACCCAGTGCATCCCATGCCCGTGCCTGGTGGAGCTGCTGGGAGCACGGCTGGGACCTCGCACCCCAGGGTGGGATTTCCATCCCTGTTTTCCATCATCACCCACCATGCCCGAGCCCTTCACCCCACCAGGACCCGTTTCTGCACCTCCTTAGGTGTATTTTGGGGGTGCGTGTGCATAAATGGCTCATTTTGGGGGTTGTATGTACTAGGACATACATCTTGAAGCTCCTCATATGGGGTTTCCTCCCTCCTGGTGCGGCTGTGGGTGCTGCGACTCTGCCACCCGCCGCACTCTCATGTCACGGTGGGGCCAGGGTGAGGTGAGCCCCCATATCCCCTTCCCACCCCATGACATGCCGGGATTTCACCTTTATTAGTATGGAGGGCAGCATTAACACCTGCCTGGCGGATAACACCGGCTCCTATGTAGCACTTACACAGCCAGCGCTGGGTTTAATTAGCAGCTGGGTGAACTTTTCCTTTATATAAATGTCTTTCCTGCCCCCCAAATTCCTGCGTGTTGCCCCAGATTAAGCCCCCCACCCCCGTTGATTTCACGCCATTTCCCCCCATCAGGTGTTTTTCCCGCAGTCCTGCCTGGCGCAGGGTCCCCATCTCTCGCCCAAGTGCCACGTTTGGTGACGATGCCCAAATGGATTCAATCTCCGTTTTCTCCCCCACAAAGGGCCACGGCTCTGCCCCTTTCCCCCAGGGACCACAGCAGCTCCTTGCTCTTGTCCTTCCCCGCACGGCGGCTGCGCCAGGGCCGGGCGAGAGGCTTTGCCTTGTATAATCCTATAGGGTTTCCAGCCCTCCCGCTCGCTTGTTTTGCAAGCGGCGTGGCTCGGAGCGTGCGGTGGCTCGGCTGCCTTCCCGACTTGTCCTAGTGACCTAGATCTGTCATTGGAAAAATCAGAGAGGGTGGAGGAGGAGCTTCCCTGCCCGTTTCGGTAGCGTGCACACGCTGGCGCGGGCGAGGATGCCCGGCACGACGACGGCTGCACCCGTCCTGGGTACCATGGGATGGGGATGTCCATGCCCTTCAGTTCCCAAAAAGAAGGTTGGAGGAGAAAGGTGGCCATCGGCAGTGTGGGGGTCCTGTGGGATCCAGGTAGCATTTGGGATCCTTGACCCCGATAACCCTGGGGAGCAGCAGCACATGGAGGGGGAGAGCAAAGTGATGGGGAGATGTTGGTCCTTTCCTTATGGGTTTACCCTCCAGCTTGGCCAGGGCTGTGCTGGCAGCATCCCTGCCTGTCCCTCCTCCCTGTCACGTTTAACTTTGAACTTGGCAGTGGCTATTTAAAGAGCTGCTGATGTCTCCATCACACTTGGTTTATTGGATGTGGTGAGCAGAGCCCCTCTCAGTGCCTTTATTTAGCCTCATGGAGATAATTCCCCCTGATTCAGCTGTGGAGCCAGAGGTTTCTCCCACCACAGCCCAGTTTCTGCACACCCCACGCTGACTGCAGGTCCTCATCCCCACCACTGGCACCTTTGCCTCCTGTGCCAGACAACGTGCAGAGGGCTGGACCCTGCACCAGTGGCCTTGGTGCCGTGCTGTGCAGCGGGTGAGGCAATGAACCAGTGCAGCCAGGGCAGGAGCAAGGTGGCCGTGCGGACCCTCATCGCCTGCTGCTGCCTGGAGCGAGATGCTTGCTGTGGGAAGCTTCCAAGCTGGGGACATGCACTGCACCACAGGACAGGAAACAAACGGCTCCTTGGGGGTAGCTGCGTGGCCATGGGGTCACCGGGGCAGGGAGTGAGCAGCTGAGCCCGAAGTTTCCAGGACATCGGTGCTAATGTATGCAGGAACCGGTTCCCACGTCCAGCATCGTCCAGCATCACCCAGCGCCGGGCTGGAGTTGGGTAATTCCCGTTTTCCTTCCTGCCCGCACAGCCCCGGTGCTGCCGGTGCCTCTGGAGCCGGAGCTTTGGCTGCAAACAGCCCCAGCCCAGCTGGGGTTACCCGCAGGGTGCATGGATGGGGATGGGATTTGCTAGCATCGGTTGCGGGGTGCTGCAGTGCGGGAGCCTGTTTAAAAGCAAACCCAGCAGCAGATGTAAAGGGATGATCATTCCCTTTATTCACTCACTCATTCCTTCTGCACCTCCTTTACCCCACGGCCAACCATTCCCGAAATACAACGGTGCCTAATTGCTGTGGGGAAGCACAGAGGCTCCTGAAGGTGGGTGCAGTGGGGAGCAGCAACCGGGGCAGAGGCTGCTGCAGGGGATGAAGGAGCAGAGCTAGGTTTTGGGGCAGGGATGGAGATGTGGGATGGCATCGTGGGTCCCTGCTGTCCCCATGGGTCCCTGAGTGTCCCTGTGCAGCCTGGAACCGTCCTCCTCCCCCTGCTCTGGGTGCAGGGGTGGGGATGCTGAGCCAGAGGGGACAGGATGGTGGTGATGGAGCATCAGAGCATCCCAGTGCCCTGGCTGGGGTTGGGGGGTGAGGGAGGGCTGCGGGGCTGCTGTTAATTACCGGAGGTGCCCGTCCTGCAGCATCGATCGCGGCAGCAGGATGGGGCACAGACCTACTTTCCCAGCAGGTTCACTGGGTAATGAGCCAGGGCACTGGGGAAGCTGCCGGCCCTGCTCTGGCCACGGCAGCCAAGGGGGGATTTGAGGCAGGGATGGCCACAGAACCCCTTCCAAAACACCCAGAACGGGGCTCCCCAGCAAGGGGCACCGGGGGCCCGGGCATGGGTTTGTTCCCGTGGCTGTATCCTGACCCCAGCCCCATGGGTTGGAGGGGATATGGGCTCTCAGGGGTGTGTGCAGAGGCTTTGAAGGGACCTGCTGGTGCCCCCCACCATTTTTTCCATCCCGCAGGAGTCCTCCCCCCTCAGCCAAGGGACACCCAGTCCCCATTGAGTTGGCTGGAGTCAGGGGCAGCTCCTCGCAGCACGTCCCAGGGCTCGGTAGGGTGCTGAGGGCTTTGGGGAGACCCCCCTCAGCAGTGAGATCATAACAGCTGAGGGGAAGGATAGGGAGGAGGAGGAAGATGGGGCCGCTCATGGCTGCTGCACCACAAAGAGAGGGTCCAGACCCCCGTGGTCAGATCGGGCAGGGCCTGTCATGTTTTGGTGTGCAAGAGGATGTGGAGGTGATGGAGAGGAGGGTGTCTGTCATGGGAGGCAAGGGGGTGGCAGGGGACCACGCAAGGATGGACCTGCATCCTCCACAGAGACCCACAGCTCGGGGCAGCAAACGGGTGTCCCCAGGCTGAGGCATCACCCCCAAAATGCCCCAAAGGTCCCATCCGCAGGGCGGGAGGTCAGGATGCAGCCGCGGCTCCATCCCAGTGTGGCCATGGGAAGGGTTAACGGCTGCGGTGTTACACAAGCGCATGGGACCACGGGCAGAAAGTGTGTCAGTGGGACAGGATGGCTCCAGCCACAGGGCCACTGGACCAGGGGCCGGTTGTCACCATCAGAGCCGAGCTGGTGGCTGGACGGTGCCACGGTGCCACTTACATAAGGGCCAGGAGTTGGGCAAGAAGCATTTACAGTGGGAGGAGAGCAAATGCCGCGGCAGGGACAATTTAATTGCCGGCTGAAGACAAGAGTTTATTCCTTTTAACCCTTTTGTTTTATCCCCTGCTGCCCTGTTTTAGCCCAGCTCCAGTGGGGAAACTGAGGCACGGGGGAGGGGGGGAGCTGTGCCTGGTGTTTGGGGTTTGCTGCGATGTGAGATTTAGGGGATGCGGAGAGCACCCCACCAGCACTCACATCCCTCCCTCTGCTGCTGGGTTTGCCTAAGGGTGGTCTTTGGCCACCCCAGGGACCATGTGGCCACGGCATGAGGGGACACTGAGGGAGCTGGCACCGTGATTCACGCAGTGCTTACAAACAGAGCGTCAATGAAACGCTGTTCTGGGCTGTAATTGCCACCGCGCCGGGGTTACGGCCGCAGCCCCACGGCGGTTATGTGGGGCGAACGTCTTAGGAGCGGGTCAGGTGCCGCTGGCAGCACAATGTGTAATTAGCAGGATGCTAATTAGAGCCCCAAAGGCTGCGGGCACCCAGCGAGCAGCAGGGGCTTCTGCTTCACAGCACCCAGGGGTGATGCTCGGCTCCGGAGGAGCCAGAACAACATCGCCCCCTGTACCCTGAGCTCTGCCGCGCTGGCTACAGGGGGCTCTTAGGGGAGTCCCCTCTGCCAGGACCAGGGCTATGGGGACAGCGTTGGCATCGTTGTGAGCGGGTTTTGGGGTCCGTGCTCATTGGGTGCTGTGGGTGCCAGGGCCACGCTCGCTCCTGCTGTGGTGCGGGCGCGTGGTGCCGGTAATTGCGGGGTCCGGCAGTATCGGCCGCGGGCGTGAGGGTGCGGTGTCACCGCGGTGCCTCACCCGCGCCTGCAATTACATTGCATAAGGAACCGACGCCGCTTCCTGCTGGGGGTGGCAGCAGCACCAGCATCACCCAGTGCCCCCCGAAGTGCCACCGCCTCCAGCCCATCCCCGGCTGCGGGGGTGCGCGGTGGCCGCCGTGGTTTGGGGGTTGCAGCCCTCGGCAGCAGCACGGGGGAAGGTGGTGGCAGGGGCCAGGGAGCTGGGGGGGGGGGCTCTCAGCCATCAGAGCTGGGTGGTGAGATGGGGGTGGCCACACGTCACCCTCCTGGTGCCTCCCAAAGGGCTGAGCCTGGGCTGCAATGCCGGTGCAGTTGGGGGTGCTGGGACTGGTGTGGCTGTGGTGGTGCCCTGGCCACCCTGCGGGGGGGAGTCATCTCTGCTGCCCCAGGCCCAAGACTACAGCAGAGGCGCAGGCAGAGGAGGGACAGGGTGGGATGTGACCCCCTTGGGCTGGGGAGGGACAAAACGCAGTCCTGGGAGCTCAGCTTGGCAGCCTGAGGAGGAAGGGGTGAACCCCAAAATCACCCAGTGCATTTGGGGCAGGAGCTGAGCAGTGATGGAGGAGGGATCCATCCCTCTGCTCACACTCAGACTTGTGATGAGTCCTTCCCCGCTGTGGCTGGGGGACCGACGGCAGCCACTGCCCAGCGAGGCTTGGGTGACCCAGCCCAGCCTCTCCTTGAGCAGTCAGGGCTTCTTCTCAGCTCCTAGGGGTGACGGTTGGCTCCAGAGCCCAGGAGGGACCCCAGGACACAGCCAGGTGCAGGCGGTGCTGGCCCTGCACTGGGGCTGTCACTCGCAGGAGCAGCCTCCAACCACGACCAGAACCGGTCATTCCCAGGGGAGAAGAGAGGCAGAAGGGAATTACCCGAGCTGGGGATTTGCACAGGCCCAGGAGATTTGAAACAACCATAATCTGGCTGCGGGGGTTATTTTGGTGTGGCTGCCCAGCACCCTCGAAAGCGATGCCAGGATGAGCCCGGCTGGTGCTGGAGCAGGGATTAGAGGGTGCAGAGATGCTGAGAGGCACGTACGAGTCCCGGGGGTGCCCCACGCCCCCCCTCCCGGTGTGTGTGGGGCGGGCAGAGGCAGCCCAGATCTGGGGCAGCTGGAAAATGAGGAGGACGAAGCCTATTAGCAGCTCAGTGCCAGCGAAGCAGAAGCGGGAGGGAAGAGGATTTGCGGGGGGAAGGGGACCGGGACCTTGAGCTGGTGATGGCTGCATCAGTCCTGGGTTTAGGAGGAGCTGGCAGGGGGGCAACGGGGCCCCTGGACCCTCTGCTTGGGCCAGACCTCTATGAGGAGAGCCAGGGGATGGGGATGGTGCCTGTGCCAAGGATGTCCCTGTCCTGGGTGCCCCTCAGTGTGCTCACACTGAAAAATAAGGGGAATGGTTCCAAAACGGGGTCCCAGGCAGATTGGTCCCCAAACACCCTTGTAGATCAAAAGGCTTTTCTGCCTGTCTCTTGCTGGAGAGTCTGGTGGAGCAGCTGGGGGCACCCCACACCCTGTGAAGGCTCTCTCTGATGCCCAAGCATCCTTGCGGGAAGGGCTGAGCTGCAGCAGTTCCGGCTCTCGTGCCTCAGTTTCCCCCCGTGTCCCAGCGGGAGGGCATCTCCCTCCCTCAGTTCAGTGGTGACCGTCATTAACACCGTGGTTTCCCCTCCTTTTCCCCTCCGCCGCAGCCCAAATCGAGGTGATCCCGTGCAAGATCTGCGGAGACAAATCCTCAGGGATCCACTATGGCGTTATCACCTGCGAAGGCTGCAAGGTGAGCCCGGGGCTGCCCGGAGATGGGAGCCGGCGGGTGCGGGGCCATGGGGTTGGTGTCTCGCCGGGCGCTTTCCCAACCCATCCCTGTCCCGTGCAGGGATTTTTCCGGAGGAGCCAGCAGAACAACGCCAGCTACTCCTGCTCCCGGCAGCGGAACTGCCTGATCGACCGCACCAACCGCAACCGCTGCCAGCACTGCCGCCTGCAGAAATGCCTGGCGCTCGGCATGTCCCGCGATGGTGAGTCCTGCCCCAGCGCCTTCCCCCTCCTCCTTGTGGTGGTGAGGTGGGGCTGGGCTCTGCTCCCAAGGAACAAGGGATGGGACAAGAGGAAACGGCCTCAAGCTGCACCAGGGCAGGTTTAGGTGGAGCTGAGGAACAATTCCTGCCCCAGAGGGTGCTCAGGCATTGGAACAGGCTGCCCAGGGCAGGGCTGCAGGCACCGGCCCTGCAAGTGTTCACACAGCGTGGAGACGAGGTGACGTGGGTTAGCTGGCACAGGGTGCCCAGAGAAGCTGTGGCTGCCCCATCCCTGGCAGTGTTCAAGGCCAGGTTGGACACAGGGGCTTGGAGCAAGCTGCTCCAGTGGAAGGGGTCCCTGCCCGTGGCAGGGGTTGGAGCTGGAGGAGCTTTAAGGTCCCTTCAACCCAACCCACTCCCATGATTCTGTGATTCTATGGAACCACGCACGCCTCCGGGAGCCACGACCCATCCCAGGGCAGGGGGTGGTCCCGGCTGATGCTCTGCGGGGTGGAAGCCGCCCTGATGCTGCTCTCTCCCCCCGGCAGCGGTGAAGTTTGGCCGCATGTCAAAGAAGCAGCGGGACAGCCTCTACGCCGAGGTGCAGAAGCACCAGCAGAGCCAGGAGCAGAGCGGGGGCACCAAAGATGAGCCTGAGCCTCTGAGCCGCGTCTACACCACCAGCGTCAGCAGCGGGCTCTCGGACCTGGACGACATCTCCACGCTGTCGGACGGGCTCCTCTTCGACTTCCCCCTCACCCCCGATGGCAGCAGCACCTACTACAACCTCGACCTGCTCGCCTCGGCGCAGCCCTCGCCCGACCAGTCCAGCCTGGATGTGGCCGATGCCACGCTCATCAAGCAGGAGTCCATCTACGAGCTGATGCTGGAGCCAGCCCTGTTCGCGCACGGCGCGCTGGAGGGTGCTCAGCTGGCGGCCGATATCTCCGTCCTCGAGATCGGTGAGTGTTGGTGCGCGAGGCCGGGCACGCTTGGGGTGTGCAGCCCTGGGCATGGTGCTGGCTGCAGCCCCGGGCACCTTCCAGTACGAATCCAGCCCTGGGTGCCCACATTGTGCTGGGCACGGTCACAACAAGCCACCGACCCAGCCTCGGCTCTCAGAGCAGCCCCGAGCGCATCCCTCCTCCAGGCTGAGCTCTGGGAACAGCCCCATCTGTCCTCATACCCCCGGCACACCACGCATGAGCCCCTCCAGCCCCAGCAGCTCCCATAAGGAGGACCCAGGAGAGGACGGTGTTGGGGTGTGAGGCTTGGGGGTCCCCGGGGCTCACCCCGCACTGCCCTCACCTTGCAGACCGGGTGGCCCAGAACGTGGTGAAGTCCCACCTGGAGACGTGCCAGTACACAACAGAGGAGCTCAAGCGCCTGGCGTGGAGCCTCTACTCCCCCGAGGAGGTCCGTGCTCTGCAGAGCAAGGTGAGCACTGCTCTGTGGCCCCCACGGCTCCCCAGTGCTGCAGCAGCCCCCAGCAAGGGCCACTGCTGTGCTGAGGCAGGGGTGAGGGTGGGGAGGATGAGGAGGGTCAATCACTGCTCCAGGATCTGCTGAAGCCCAATACTGGAAGGCGGATGCGGTGGCAGTCACATCCTGGGTGTCCTCATGCCAGCACCCACCACGGATGGCCTGGGTCCCTTCCCTGCCCCGTGCAGTGGGATGGGGGGGGGCAGTGGATGGGGTGATGGGGTGATGGAGCCCTAAGGGCTGTGCCCGCTCTCCGGCAGAGCTGCGAGGCCATGTGGCAGCAGTGCTCGCTGCAGATCTCCAACGCCATCCAGTACGTGGTGGAGTTCGCCAAGCGCATCGACGGCTTCATGGAGCTCTGCCAGAACGACCAAATCATCCTCCTGAAAGCCGGTAAGAGCAGCGCCCCCGCCGTGCCCCTCTCCTGTCCCTGCCAGACCCCTCATGACCCCGAAAACTCTCCCAAGCAGCGGCCAAAGGCTCATCATAGAATCATCACTGAATGATTTATGTTGGAAGGGACCTTAAAGCTCCTCCAGCTCCAAGCCCTGCCACGGGCAGGAACCCCTTCCACTGGAGCAGCTTGCTCCAAGCCCCTGTGTCCAACCTGGCCTTGGGCACTGCCAGGGATGGGGCAGCCACAGCTTCTCTGGGCACCCTGTGCCAGCACCTCAGCACCCTCCCAGTGAAGAGCTTCTGCCTAAGAGCTCATCTCAGTCTCCCCTCTGGCAGGTTCAAGCCATTCCCCTTGGTCTGTCCCTACAGGCCCTTGTCCCAAGCCCCTCTCCAGGTTTCCTGCAGTCCCTTTAGGCACTAGAAGGATATGTATATCCCATCTTTCCTCTTGGCTAGTGCTTGCCTTTCAGGATCTCTCCTCCACCCTGGTTGCCTCCTGGCTTAAAATCAGTGCCTGGGGAGCAGGTGCTGGGCTAGAAGGAGTTGAAGGTCGTGTTTAAAGGTGATGGGATAGAGAGGGATGTGAGGAGCGGCCACTCCAGGCAGAGCCTTTTCTCCAGGGGCACCCTCAAGTAAATGTCCCTCAGAACCTGGGATGGAAATGAGCACACTTGGTTTCCCACCAGGACAAGCTGTGCTGGGAGGGAGAAGAGGAAAGGATTGGCCTCTTCTCCTGGCAAGACACTGGGGAGAGGAGGACAACAGCAGCGCACACCCGTGTCCCCCCAGTCTGCCTGGCCAGGGAGCTCAATGTGCAAAAGCCCCCACATGCCTAAAACAATGGAAACCCTCCTAGTTCCTAAGTGTTGAGGGCTGGGGAGCTAAGGGCAGAGGGAGACATGTGCCAGCATCCCGGCAGGGTGCTGTATCCCAAAGCCAGAGCTGGCCATGCCCGACGCACTGGAGTTTAACTCATCCTTTCCTTTCTCCCTTCCATTTCCTTTCCATGTCTTTTGTTTTCACCCTCTTCCCCTTTCGGTGCTCCACCACGACCTTGATGGATCTCTCTGGCCGGCTGCAAATGATGGATCTTATTTCCCTTTGGTGAAATATTGTGGTCACGATTGGAAACCTAAACATAAAAAAAACACCCCAAAAACCAACCCCCCCAACTGGGATTTATTGGAAATCATCATTCTGCTCTTGGGAATGGACTTCAAACCTGCCCTGCGGGCTTTCTTCTGCCTTATATTTGGTCCTGGGATGATGGAAACCCCCTGCCCTTGTCTGCGCTCTCTCTGCCTATGTCAGGTTGCCTCGAGGTGCTCCTGATCCGCATGATCCGCGCCTTCAACCCCTTGAACAACACCGTGCTCTTCGAGGGGAAGTTTGGAGGCATGCAGATGTTCAAGTCCCTCGGTAAGAGCCTCTCAGGGCTCTCCTCCCCTTTTCCTCTCCTTCTGCCACCCGGACAGGGCTGGGTGAAAAGCAGCATCCCCATGGCTGGGCGGGTGAGACCCTGCTGCGTTTGCCCCCCACACTCCCGTTGGGATGGGGTTGACGTGCGCCGTGGTTGGGACGCGCTTTCTGCCCTGGTCTGAAGCCCCGCGATGCTGGGGACCCCCCTTCACCCATCTCATCTTCCGAAAGCTTTCCGAGCCTCGGGTGCTGCCGGGGGTGACGTCCCCCTCTTCCCTGCTGTCCCCCATCAGGCTGTGACGACCTCATCGGTGCCGTCTTTGAGCTGGGGAGGACCCTGTGCCGCCTGCAGCTATCGGATGAGGAGCTCGCCCTCTTCACCGCCGCCGTCCTGCTCTCCCCGGGTATGGGGGGACCCTGCAGCCGGGGAGGGGGGTGCCTCGTGCCAAAGCTGGGGAGAGAGCACCCATACATCTCAGTGCTGCTTCCTTGGTGGGTGACTTAAAGGAAGGAGGCTGGGGGAGACCCCCGTGCTGTTTCTGACCTGCTGTCTCCTGCAGATCGGCCCTGGCTGACCGAGTCCAAGAAGGTGCAGAAGCTCCAGGACAAGATCTACGTGGCCCTGCAGCACGAGATCCAGAAGAAACACTCCGCTGAGGACAAGCTCTCGAAGGTAGTGGTGATGCATGCATGGAGCCAGGTTGGGGCAAGGGGAGGCGTCTCAACTGGTGGAGGTGGCTGTGCTGGAGCTCATGAGCCACGCATGGGCAGTGAGCCCTGGGACCTGTGGAAGGAGAATTTCCCTTTGCACAGGCCCTGCATCTCCGTTGCAGTGCAGGCAGAGGCATCCTCACCGCAGGCAGCCCCGTGCCACTGGACCTGGCAGTGTGTCGGGCAGCGGGTGTTTGGAGCAAAAGGAGCCAGTTCAGGAACGCTTTGGGCAGGATGGAGCTGGGATGGAGAGTGGGACATTGAGGGCTCCTTGGGTCTGGTTGTCCTGCAGAAAGATGTGGGTTGGGAGGCAAAGCCACACTGCTGCCAGGCTGCCCAACGGTGGAAGTTGTGCACGGTGCCAGTGGTCCCCAAACCCACCTGCTTGTCCCCAAGGGAAAGGATCTTAACCAGGACCCCCATGGCCACCAGCTCCTCCTTTCCCTGCAGATGGTTTCCAAGCTGCCCTTGATGAAGACCATTTGCAACCTGCACTTGGACAAGCTGGAGTTTTTCCGTCTCCTGCACCCGGAGACTGCCATGAACTTCCCACCCCTCTATAAGGAGGTCTTCAACTCGGAGCTGCAGTACAGTGACCCACGGGAGAGCTAAAGCTGGGAGCCACCGGCCCTCTTCGAGTTCCCCAGAACTTGGAAGCAAACTAAACTTCAGAGGTTTGGGGAAGTTTATTTAAGTCAAATAATCAAACTCAAGAGAACCCCGGGGGCTGGGGTATATCCCAGCCCCATTTTCCTCGCTGTGGATTGCGATAGCTCTTGAATGTAA
Organism: Pezoporus occidentalis; assembly: GCF_034315485.1. NCBI lineage: Eukaryota > Metazoa > Chordata > Aves > Psittaciformes > Psittacidae > Pezoporus > Pezoporus occidentalis. The sequence continues at coordinate 95,123 of NW_026915053.1, read as the reverse complement.
AGCACCTTGAAGGAAAAAGCAAACGGACTTTGCCATACCAGTGAAATGAATGTGAAATCCCTGCTCGGGAGAGGAGATGCTCCTGGCAGTGGTAAGGGACCGGCTCCTCCAGGCAGCACAGGAGGAGGGAGCGGCACGGCCCTGCCCGCTGTCCTGGCTGCTTTCTCCACCCCTGGGTTTTATTTTTTACTTTTAAGTATTGTTTTTATTTTATTTTATTTTTTTATTACCCAAACACAAGGCGTGGGATAAAGAAGGGGCAACGCAGACCTGGCTGGCCGGGAGTGAGCCAGGTCGGTGGCGGCAGCTTTGGGCTCCCACCTGGAGCCAAAGAGAGGGTGAAGGCAGAGCCTTTGCTTTATTCCTTCTCCCACGGGTGCAGTGAGCCCATAGGACATGGGATGACCTCAGGAGCTTGGCTGTGGCTCAGGGTGGGATTTAGCACAGGATTTTCCCATGAAGGAGGCGAGCTCTGCAGGTCTCCATGCCCTCCGTCGCGGCATTCTCCCAAACGCCCATCCAGCTGGTGCTTGGAGCTGATCCGGCACATCCACCCGCCTCCTGCCACCTTTCTGCATCCCAAGTGCTTTCCGAGGAGGGGCTTTGCCCTTGGGACTGTGGCTGCTGCACCCGGGGAGGCAGCTGCAGGCAGGGATGCAGGCACAGGGGCTCGGTGCCTGACTGCGCGTCGGAGCAGGCAGGGGCTCTTTTGGTGCTGGCTCTCTTATCGAGACCCACAGCTCAGCACCCAGAGGAGGTTTTGTGGCCTTTCCTCTGCCCAGCCCACAGCCAGGTCCCCAGTTCCCACGCTGGGACCATTGGAAGCATGGCCATGGCTGCTGTTGCAGGTTGAGCTGGACTCAGGCTTTCACTCCAAGGAGCTCTGTTATGTTGGGGCTTGTTCTCTATTTAGCAGGACCTGGGAGCTTTTTAGGAGGAGAAACTGCCCATTGGGGTCAAGGGGAAGTGAAAGGTCCTTATTCCTTCCCTGGAGTGGTCAGGACCTGCTGCTCTGAGCTTGGGAGGCTCAGAAGGTGAAGAAGGGGTGATGCTGCGATAGCCCACAGCCGGCAGGGACACTTGAGGGACTCCATGGCCAGGCTCTGCACATGGTTTTTCTGTCCCTGTTCCTGTTTGTCCTACAGCAAATGCCAAAAGCTATAGGGAAAAAACCTGCTCTGAGGCAGCCCCCGTTTCTGCTGACAAAGGGCTAAAATCCCAAGCCCCATCCCTGCTTCACGTTGATTCCTCGTGCGTCCAACGCTGTCCTCTGGCAGCTCAGATCATCTCCAAGTGTGAGCCGAAGACCTTCAGTTCCATAACTGCATCCCTTAAACTAAGCGAGCAGCTTTCTTAGCCATGTAGGGGATATTCATGTTTTCAGTTTAAAGACCTATGGAAAACCGTGGACCAACCTTAACCAGGAAAGGCTCACCAGGAAACCAATGGGATTTTTGCTTTGGTATAAGGCAGAGAAAATTTAGGGACCGTGCTATTCCCTGGCAGCTGCCACCCACCACATACAGCCCTGTGCTTTCTGGTTTTGCTAACCACTGTCTGAACTGCTTCTCAGAGCATATTGGAGTTGGTCAGCCTTGTTTCTCCTCCCAAAGGCACTGGAGCCCAGGTCCCTGGTGAAGGTTGCTGATGCTGAGTGCCAATGTGTTGTTCTCCAGTGCAGTGTTCGCCGGGGTGGGGATGCACCGTGCTTGTTTCCTGACCCTCTTGGATCCTAAAGGCTTGGAGAGGAGTGAGAAGTCAGCACTGCCTTGTTCATCTAGAGGGTTGTGCCTTTTCCTGAAGCATCATTTCTGACAGCACCGTTCGCTTCCTGGCTCCTCTCTGCAGGGAAAAGCACTCAAGAAGACCAATGTGCTTTGAGGAAGGGGGTCTTGCCCCCTGTTTCTGCAGGACAGCAGCACTCCCTTGGAGGAAACAGCCTCGGGTGGTTTGAAATGCTTGGGGGGGGGGAAGCACACACACCTTTATTTATGTCCTCAGCATCCGTCAGCCAACATGCACCAATGGTCAATGTCACTGTTCTCATTTCATCTGGCAAAGAAACCAAGAAAGCACCTTAAATCGGGAGAAGACGGAGCCCTTGCCACAGCACCCACCTCACGGGAGAGATTCGGGATTCTGAGCAATAAGGGATTCCTATGGGGAATCTTGGGAAGACTCGAAGCATTAAACGTGTGTAACTCAACCTGCCAAACTGTGGGAACCTGCACTTTGAAGTTCTCTTTACAGGAACCGACTTGTCTCCTGCCTGGCACGGGTGGCACGCGTTGGAAGGGGTGACAGGGACCCCCGGAGCACCTCTGGGGCTGCAGCCCCTGCTTTCAGCCACGGTGGCTGTGCCAAGGTCCCTCACGCTCGCCCTGTGCCACCGAGAGCAGTGGCTCTGCAGAGGCAGGCATCGAGCTTGTAGGGAAGGAGCGAATGGAAAACCCTGGGTAGAAATTGCCTGGAAAAGGGAGATTTCCACTCTCCCTGCACCGGAGCTGCGTGGGGCTGGGGGAGATGATGGATGGGAGCCCCCAGCCCCCCAGCTTCGGGTCCTTGGTGTCTCGGGGTCGTTGCCATCGCGCTGACCTGTGATGTCCGGTGGTTCCTGTGAGCGGGGCAGCCTCAGCGCCAGGGATGGCTCTTGTCCAGACACAGATGCATTTTGTGTTTGTTCGCTCTGGCAGTTTAGCTGAGTGTGCATTTCCACCTCCAGAACCCTCACACTGTGTATAAAAATGGATAAAATATATATATATATATAATATATTCTTGTGAATGTTGGTGCAAAAGAGAAAACTATCTAAAGTTTCGGTCGGTTTTATGTTCTTTTTTTATCTCTATGAATGAAAGGAAGGAATGGAAACCACTTTTCTTTCCGTTCAGCACCCTCCACACCCACCTACCTGTAGATACCAACAGGTTTTCTGGAACTGTTTTTAGATGTAGGCAGATGCTTCTGTTCTCATGGAATGTTCTGTCGTGTAAGATTGTAATTTCTATTTTTTTAAAGCAAAGCAAAGAACTAAATAAAACGTCCTCTTTCGGACCAGTCAGCTTGGAAGGGAGGGCAGGGGAGGGAGAAACGTTTATTTAAGGACAAAGGTGTTGTCTGGATTTTGGATGACATTCAATAAAAAGTAATATAATGTATGGACAAAAGAAACAACCAACCCAACCCTTTCGTTTTGAGGTGTGTTCTATAGGTTTAGCGATGTGTACTGCACAGAATTCACAGGAATTGAAATAAAGTCTGTTTTAGCAGGTAACAAAATGAATAATGTTGGGAACAGTGACTGGGATTCCAGACTCTAGCCAAGGGTGAGAGTGGTTGGAGCAAGCTGCTCTAGTGGAAGATGTCCCTGCCCGTGGCAGGGGTTGGAGCTGGGTGAGCTTTGAGGTCCCTTCAACCCAAACCAGGCTGGGATTCGACGGTTCTTGGTTCACTTAAAGGCAGGCACACGCTGGTGTGAGCAGGGGAAGAGGTGGGGTTTGTCTGCCATGGGTTCAGAGCCCTTGCAAGTGCTTCCCAAGCACTGTGCATCATCCTCCAGCCAGAGCATTCCAAGGGAGACCCAAGATCCAGGAGGGACTTCATCTAGGAAACCTGTTCAAGCAGCACCAAGCACCTGGCTGTGCTGGGGACCCATTCTGGGCCAGAGGGTACATGGATTCAAACAGTGCCCAGGCCCAGGAGGGAGGGAAGGAAGATGCACGCCCCGGATAAAAGGATGCTAGGACTGCAATGCGAGGACTCCTCTCCATCAGGATGCAGACAGTTCAAAGGTACCTCTGGGTATTAAGCATGCAAAGCTCATCCTGATTCCCCTCTGCCTCACCTGGGGGCACACTCCCTGTGCAAATCCAGAGCAGCTGAGTCCCTCAGCACCATCAGGATCTGTTGGGAGCTGTTTGGAGCTGTGGAGCAGAGCAATGCGAAGGAATCCTTGTACCTGCAGGTAACTTGCAGGCTCAGTAAATCCTCGGCCTCACCTCACCAGCTCCACAACGGTGCTGTTCTGCCGTGCCCAGGATCAGCACACGTCCTCCTCACGGGTCCCACGTGCAGAGTTTCTATATCGCGGGATAAAACCTGGCTGCTACCAAGAGATGGGAACAGCAACGAACACATTTTCGCCATGAGCTCATCGTGTAAGATTGTAATTTCTATTTTTTTAAAGCAAAGCAAAGAACTAAATAAAACGAAGTCAGCTCAATTTATTTAAGTTTAATGAAATCAATAAAACTCGGGAAATCTGCTTTAAAAATCCTTGCAAAAAGCTACTCCTTCAACCGTGTTTGTGGAAAATGAACTTTCAGTTCCACTGTTAACAGCAGCGGACGAACGGGCTCTGCAGGACCCTGGAACACCAAACACCAAGCAGCAGCAGGATGGGACCACCCGAGTGTGTCCGTCCCACATGGAGCACAGCGAGGACGGGAGCTGCCTGCATTGGGGTGCTCTGGGTAGCCGATATCCCCGTCCTTGGGTTTTGCCATCCCACTGTCCATCACCTTCCCCCCACTGCCTCATCTCTGCTGTTGGCCACACGTCTCCAGCAGCGCTGGATTTACTGGGGCGGAGTGACCTCTACTGGTTTATAGCTGGAATATTCCCCGCGTGTCTGTGATAATGGAATGGTTTAGGCTGGAAGGGATCTTAAAGCTCATCCAGTGCCACGGGCAGGGACCCCTTCCACTGGAGCAGCTTGCTCCAAGCCCCTGTGTCCAACCTGCCCTTGAACACTGCCAGGGATGGGGCAGCCACAGCTTCTCTGGGCACCCTGTGCCAGCACCTCAGCACCCTCACACGGAAGAGCTTCTGCCTCAGAGCTCATCTCAGTCTCCCCTCTGGCAGGTTCAAGCCAGTCCCTTGTCCCTTGTCCCAAGCCCCCCTCCAGGTTTCCTGCAGCCCCTTTAGGCACTGGAGCTGCTCTAAGGTCTCCCTGGATGATGTTTCTCAACGGATGGAGACAGGAGGCCTCCCAAAACATCCGCCCAGCTGGCCCGTACTGCAGCCAGTGCCACTGCCTGTGCCTGTTTTGGGGAGCAAACCTCAGCAAAGCTGGGGCTGAACACAAGCAGCGAGCCCCAAGACCTGTATTTTAGGGACACTTTGCAGACTTGGGGTGTGAAGGCCTCAGCGTTTGCTCAGACATAATGTAATGATCCTCTGAACTGCTGTAACTAACCCTGGAGCCAAGCCGTGGTGAGAGCTGGCTGCTGGCTGCTGTAACGCTGTTGGAGATGGAGCCCGCACGTGGCTCAGGAGCAGCTCGGTGCTGGTGCGTCCCCTGAGGGTGCTGCACCCTGTCCCAAACCCCCTGTGTGCCCAGACCGCCAGCACGGTGGCAGCAGCCCCCCAGCTCTGTGCTTGGTGTGAAGGGGTACGGAGGGGATGGGGTGATGAGGACCTGAGACCAGCAGGGCCAGGGCAGGGATTGTGCCCCTGTGCTGGGCACTGGTGAGGCCGCACCTTGAATCCTGTGCTCAGTTCTGTCCCCTCACTGCAAGAGAGACATTGAGGTGCTGGAGCGGGGCCAGAGAAGGGCACTGGAGCTGGAGCAGGGCCTGGAGCCCAAGTGTGATGGGGAACGGCTGAGGGACCTGGGGAGGTTCAGATGGAGAAGAGAAGGCTCAGGGGGGACCTGATGGCTCCCTACAACTGCCTGCCAGGGGGGCGGAGCCAGGAGGGGCTGGGCTCTGCTCCCAAGGAACAAGGGATGGGACAAGAGGAAACGGCCTCAAGCTGCACCAGGGCAGGTTTAGATGGAGCTGAGGAACAATTCCTGCCCCAGAGGGTGCTCAGGCATTGGAACAGGCTGCCCAGGGCAGGGCTGCAGGCACCGTCCCTGCAAGTGTTCACACCCCGTGGAGACGAGGCCTCAGTGCCATGGGTCAGGGGTGGCCTTGGCACTGCTGGGACCGGTTGGATTTGATGCTCCTGACGCTCCGTTCCGCCCCGGTTCGCTCTCTGACTCCATGCCCAGCCCCTCCCGGCCGCCGTAGCAACCTCCGCCGCGCCCCATCCCGGCCGTTCTCTCACGTGACGTGTGGTGTTGGGAGGGGGGGGCGCGCCGCGGGGCACGCTGGGAAGTGTAGTCCACGCCGCGGGGAGCGCCGGGCCGGCGGCCATTGCCGGGACTCTATTTCCCAGCGCGCCCCGCGGCGAGCCCGCCGGAGCTGGGTCTTGGCGCTGCGGCTTGAGGGGAGAGCGGTGAGCGCCGGGTCGGGGCTGAGCCTGGGGGGCGATGGGGTCGGGGGGGGACCGGGCGGGCCGCGGTGCCTCGGCCTGGCCTGGGAGGAGCGGGCGGTAACGGAGGTACCTCGGCACGGGGCCTGCCGAGGGGGGGTCCCGTCGGAGCGGGGGCAGCGCTGGGGGCAGCAGCGGTGAGGGGCGATGGAGGGGAGGCCTCGGGGACAGGCCCCGGGGGGAAGGCGCTTGTGGGGAGGGGAATCGGGGCCAGCCCTGGCGGGGAGCGGCATTGGGGTCAGCCCCGCTGGGAGCAGCGATCGGGGCCAGCGTGTGCGGGCCGTGCTGCAGGCGGGTCCCCGTGCCCCCTCTCCGAGCGTGGTGGCGGGGGTATGGAGGCGGCTGCCGACCCCGCTGGGAGCACCCCGCTGCGCTCCGTCCTCTCCGGAGGGTGCTCGGGAATCTGCCCCGGCCCTGTGAGGAACCCACCGGGACATCAGGGCCGGCGCTTGGGGGTCTCGGGACCCCCAAGGGGACAAGGCAGGGTAAACGCAGGCCGGTCACAGGGGCAGTTCATGTGAGTGATGGAACTGCTGGTGCTGCTGTCTGCAGCCCAGGTGTTTAGTGTGAGGCCACTCCAAGTGGTGGAATAGGCTTGTGTCCTGAACATGTGTGTTTTGTGCTTTCTGTCTTTTATGTATATAATAGTTTGGGTTGGAAGGAACCTTAAAGATCATCGAGTTCCACCCCCCTGCCACAGGCAGGGACACCTTCCACTGGACCAGGTTGCTCAAATCCCCATCCAATGCAGCCCTGAATGCTTCTTGAGCCTTCTGCAGTTCTGACCCTCAGCCACCAAGCTTTGCTTCTGAAGCACTTGTACCACAGTCAGTATTTGTCTGCTGTGGGTTCCATAGTACCTTATTAAGGCTTCTGCCCCTCTGCTCCAGGGTGGGGGAAAGGGAGGCAGCAAAACACCCTGTGCAGGCAGGATGCTCTGGTAACAGGGAGCTGTGTGCCAGGCTGACATGGGAGGACACTGACCCTGCGAACTTCATTGTTTCCTGTGCATTTTCTCAGCAGCAGTGCTGCCATAGCTCTACAAAGTCTCGGCTCATAAAGCTGAGCCAAGCATTTTGGTGTCTTGTAGAGTGTGACCTCTGCTGCCTTGGCCTCTCTGGGCTGGCCTGGTAAGAGTTGGGCATCTGAATGAGACTCAGACCCAGCCTTTTCTCTTAAAACCAGGGCAGAGTCACTGCTTCGTTTTTAAATGCCCCTGGAGAGGAATACAAGCAAGGCACTGGCTTGTCTTGGGAACACTGCAGGCTGTGCTGGTTCTCTGCTGAGTCTGATGGTTTCAAATCCACGTCTCCCACATCCCTGCAGGTGCCTTTGCTTTTAGGGCATTTGCTTTTCCAAAAGCCTGGCTCTGGTGGTTGCTCTCTCTAGCACGAAGCACTTCAGGAGATGTGTGTTTTGCCCAAGGTCTTCTTATAATGCTTGTGCTTTAATCATGAAATCATTGTCTCTATGAGGGAGTGTTGGCAAGCTCTTCTGCCGTTGCTGTTATGTACAGATCCTGCCCCTTGATTTGCTTCTGGATTAAACCCTTGGGGACAGATCTGCGTAGAAGCTCTTGACCTCGCCGCGTTCATCGTACCAGAATGAAAACCTAAAAGCAGTGCAGAAAATAGCCTAAAGCAAGACTTGAGAAGCTGGTGGATTTGGTGCATGGAAAGCATAGGCCGTCGGGATGAGTTTGGCTGCAGGTGGCAAGAGAGGAGCCGGTGTCTTGTAAATCTGGTCTTAGGTGACCAGGCGGGTTTATGGCAGAGCAGGAATGAGCTCAGCTCTCCCACCTCCCTGGCAGAACTCTCCCTTTGGTCTGTCCTTTATGTATTTCTCCTACCACGTTCTTCTCTTTTAGGAGACTGCTCACTATAATATCAACAGGCTAAACAAACAGCAACATCCATGCATTCATATCATGTGCCTCAGCAGACTGCCGCGGGCATTCCCTCACAGAATCTTGCCTCATCTCAGCTGGTGAAACGTGTTTCACACAAAAAATCACACTCCAGGGCATCGTGTCCTTGTCTGCCTGGAAAAACTGCTGCGTGCACACGGGGCTGGGTTTAAAAGGGAAGCGCTGCCCCTTGGAATGGCACAGGGCAGTTTTGTCTTTGAACCACTGGGGAAGAAAAGCTCCCACTGTCTCCAGTGGGCTCTTGTGAGTCATGTGCCTTGGCCTGTAAACTTTAGAGCTATTCATTGAGTGCGCATGAGCACAGTGGGAAAAGGAAGCTCACTTCACACACTGCTTTCCTTGGGGTATGTGTGGTTTTTCCCTCATTCCTCGCTGTGGGATATAGATAAAGAAATCTCTGGAGCGCGGGATGTTGGGTTTTCTCTATTCCCAGTTAAACAGAAAATGATCCAGTAAATAGAGAGCTTGTTTAGATGTATCTTGCACAAGTTCATGTGTGGGGGGTGATACCTATTTCTGTACCTGTATTTGCTGTGAATCTGTTTCCTTATGCCAGGACCTTACAGCTGGAGCTTGACTTGAAGTTGTTTAAGCCACACAGGGAAATTTCCTGTCTGTGTTGTGTGAAAGCCAGAGGCTGCAGCGTTCCCCAGGGAATGCCCTAGCCGTGAGCAGCTCACGAGTGCCATAGCAATCCTGTCCACATTATTGCTTGTTTTAAACTGGTACAGGCAAACTAATGTGTTATCCTCTCTGTAGACATAAAGCTTAGATATAACTGCATCTCTACGTACAGGAAGAACAAGCTGCCTGTACAGGTGGCACTTCTCATCAGAGTGCCATTGTTTCCACCAAGGACTGTGCTCCAGCAGCTCAGTTAAAAAGGAAAGTAAATTCAACCCCAACAATGTGATTGTGCCAGTGTAAACTCTGCAACCTCCCAACCATGCATGGGGCACAGAGGTGCAGGAAAGGGGAATGAGCTGCTGTAAATCCCAGGGGCTTTGGATGCAGTGCAGCTATTCTGACCTCAGTGCTGGCAGCAGCGTGGGGTGTTCGTTGTGTTTTTGTAGGGGCAGGTTTCAGTCTAGACTTCCTTCATTCTGGATAACTCCTGCCAGTCCTGTAGTGCTGGATTAGGGGGTTGGTTTGTGGAATTCTGGGATTTGCAGGTAGGCGCACATGATGCCTTTATCCTTAGGAAGAAGGGGTAGAATCAAAGCTCAGCACAGACCTTTGCGGCTTTCATCTGTGTGTTCAGCTCTGCCAAAATCAGCGACACGGCTGATGCTGAGTAAACTTTGCATGATTCGATTCTTCCAGAATGATGGTCATGTTCAGTGGTGGTGACAGGAAGAATGAATCTGCATTTAAAAAGAAGGGTTTGTGCAGAATTATTAAAGTAATGAGGTTGATGGGGTTTGTGTCCCAGCTGATTCTTTTTTAACAGTCGACTTCCTGGCTAACAGTGATTATCTGTTTGTTTCAGCAGTGGGAAGGTCCACAGAGGGCCAGGAGCCAACACAACATCTCAACCCCTAAATGAGACATTAAGTCTGGTGAACTCGTGCAGGTTTCTCTGCCAGTGTATGGGCTTTGCTGCGTCCCACCCAGACCTGTCTGTCTCAGCTTGTTGTCTGGCTGCAGCCAGAAGGTACATGTGTTCTGGCAGTGGCTCTCTGTTCATTCTCAACCTTTGCCAGGTACTGCTAAGAGCACAGTTGTTTGCTGCTGAGTAAAACAAGCCTTAAAAGTGGTTGACAGTGGGGTTGTGTTGAATGAGATGCTACCAGGTGGTGCTTCATATGAACAAGGAGGAACTGTGATCCTTTCTGTGAGGTTCCACTGTGCTTTTGAGCAACTGGGGATGAGCAATTTGTAGTGGGAACCCTGGGCTCACAATCTATCAAACTGCACCGGTGATGCTCCTGGTTCTGGGAGAGTCTTTGGGTTAGGGATAGAACCATGGAATGGTTTGGATTGGAGGGGACCTTAAAGCTCATCCAGTTCCAACCCCCTTGCCATGGGCAGGGACACCTTCCACTAGAGCAGCTTGCTCCAAGCCCCTGTGTCCAACCTGGCCTTGAACACTGCCAGGGATGGGGCAGCCACAGCTTCTCTGGGCACCCTGTGCCAGCGCCTCAGCACCCTCCCAGGGAAGAGCTTCTGCCTAAGAGCTCATCTCAGTCTCCCCTCTGGCAGGTTCAAGCCATTCCCCCTGTCTCGTCACTGCATGCCTCTGTAAAATGTCCCTCCAGATTTCTTGTTGGCCCCCTTTAGGTATTGTGCTGACCTGATTTTCTTTCTCCCGTAGATCTGTTGCTCTCTGTCTGAAACTTCACTAGGGCGCACTCCTAATAGAAATGGCAGGTAAGAGATCTCAAAATATGGCAATGGAGGGAGAAAAAAAAAATTCAAAAAAGATGATTGTTAGAAAATCTGCTTGTCCTTTGGTCAGTTCATCTTAGAGTCACAGAGTCCCAGACTGGTTTGGGCTGGAAGGGACCTTAAAGCTCCTCCAGCTCCAACCCCTGCCACGGGCAGGGACCCCTTCCATAGAGCAGCTTGCTCCAAGCCCCTGTGTCCAACCTGGCCTTGAACACTGCCAGGGATGGGGCAGCCACAGCTTCTCTGGGCACCCTGTGCCAGCGCCTCAGCACCCTCCCAGGGAAGAGCTTCTGCCTAAGAGCTCATCTCACTCTCCCCTCGGGCAGGTTCAAGCCATTCCCTTGTCCTGTCCCTACAGGCCCTTGTCCAAAGCCCCTCTCCAGGTTTCCTGCAGCCCCTTTAGGCACTGGAGCTGCTCTAAGTTCTCCCTGGAGCCTTCTCTTCTCCAGGCAGAACAAGCCCAGCCCTCAGTTGGATTTGGTCATACTGACCTCCCCAGAGAGCTTTAAAAGCTGTGCCCCTTCCTTTCCTGTCCTTTGATCCAGCATTGGTATGTCCTTTTCTATGCTGCTGAGACAGACAATCCAGGAGAAAGCCCATTAGGTGTTTATAGCAAACAGAAAATTAGTGCTCAGGAGACCAAAAATTCCTATGGACTTTGAAAGCAGCCATGGAACATCAGCACTACCTGTGATGGGGTCAGCAGTATCTGTTAACCTGTAACTTTAGGAGGAATCTCAATGTGAAATGCATTGAGTGGAGATGGGTGAGGAGCCACAGAAGACTTCGTGTTTATTTTGATAAGGAAAAGTCTACTGAAAAGCCAAACTGGGCTGGTGACTTCAGCCAGGATTCCGTATTTAGTTCTGATGTACTCACAGTGGGCGTTCTCCTCCTCATGTTTTCTGTGTGAAAATGTGCCTGTCCTTTGCATGAAGAAAAGCCTTTTCTTTCCTAAAGCAGCTTTAGGTTCTTCCCTGCCAACCTTCAAATGAGGCTCAGGAGCTGCTCCTGCTAAATATCTGTTCACACAGAGATAATGGCAAGAGAAGGGGAACTCTTGTGCTGACAGTTCTTGTTCAGACATTTCCTCTTGTCTTCTGTGCCATTTGGAGGTTTTCCCAGGACATTCTTCATCTCCTCCTCTGGTTGTTTTTCATTCTGTTTACTGGGGCTGAAGTAGACTAGAGACAATTAGTCCCAATGCCCTGCAATCAGACTTTAATCAGCACTGGAAGGCAAGAGCAAACATTCCCTAACGTGTAGAAACACACATCCAGGCACATGTACGGCCCAGATCTACGCATCTGGCTGCAAGCTGACGGCAGCTTAAATACAGAGGCCAAAGGCATTTAATGACTTGATTTTAAACCCCAGTTTCTTTCCAAGGTAAGGCTTTCTTCACCATCTCACTTTTGTCAGTGTTTGCTGATTTATTGTATCTGCATGCAAAGCTTTTTTTTTTAGGGTTTATACATTTATTTCATTTTTCCTGGGGCTTAACCTGACAGAAAAACTTGACTTTTAAAGAGTCTTGTCACAACAAAATCATCCCTGACACCTGACTTGTCTTCCCTGAACGGGATCATGTCCGAGTGCTAAATCCCAGTTCGAGATGCTTCCCAAAGGCACCCTTCCTACTGTTATAGGGACATAGCTATTACAGGTCCTAAGGTCTGATCCATGCACCAGCAAGCCTACCTACTCAGAGCTTGTGTCTGAAGGTCAGTCTGCTTGTCTGGGCAATTGCCAGCCTTTCCTCTTGCTTTGGTTTTCTGAGGCTGGAACTCAACACCTCTGTGCAGTTTGTTTCCCCAGATGTTGCTGGCATCTCCCCCTTCCTGGGGCTTACTTGAAGGTTTTTGTCTTGCAGCACATTTGGCACAACTTTACACGGATGTGTAAAGGTATCCAATCCACGTGTTACTTATTAGCTCACCTCTGTTCCTCACTCCAAGCCTTGCATGCGCTGCTGTTCACTGCTGAGGAAGAACCAAAGGTTTGGTCCCCAGGGTGAGGATGAACATGCTGCAGTGAGTAACATGAATGGCCAGAGCTGGCTATGGTTCCTCTTGGTTTTTATGAGACCCCTCAACCTGAGGTTTCATGGACGTGTCCTGGAAAGGTGCAGAGGCTGTTGCTCAACCCTCAGAATGTTTCTGCATTCAGCTAACCTCTGTGTTCTCTGTTGCAGAAAAGGTGAATAACTTCCCACCGCTCCCCAAGTTCATCCCACTGAAACCATGTTTCTACCAGAATTTTGCTGATGAAATTCCCATCGATTATCAGTCTCTGGTGAAGAGAATCTACCACGTATGGATCTGTAAGTTGAATAAGAAACCTGTGCTGGGAAAACATATATAGGTAGTAAAAACCCTGTAGATCTCAGTGACTTACGTGCTTTAAAGTTTTGACTGCAATTAGTTGATGAGAAACAATGATTCCTCTTAGAACACTGTAATACAACTTTAGGCCCGAATTTGAAGCTGCTGTGCTTTGAATCTTTGCCACAGATAAGCTGTTGGAGAGAGCGTGGGTGCTAGAAAAGTCTATTAGTAAATTTGAGGAACAAAAAAGCAGACCACATCTAATACCTTTGTTAATGTTAAGTGATGTTTTACTCCCCAAAAATAACCATCTTAGAGTAATTCCCAATTCACCTGAAGTAAGATGAGTAGGAAAATTCTAGGCAAGAAAATGTGGCCCATATGCTTGCTATAGGGAAGGGTAAAATTCCCCCTTGTCTGTGCCATCCACAGGTTTCCCTTGCCAACTGAAGCAGTGTCTCTAGCCATACAGTGTCTCTTCCTTAGCTATCCAAGGCCTCAAAGCATTCCCTGGCTTGCTGGAGAAGGGTGCTGATCCTCTTGGTCACAGCTGGTGCTTTGCTGATACTCGGTCTGAGCAGACCTCCTGGCTCTGAGCTCGTCTTGTCAGGCTTAGCTGTTCAAAAGCCAGTAATGAAAATTGACCATTCTTCTCCAAGGAATGAAATGGGATGGAAACTGCTGGGGCCAGATCTTGAAAAGCACGGGGAATGCTTTGGAAGATTAAAAATCCTTTTGCCTTGCTTATCTTCTTTTCCCCAAAACGCTTGTCATCCTTTTTTACCCTTCTCACTGAAGGAAAGCTTGTTTTCTGCCAGCTAGGCATTTGGTGGCATGGCTTTTATTCCAGATGCATAGGATGTGTGTACGAGAGAGATTTGGGTGCATAAATAATGGAATAATCTGTCCCTCCATTGTTCTTTCGTTATTTAGAGAGGCTGAAATGAGCTCTGTAATTTTCTTGCCTGAAGAAGCTGCTTGTCCCTTCAGCCTAACTGCTGAAACGTTGCATGCTGCAAAGCTGCCTTTGTCTGCGGCTCTCCCTAGACAAAGGGTCCCTCATGACAGTTAATGGCAGGCTGGAAAGGTGCCATTTGGGACATGAGCCCATGGCTGGGGGAACCTGGCATTTTCACCAGGAGTGGGAAATTCCCATCTGCAGCACGCTTCCTTTTGGGGTCTCCCTGACTTTTTGGGATAGGATGGAGAGCGACACATAGGAAGGAAGGCAGTAAAGAAGAAAATGCTGCTGTTGAAGATAGAAACATAAAAGCCGTTGCTAGAAGGTTGAATGCTCATGTTTGGATGTGAACATCTTATGAAGGTGGGTTGTGAGTTGAGGAAACCTGTACCAGAGCTCCCACTGCTGGAGAACAAACTCCTACCTGGGGGAATCACCAGTTCCCTCAAGCTTTCTGGGTGCTCTTGGCTTGCTGGCTTTGGTTTTTTCATTAAGTAGCTTTTGGAGAATAAATGACTTCTGAAAATAAAAAATGTGGAGAATTCCAGCTGATTACTGTGTAAATGAAATTTAAATCATTAAAATTCTTTCTCCCCCCCCCCCAGTATTTAGGTACATCTAAACCACTGCCTATAAAGCCTTGTTGTTAGCTACTCAGGAGAAATTTTCTTTGTAGTAAACCAGTGTTTGATTTTAAGTCTCCTGGAATGTGTATGTCAGAGGTAGCAGCTGGGATCAATGTTTTCACCCTACAGTCTTCCAACTGCTATCAATATTAATTTACAACCACAAAATGTTGTAGTTGTTCAGCAGTCCCGTGGCTGCTGGAGGCAGGTGGGTCTGTGCCAAGAGGAGGAAATAGAAGTCAGAAGGAGGGGCCAGGCTGGACCGTGACGTGCAGGCATGATGCAGAGCACCACATGCAGTGAAGCAAGGAATGGGCAGAGCATGTGGACTTCCCATGGGTGAGAGGAATACAGGGATTTAATTTTGACTGAACAAATGAGGCCAGGGCCTAAAGTGTTCCTGTGAGCTCATCACCAAGTGGGACCCAAGGGTCTTGGACCCTCCACCTTCTCATTTTTTGTGTGCTAATTGATAGAGGTTCTTAGAATCCCAGCCTGGTTTGGGTTGGAAGGGACCATAAAGCTCTTCCAGTTCCAACCCCTGCCACAGGCAGGGACCACTTCCACTGGAGCAGGTTGCTCCAAGCCCCTGTGTCCAACCTGGCCTTGAACACTGCCAGGGATGGGGCAGCCACAGCTTCTCTGGGCACCCTGTGCCAGCGCCTCAGCACCCTCACAGGTTACCACAAAATTTTTAAGAGTTGTCATCTGTTTTCCAGAGCAGGAGCTTGTAATTGTGCCAAGCCCCTTCGACACTGGCAGAGCTTGGGGGTGCAAGGACACTGCAGGGAGTCCCTGGGGCACTGAGAGAAGCACATGGAGGAAAGCAGAGAGCCTCTTGCACGGAGGTCAACTGTAGAAGCTCAGAAGTGTGCAGCCCCCATCTGCAGGGATGATCAGCTTCAGGGAAAGGGGGGAGCAGCATCTCTTTGTTCATGTCTACTTAGCCCAGCGCTGGTTTGCTCTGGGGGCCGTTGTCAACTATATCTTTTTATCCAAGCGGCAGGAACAGGGATGTGAAAGGGCCTTTAAGCCACCCCTATGGTCCCATGTTCTCAGCTTAATTGGAGTTTGCTTTCTCCCTCGCTCAAGGCAGCACTTTCAAGCCCTGAAGTTAACTTCCAGGGTTCCTCAGGGGCTCAGGGAAGCAGAGAGTGAGCCCACAAGGCAGCGTGCTGGCTCTGTAAGAGCTCTTGAGGCAGCCTCAGCAAGCACAGAGACCAAAGTCACATTGAGGCTGGGTGCAGGGCAGTGTTTTACATCCCTCTCCTCTCGAAAGGGGTTTTGCTCCAAGTGGGAATTAAACCTTGCTTTTAAGTCATCATAATACCTGCCTGAGTCTTGTATTGCTCGCACTCTTTGCTAGCCATCCTTTGGCAGGTCCCAAAAGAGTTTCCTCATCGTTCTGCCGCAGCACTCCCTCAGGAAATGGATGTGTCTCTGCTGCCAGCTCTTGGGGCCATGCAGGATCCTGAGACTCCCTTGGGGAAGCTGGATTACTGGGCTTGAGTTTCCCACTGCAGCATGGACCCTTCCTATTGTAATTCCGGGTTTTTGTTTCCTTTTTGCATGAAGATGTGGAACTGCACAACTCACGGTCTTTCCTCTGTCCCTGTTACAGTTTACTGCATCACACTAGTAGTGAATATCATTGCGTGCCTGGCATGGTGGATCGGAGGAGGCTACGGGGTCAATTTTGGTCTGGCCATCCTCTGGCTTATCCTCTTCAGTCCCTGTGGCTACGTCTGCTGGTTCCGACCTGCCTACAAAGCCTTTCGGTGAGTAGAGGTGGTTTAGTTTCAGTTCCCTCTGAGGGAGAGGGATGTTGCTGGGGAGAGCTCCTGTGGATGTCTCTGTCTGGGATAAAGTTAAGGACTTGATATCTGAATGTCTTGGTTCCTTTCAAACTGAAGAAGAATGTGGTTACTTCTCAATCCTAGACGTAGGACTGAAGGTCACCTGCCTCGGGTTGGAGGTGGGCAGCAGTGAGTGGTTTGCCACTTCCATGAGGGTAAAATTCAGATTTTACTTAAACACTTCAAGCTTAGCAGCAGCCTCATATCAGGGTAGCATTAAGATAGATGTTAATTTGTTAAAGCTTCACTGAGGTTTATTTTGATGGCAAACTATTAAGTTATTAGTTTTTGAGCACTCTGGTGGGGTTTGTCTCTAGGTATTTGAGAGCTTGGCTGCTTTGCTTTCTAGATGAAAGCAGTTCCCTGGAGCGAGCCCTTCTGAAACTCCACAACTGTTTAAAGCCATGCTACATTTTCACTTTAATTACTAACATTTGCATTTGCTCATCTCGCTGTGGATCACAAGGCATCATTCCCATGGCAATACATGATGCTTGTCACAGCCATGAAGGTCCCAAGCAGTTTTCAGCCTGGCACAGAGGAGGGAGGGAACTGCCCTGTGTCACACTGCAGGTCACCAGCAGACCCCAGACCCCAGTCAGGGATTTGGGCTCTGAAGGTGAAGCTCTTTCTAGTTCCCCATTACCAGAATACTCTGGATTTTGATTATTCACCAGATACTGTGAGGAATTGCTTTAAATTACAGCCAAAGCAGTTGACAGGAATGGGGTTGGCAGGTGGGGCCCTATCGATTCAGTACATGCTGAATTAGTTCTTTAAATGTTCTTCTGAAGTTATGTTTTGTGTGCAAACAGCACTTGGGCATTTGTGCTGGTGGGACTTAACCCACCAGTGACTGCCTCATGGAGCACAGGGGAGGATTCCTTCTGGTGGAGATGGAAGGCCACTGGGTTGGATTACTCTGAAAGCTTTAAGACGTGAAAACAGAAGCTCTGAACTCTTGCCCTCTGGAGCTGGGGTTTTGTCCCCATCCCTAGTTCAGAAGCCCGAGTGCCTCCAAGTGCTGCAAAGAGCAGTTTCCATTCTGAAGTCTGGGAGAGATCACTCCTCCCCACTGACCTCCTCTGGGCTTCCCAAGGACTGTTTCTAATGATTTCTCCAATGTTTGTATGCATTTAAGCAGCTGAATTCTGAAAGGTCCCCGAGGTTATTCTGTGTAAAGACTTCTACAGTTAAAAAACCAATAAGGCCTAGGGACAGCCTGGCAAGCCCAGAGATCTTTGTCATCAGCTGTAGAAAAGGCTTGCAAACCACTGCAGTGGGGCAGGAGGTTACTGGGGGATCACAGCTAGTGGTGGATGAGGACGGTGAGGGTAGAGCCACTCGCTGCCTCTGGTTCTGGGCACAGGCTGCCCTGGGCCTCGTGCTGGGAGGATGCTTCTGGAAAGGCTTTGTCACACATCTGCACCCAGAATGAAATCAGCTGCGGAGCTTTGGTGCTAGGGCAAAGCTGCTGCAAATGTGCACCAGAAAGCTGCAGCTGAAATCACCTTTTCTGGATATTCTCACTAATTCCCACAGATCCTTTCAAACCAAGGCTCCTGCAGCCTTTTCAGGTTGTAGTTGCAAGAGTGTTTGAAGGCTCAGCCTTGAGCCTAATCCTTGTTAATTGGATTATGATAGGCACTCCTGTGAACAGGCCATGTTGAAAGTATTTCTTTCATATTGCTGTATGCTGAGGTGATATTTGAAGGGTGGGATCATGAGGATACAGATTTCTTTCCCAGCATCTCTGACCGACACGTGGCTCGGAGTGGCTGGAGGCTTTTCCACTTGTCTCAGACTAGCCAGGATCCCCTGCTTGGCCTCTTCAGAGCCTGGGGTCCTTCCTTCCTCATCTCTTTAGGCAGCAGGGGCTAGGATTAGAATACTAAGAAATGATAATAATATCATATGATATTATGATAATAAATGATAATAAAATCATAAAAAATAATGATAATAAAATCATAAAGATTTCAATACTTTTAGAGCTTCAGCAGGAGCTGGGAATGGCTGGAGCTCTTTTGTAAACTCCCCCTTGCACTAAGCTGCCTCATAAGCAACTGAAGTGTTTTTTGTAAATCTCTTCTGTAAATCATGGGCCTTTTTAGTTCCTGAGAGAAAGGGAAATGTTTGTACCATTAAAAATGATAGTTTGGAAGTCTTAGATGTGCCTGACATAGCTGGGATAATGGGATGAAGATGTTCTGCTGCAGTCCTGTGGCAGAGCCCAAACTTGGGCAGGAGAGGAGAGTGCCCAGTGTACCCCTGATAGAGAGACCCTCAAAGTAACTGGTCAGCTGCCTTGTGTCCATGGTCATCTGCCTGTTGCACCTGCATAAATTAAAGGACCTCACATATTTGGGATGCTTTCAGCCTGTGCATCCTGAAGATGTGGAGCTGCAGAGATGTCAAAGCCTGCTTCTGCATTTCCCCAGCCAGGGTACCACCCGCTTCTCCTGTGGCTGTTTTTCCTCCTATTATGTCCCAGTGCTGGACGTTAACCATGGGTGTATAAATGTGATGACGAGCAGCCAGTGAGACATTCCCAGCTGGAATTCTCATGCTCGGTTATCACTTTGAGTGTATGGGGCCACTGCCTGCCAGTGTTCAGCCCCCTTGTTCCTGCTTGCTAGTGGTTGAGCTGCTCAGGTGTCAGGCTGTGCTGACTGGAGATGGGTGGTCAGAGAAATGATTCAGGCCCTCTGTTCTGCTGGAGACTGTCTCTCCTCATGTGTCATCACATATGCAATTGCTCTGGTAGAGCTATTGCAGGAGCCAGGCTTATTGGAAGAGATGAGGCACTGATGATTCATGGGTCTGTGTGCTTTCTCTGCTAGGGAGAGAGGAGTAGCCTTCAAAGTACACAGCTGCAAAGGGACCTCTTCTGAGGTACCACATTTGTGTGTGATGGGGTCAAACACCCGGTGTGAAGCCACGTGAGGTGCCTGTCTCCCCCTCACTCACTTCCTCTCTTCCTCCACAGGTCAGACAGCTCCTTTAATTTCATGGCCTTTTTCTTCATCTTTGGTGCACAGTTCATCCTCACACTCCTGCAGGCTATCGGATTCTCCGGCTGGGGAGCCTGGTAAGCAGCATCCTTCAGCCCTGGAGCTCAGCACTCAGCTCCCGGGCCTGAGAGTTTCAGGCTGTGGGCTGCTTCCATGAACTTTTGAGAAACTGGTGGGAGTCTGTAGAAAGTGAAGTGGAAGAAGCTTTCTGGTTTCTTCTGTGGCATAGTTATACCCGCTCTTGGAGTACACAGCTGTGTTTTCATTGCTGTATTGACAGAACTCAGATATCTTATTACCTGCTTGTCCTTTTTAGCATCTTCCTGCAATGTCCATTCCTTTTTAACTGGCCAGTGGCAAGATTCATCTTCTCTTAGCCTTGCCCTCGGTGTCCTCATAGCACATGGTGAGCAGTGTGGGATGACTCACTGTTGGCCTATAGAGGAAGTATTGTCAGAGTTGTCTTAAAATAAATGGGACTTCAGTGGCTGTCCCTGCTTATAATTGTTTGGCATTTTAACTTCCTGTCTGTAGACACTTGAGAGCAGTTGCTGCTGAAATGACAAGAGAAAGTCCAAGCACTCCATATAGCATTTTGTTTTCTCCAGTGTTCTCCAGTTGCCCTACCTGGTTATTGCCATCAGAGGAGTAGGGATGCAGTGTAAATCCCAGGGCCCTCACGTTCCCTGATCCCAGTTCTGGTCTCTGGACACATGACCTCTGCACAACCAAAAGCACCTTAGGAATAAACCTGCTCTGTGCAAAGCCTGTGCAGCTGGCTGTCCCCAGGGCTGAGGCTGGGTTAGGGAAGGATGCTGGCAAGTGAGATTTGAGGGCTTGGAGAAGTACCTGCCTGAGCTCAGTTTAATCCTGTCCATTTTAGAATCATAGAATCATAGAATAGTTAGGGTTGGAAAGGACCTTAATATCATCAAGTTCCAACCCCCCCTGCCATGGGCAGGGACACCTCACACTGAACCATCTCACCCAAGGCTTCATCCAACCTGATCTTGAACACTGCCAGGGATGGAGCATTCACAACCTCCCTGGGCAACCCATTCCAGTGCCTCACCACCCTAACAGGAAAGAATTTCCTCCTTAGATCCAATCTAAACTTCCCCTGTTTAAGTTTTAACCTGTTACCCCTTCTCCTATCACTACAATCCCTAATGAAGAGTCCCTCCCCAGCATCCCTATAGGCCCCCTTCAGATACTGGAAGGCTGCTCTGAGGTCTTCATTGTTCTTTTCATTTTCAAGAGCTTTGAAGCTACCGTCTAATTTCTGGGTATGAGTAACCATGTTTTCTGGTGATAAGGGCACTTTAAAGTGAGAGCTGTCATGATATTGTTCCTTTATTTGTGCTTCTTCCAGTGGATGGTTGGCAGCCATTACTTTCTTCAGCACCAACATTGCAGCTGCTGTGTTTATGCTCTTTCCTGCCATCATGTTCACGATGTCAGCGGTTGCGATGCTCGTCAGCATTATAAGGGTAGGTGCTTTATGTGTGTCTCTGATTTGGCCTGTCTGCACTTTGTATCACAGTGATGTGAACAGGCAGCTTAGCAGCCACTGTAAGGCATCACTGCTTTGAAGGTTTTATACAGCAGTCAGTTGGTGTCTCTTCTAGAGGAGAAGTCCATATAACACTAGGCAGCTGGGGCTGGATGTTGTCACCCTGTCACAGCACTCGAAGCAAGCTTCATTGCTTATTAGGATAGTCGTTGATGGTAAAGGTGAAGCATCTTGAGATGGCCTGCAATGAGCAATGGCTGGCAGGATTGGAAGCGGTCCTTGGTTCTCTCAGCAGGATGTGGAGGTAGGTCTGGAACACTTCAGTAGGCTGATGGCAGAGGAGGAGGGAAGGTGGAAGCCCTGCTGAAGCAGCAGAGTCAGTTCTAGAGAGGTTTCAGCCCACTGGCCTTGCTGTGGGTTCCCCGACCTGAATCCCACACTTGCAGCTGTACTGGGTTCAAGTCTTGGGTTGATACTATCAATTTACACCTCTGTTCACTGTATTATTACAGTCTTAATGCTATTGTGCCATGGAAATAACAGCTCTTTACAGAGAGAGAAGCAAATTCATGCTGCAGTACCAAAGTAGCTACAGCTCTTCTGAGGAGAGAGGTATGGGTGCGTGTTGCTGACCTTCTTCTTGATCCCTCTCTTTCATCCATTAGGTACATAAAATCTACCGAGGGGCTGGTGGAAGCTTTCAGAAAGCTCAGGATGAGTGGAACAGCGGCACGTGGAGGAACCCCCCCAGCAGGGAGGCCCAGTACAGCAATTTTTCTGGGAACAGCCTGCCAGAGTATCCCACAGTACCCAACTATCCCCCGGGAAACCAATGGCCTTAAGCAGCACGAGCTGCAAACTGCCTGGATTCTCTTCTTTTTGGTCTTTTTTATTATTGTTATTGGAAAAGATCGTTTGCATTCCTCCCCAAGCACCCCAGTCACCTTGGGGACTCTTTTGGTTTTTGCCTCCTCATCTCTGCAGCAGATAGATGCTGTCAGCCCCTGCCACCTCCAGAGCACTGCACGGCCTTATCAGAAAGTCTTTTGTTTGTGTTGAATTACCAGTATTTGCCTCGCTGCAGACTGAGGAACCAACCATTCCCTGTCCTTGCTTGAGGGAATCCTCTTGTGACCCTATGTGAAGAGGCTTCACTTCCCCACGATGGCACACACTATCACAACTGCTCCTTCTGCCTTCGCTGCTCAGTCTTCATCAGCTACCGCTACCTGAGTCGTCCTTAACAAATGCAATCAGAGCATTAGTAGCAACTGGTGTTTACTCTCCTGGATGAATAATCTGGAATTTTTCACTCTAAGGGAAATGCAACACCTAAATTATTTGGTACTAGTGATATCGAAGGTATTGTAATATCTACAGCCTCATTTGTTTGCACACTCTGGTGAAGAATCCTGTAGATAACGGTGCTTGCTGTGGGTGAGTGTTGTTCTGATGGGAAGTCCACAAGAGTCCTCATTTGCCTGGCTAGGACTATTGTTATGCTTAGGAGTCTTGTTTTCTCTGCTGCCAAAAGGATCTGTATGCTTCAGAGGTGTAGGTTCATTTCATTTGGTTAATGATTGCTTGCTAAAAGCCTGATTCAAAGCCCACTGAACATTACTGAGAACCTGGCTGATGCTGGGCTTTGGAGCTGGCTGCCTGGGGGATGGTCACTCCATCACAGATAGGCAGCACAAGATCTCTGTGCCATCCCACTTATGTGGCATCCAGGTTTTGTGCTGACCCAAGGAATGCCCTACTAGGCACATCTTGCTTTGTTGGGACACCCTGTTTTCTGAGCTCCCCCCCAGATGCAAGATAATTGTTGATCTCAGTGCTGGGCCCCCACTGTGGTTTGGGAATAATTCTATTACAATGAATAGTTTGAATTCTGCCTTCTATGGATGTAGTTGAAATCCAAACACACAGCGGGGTCTGGTAGGCAAAGGAAAGCTTGTTAGTCCTTGTAACTGGTGTTACTGGGCAGACCTGGTCTGTGTCTGTGTAGCCAGCAGCACTTTCCTTCCATGTATGAGCAGGGAGAGACTGATTCTTGCCTTTCTCCAAGAAGCAGCTTGAGAGAGGATAGAGTTGTTGGCAGGGATTGTTTTCCCTGAGAGGCAGCATCCATCTCATTGTTCATCTCTGTTCTGTGCATGCACATCAGGACTCCTGGAGTCTGAGCCATCCAATTCCCCCGTGTCCTCCAGGCAGCAGATCCTGCTGCAGTCAGATCCTGCAGTTTTTTCTTCCCCTTCAACAGCTTGCTGTGAATTTCTTTTTATTATTTTATTTTTTCAAACATCAAAACTGGAAGGTCAATTCCCAAGATTTTTTTATAGGAAGTGAGAGTTCAGAGTCTTTGGCTCTGAAAGTTCTGGCCAATAGTCCTGTAAAGGACACAGTGGTCCATTGCAGAGGCTTGGGAGGTGTTGGGCACCCCGTGGGTCAGACCCAGAGGCTGCCAACAGGCTGCCAGAGGTGTTGCAGTTACACTGAGTAACTGGAAAACAACCTTGGCTCCTGGAAAGGGCCAGGGAGGTTGTCCTGGCTCAGTGGAACTGATTTGCAAGTGATCTTTTGAAAACTGTCTCTCCATGTGCCTTATCTAAAGAATTAATCGTTCACAAAGCAGCACTCTTCCTTCCCCACTGCCCCTGCACAACTCCCCAAATGCTCTATTAACTTTTCCTGTGTCACACTGTAAATACTGAGTGCAGAACAGCTCGGAGGCTGCGTGACACCTTTGGTACTAGGGCCAAAGTGACCGTGACCCAGAGGGCAGAGCACCATCACCATCCTGCTGCAGCCCCTGCCTCATGCTTGGGGGTTCCATGAGCTGGGAACACAGCGTGAGGGCTTTTGCCTTGTGAATGTGCAATGTGCTTGAATTTACCAGAACACAACCCGACCCCATTGTTAAGCTTTTAGGTGCCTTTGTCTTGTGTCAAGCGTGATTTTCTTTGTTGCTTTGCCATCAATGGTAGGAGACCTGCCTGGTGACTAACTCCCTGGAAATACAATTGCACTACAGGGGAGCGAGGAGGGTTTAATGCGGCTCATTAAACCAAGACTGGCCATGTCTGGAAGCTGGAACACGGTGCTCCAGAGTGCCATGCTCCCTCCAGCCCTGCCCCTTGCCATCCTCAGCCTCTTGCCAAAGTTCTTCAGAAGGAATTGGTGTCTGTGCTTTTTTAGTGTGTGAGGTTGGAGGTTTCAGAGGAACCAAGCTGAGCAGCAGTGCTGGGGACTCCACATCCTGCTTCACCTTGGGGTTTTTTCCCCCTTGGTGTTGTTTTGAAGTACCCATCCCCAGTCATATTGAAAATGCTTGATGCCAGAGAGGAGCCCACTAAAATGGTTGGAGCAGAACACCAAACTCGTGCCCCATTCATATACACTGCCAAGATCTCCACAGAGCTTGGATGAACCTCTCTGGCTGGGATCTGCCACCTTTCATCCCCCCTCCATCCTCTTCAGTGCCAGGAACTGTAATTCCAGAAAGCTGACAACACTCTGCCTGAACATGGCATATTTGGGGTGGGTTAGGTTTATTTTTTCTTTGGGATTCTGTACATTTTTAAGTGTTTACATTAGATTTCTAACACCATTAACCTGGACTCCTGGTCGTGCTCGGCGGCACGTGGCGTGTCTGTGTGCGATGTTTCCTGTCACTTGTGGAGCTCTGAGGTTTGTTTGTGGTTTGTTTTTTTTCTCCTGATCACAAGACAATAAATGCTCATCCTGTGCTTGATGAGAAGAACTGGCTGCACCAGAGAAGTCTGTTCCTAGGTAACCACAGTGATCTGGCAGAGGGAAATGGTGAAATCTGTTTCCCTCCAGTATCTCCCACCTGATGTTGTTTTTTCTTTCCTTTAAAACAACAGTGTGTTTATGGCTGAAGCTCATCCTGTGTGCTGGGACAGGTGTGACAGCAGCACAATGTGCTTTGTACTCTTACAGGTGCCCAGTAAGCATTTACCAAAGGTGCTGCTATTGCGCCCTATGAAGGGAATGAATAGCAGAGGTGTGGGTGGTGCTGAGAAGATCCCATCTCCCAAGCACCAGCATTGAGCTCTTTCTCCTGCCCTTGCCCTTGGCCTTCTTGAACTCCATGAGGTTCCAGCCTGTCTAGGTTCCCATCCCTTCCATCCAGTGTGTCACCCACGCTACACAGTTCAGCGCTGTCCTTGAGCTTGCTGGGTGTGCTCGATCCCACTGTGTTGCTGATGGAGATATTAAACAATGCAGGGCTCTGCTGTAGTGGTGTGTTCAGCTGTGTATCAGGGCCTGTCCTCTATACCTGGGTCAATACATCCCACACTGTCCCCTCACTCTGAGACACATTGAGGTGCTGGAGCGGGGCCAGAGAAGGGCACTGGAGCTGGAGCAGGGCCTGGAGCTCAAGCGTGATGGGGAGCGGCTGAGGGACCTGGGGGGGTTCCAATGGGGAAGAGAAGGCTCAGGGGGGACCTGATGGCTCCCTACAAGTGCCTGAGAGGAGGCTGGAGCCAGGAGGGGCTGGGCTCTGCTCCCAAGGAACAAGGGATGGGACAAGAGGAAACGGCCTCAAGCTGCACCAGGGCAGGTTTAGATGGAGCTGAGGAACAATTCCTGCCCCAGAGGGTGCTCAGGCATTGGAACAGGCTGCCCAGGGCAGGGCTGCAGTCACCGTCCCTGCAAGTGTTCACACCCCGTGGAGACGAGGCCTCAGTGGCATGGGTCAGGGGTGGCCTTGGCAGGGCTGGGCACGGTTGGATTTGATGCTCTTAAAGGTCTTTTCCACCCCGGTTATTCCCTGATCCCACACCGATCACCCCACACCGGGGCTGCAGCTCACCCTACAGCGGTGCACGGCCGGTACCGGGGCCTGTCCCCACGGCCGGTACCGGAGCGCTCCGACCTCCGGGCACCACGGAGTTAAACGGTGACTCCGCCAGCAGCCGCCAAGCGCGGTCCTGCCGTAAAGTGCCCCCTCGCTGCCGCAAAGCCTCCCTCACGTCGCTCGCCTCAAGCCTCCTATTCTCCAACTCACTTTACGCCAACGCCGTTGCGCCACCACCCTCTTGTCGGCTGCGCTTGCGCCGGGCCTTTCCGCTTTGGAGTTGGTATTCAGGAAGGGCGCTTACGCCGGCGGCTTGGCGGGGGGCGTATGGGTGCTTGCGGAGCCTACGCCGACGGCGTAGCGTTTTGGCTGGCTGGCGGCGGAGTGGTGAGGGGAGGCGAGAGGCGGCGTGAGGCGAGCCGGGCCGGGGGCGCCGCCATGGGCAGGCGGCCGCGGGGCAGCGGCAGCGGGGCCCGCCGCTGAGGGCCCGCCGAGGTAACGGCTGCCGCGGGGCCCCGGGGCCGTGCCCTGTTGCTGCGGTTCGCCCCTGGCCGGGACCGGGCAGTGCCGGGGAGTGGGGGGGCCGGGCCGGGCCGGGCGGTGCCGCAGGCGGGGGCTGGCGGGGGCCGGGCCCGGGGCGCTGGCTGGGGGGCTGTGGGCACCGGGCAGGGCCCGGAGAGCTGGAGGGGCCACGGGGCGAGGTAGGTGCTGTGGGGAGGCCCAGGCATGGCCGGGGGGGGGGGGGGGGGCGCGGGGGTGGTGGGGCTAGGGGGGGGTGTGTGGCTGGGCCTGGGGGAGTCAGGCTGGGCCCGGGGATCTGAAGGGGCTGTGGGGTTCGGGTTGGGCCGGGCCGGAGGGCCCAGCGCCGCCTGGCTCCGTTTCCTCTCGGCCGTGCCTGTTTCATGGCTCTGGGGAAGGGGTTCGGGTCCATCGGGGATCGCGGTCCCCCCTCTCCCAAGACCTCCTTAGGGCCGGGTCGGTGTCAGGGATGGGGCCGGGCCTGCCCCCGTTGTGTCCGCCGGGCCCGCGCCCTGCCCCGGCCTGCCCGGTGGAGCCGGAGCCTCGCAGGATGTTGGCTCCTTTGTATGTGGCTTTCCTCTCTCCAGAGGGCTTGGGAAGTGTTTATTTGGGGAAAGGGAGCGTGCTGAATCTGGTATTTAAAATAGCTTTTTTTTTTTTCTTTAGCAAAGTGAGTGAGGGTGAATGTGAGAAACAGGAAAAATAACCCTCCCCCTTCTGCCCCCACCAAACAGGAGCTGACTTTATCCCTTCCTAAGGCAGCCAAGAAAAGAGGTTTGAGGAGGAGAAGCAGCTCTCCTCTGGAGCCAGGCCGCCAGAGGCCTGTGCCTCCTGTTTGGTGACTGGCAGAGGGAACTGAGTGAGGCTCTTGGGGTGGGGGGCAAAGAATGTGAAGTTGGGGGGGGGGGGGATATTTGGGAAGGTGTCTTTTCTTTTGAGGAATGGCTCTGGGCAGCACGAGGACCTGCTGTGTATTTCTGGAGTTAAAACCCAAACTTCGTTAAACCTCTTTCAAGTTGCCATGAAATGAACGTGTTCTGAGCAAACTACAGGTAACAGGGACCCAGGTGAAACCCTGCGTGAAACAGCAGCAGGCTGGTGAGTGGTTTGCACCGGTGTGTTTGGAAGTTGCCTCATGAACTAATCCCTTCGTTTTCCTTCTGTACAACAAGTGGTTGGCATCTGGAGGTGCATTCTGAGGAGTGTGTGTGTCCCTTTCCCAGCTGGACTGTCCCATCGCCCTGCCACACGCAGTGAGCCCCCATCTCCGGCACAGAGCTTTCAAAATCGGGCCTTATATAACAGACTGGAGACAACGTTTGGTGTTTGCCAGTGTGTCTGAAAAAGAATTGCTGTAAATTAGGGCAGGAGGCCTCCGTGGGGATCCTGTGGAGAGGCCTTCTCTGTGGCGGGATGGGCTCGACTGCTGGGAGGAACTTGCCAAAGCTGCCTTGGTTTTGGTTGAATTCGGTGCGATGGGGAGGAGCATCGTTTGGTGATGGTTTTGTTGCTGCTTGGCACCTTTTGGGCCTTTGGGTGGGTTGTAGTCTTGTGTGGATGAGGATGATCTAACCCCAACCTGCCACCTGGCTGGTAGCAGCTTCTCTGGGGTCTGTGGTGGTTTGTGCACTTGGGGAGCCCCCAGTTCTCCCTGGGGGGATTGTCTCCTTAGCTTGGAGGGACAGCTGCCCTCCCATGTCTGTCTGCTCAGGGTTTGATCTCCTTCTCATTAGCTTACAAATCTGTAAGGCCTTATCAATCAGTTGTGTTGGTTCTTTGCCAAACCAGCTGCTGTTCTGGTTTGCAGTTGCATCAAAACAACTGGGGTGCAGTTGGTGGTTTGCAGGGGAGACTTTCTTTCGTGCAGCAGTTTCTCTGGTCCTACTGAATGGAGCTCTGTGCTCTGCCCTTGCAGTGGGTTTGGGGTTGCTTTTCGTTGTTGCAGCACTCTTGAGCAGAGCGAGCAGAGAGGAGGAAGTTGGCACTTGCAGTGCAGCAGGTTTCTGGGTGCTTCCCTGCGAGTGCTTGTCTCTGCTGGTGTCGGTACGTGGGGAGGCTTTGCATCACCTCATGCTCTGTATTCCCCTGCCAAGCTCCTGTGCAGCCCCAGGGTGGTCAAAACTGTTCATACGGGAGTGACTCAGCGGATCAATGGGAATGACATGAGGGCTGTGCTCACTGACAATCAGTGTTTTCCTCCCACCCCCTCCAGCCCCACTGGGCTGGAAGAGACCATGTCTGAGAGCAACTGCCTGTAAACATCTTTACTGGACTCAGGCCTGATGGTGCTCTGTAGTTTTCTCCCCCTGCCCCCTGTGGTATTCCTGGCCAGGAGGAGCCCTGATGAGCTGTGCTGGAACAGCAAGCCTTTGCTTTGGCTGCTCCATCCAGGTATGTGCCTAGCATCCAGTCTGGGGGCTTTACAACCTGCTAGAAGGACCAGTGCTTGCATGAGCCAGTCTGGGGAGGAAGCTGTTTATCTGTGCTTTTCAGGTAGAAGAGCTGCAGCACTACAGGCATTAAAGGCTTCCTGGAGGTGGTGAGGAAGCCTCGGGTGAGCAGCAAGCCTTGCTGTGCTTTGCTCCTTCTTGGGTGTGTACAGGAGAGAGGCAGAGCTCAGGGCTGTGTAAGAGATGCTCTCCTTTGGCTCAGCAGGGCTGGTGAACGTGAGGTTTGGTACCAGGGTGCAGTGGCCTGGTTTGCCTTGTGCTACTCCTGTGACTTCCAGCTGCATCAGGACTCAAACCCTCTTCCCTCACAGTGCTGCTGAGAGGGGGGAGACTCGGGTGCCAATGCAGGAGCTTCCTTCATGTGCTTATAACGGCTTTTTCCTCGGAGCTTGTGGGAGCAGCTCTGCCCACAGCCCTGTAATTGAGCTTTGACTGGCAGACTTGGCTTGTCTTGGGTGCAGTGAGAAGCTGTGAAATTGAGCCCAGACCAGACGTGGCGTGGTTTGGAGACTGCTTTGGTCCTGCTCTACCCTGGGAGCTGGAAAGGGAGGAGCAGGAGCCAGTGTCAGCAGCTCAAGGATTCTGCTGGAGAACAAGTTACCTTCCTGTTAGAAAAGCTGCATACTTATAAATAGTTTTGGGGTTTCATTTCACTGGATGTTTATACTTCCTATGGGCAGTCTGTGTCTCCAGCTGGTCTGTCACCGGGGAGAAAGAAGTAGGACTTGGCTGTGAGGAAGGTGTAAAGGTGACTTTCTGCTGGGCCAGCTGAGTCTTGGGGCTCTCTGCCTGGCTCCCACATTCCCGCTAAGCTGCCCTCCATCTCCTGGGGAATTCTGAATGCCTGCGCAGGCTGCAGCCCTTCCTGTTGGCCAGCCCCTCCCTTGCATGTTCTGGTGATGCATTATTCTTAATAACTGCCTTTTAAAAAAGCTTCCTGCAGAGCATGCATCATGCTGAAATGTTCCCGGCTCTCTCTTGCCTTGTCTTCACTACCCCATCAGCTGCCAGGGTGAGACGTGGGGCTGCCTTTTCAAGGCTTGTCTTGGATCAGAGCTGTGATTCCCCCCAGTCCTGCTGGGCCAGAGAGGGAATTGGGATGCAGAGTGCAGGGTGTGAGTGCGTTATGTGTCTCCTGCCTCCTGCAGGGAAGCCTGCAGCACATGGGTGCACTCCAGGTGATCCCGCACTGTGTCATTTAGGAAGTGGTTCTTCAGATAAGCTGAAGCTTGTAGGTCAGACTTTGCAAGGTGTCTCAAAATGCTACATGGAGCAAGATGTCCGTGATTTCTTTTGTGGCCTACACTAAGGAGAGTTTGCTCTTGGAGTAGAGGAATCCAATTAGTTCTTTCAAGACTTTAAACTGGCTTCTTTGGTTCCAGAAAGACAAATGTTCTCCATGTGTCCAGGAAGCTTTCCCAGGTGCCCATGCAGTCTGTATTCTGCTGGAAGATTGGTGACAGTTGCATTTTCCAGGCAGTCCCCTGGTGACACCTGCCTTCTCTGCTGCAGTCAGACCATGTCGCTTAGCATGTTGCAGCATAAACATCCTCTCTTGTAGGAAAGGAAGGTCTTGGCTGGCTCAGCTGTGAGAAACCCATGGGCTCCCATGAGCTCGTCTGCTGAGGGGACTTGCGTGATGATGGTGACGTGAGGGAAGTGGAGTCCTGGCCCGCGAGGTCCGCAGGGGCTGAGCCTCAGGCTTGGGAAGGGTTCAAGACCTCAGCTTCCTCTCCAGTGTCAGTCAGGCAGCAGAATCCAGCCCCGCCGGTGGGGACAGAGCCAGGAAAGGCTGGCGTCCCTTTGGTGGCTGTGGGGTGGAGGTGGCAGTAAGTTGAACACCAGTGCTTGGCATGAGCCAGGACATTGTTGCAGGCAGACCTTGGAAATGAGGTGCTGGTTGCGCTCTTTGGGGTGTTTGAGACACCAAGAGGCTGGAGGAGAGGAGCATTAATTTTTGTGATTGTTCACTTTTACATGCCCACGTGTCCTGTGGCCCTTTGTTATTTAACCTTATGCAATGGTTTTTAATGAGGGAGGCCTGGCTTTTGCTTTCCAGACAGTGAATGAGACAGTTGACAGGTGATGGCCGGGCTTTGTCAGCCCGAGAGGGATGTTCTGCACTTAATAAACAAGTGTTAAGGTTGGTTTGAACTTGGATTTTGTGGAGCTTTCCTTTGGAAAAGCTTTGCAGCACTGCTGGGGGGGTTGCAGGTCCCCTGGAAACATGGCCATGGCTCTGGGGACTTGATCCCCTTCCCAGTCCAGAGGCTGGAAAGTCTTATTGTTAGTTGGGCTCTGCAAGGTCAGTGCTAATCCAATTCAGAGCCAGCAGGGAGGTAATGGTTTTGTCCTGCTCAGAAGCTCTGTTCTTACAGACTTGTTGCCCCATATTTTCAGGTGGAAAATCCACTGCTTTTTGCTTTTGAGGTGGTACTGAGGTATAAACTACAAAGCCAGAAACCCCTTTTCTTTTCCTTTCTTCAGCATGGACTGTTGACAGAGTTTATATTCTTTGCCTGGCTTCCCCGGTTTGATGCAGGGAGAGGATGGTGCTTTCCAGCACCTTCTGTCCCATACGTGTGGGCGAGGGGCAGGCTGAGGCTCTGCTGGAATCCCCCCACCCTCAACTATACTGATTCCCCATATCCTGGAGGTGATGCAGGTTTGAGTTGAAGCCTCATTCTTTTGTTCCCAAGTACAGAGAATATGAAGGCTGTGACCTGGGACAAGTGCTGGAAGCAGAGGTATGGTGTGTGTGTTGGAAGGGACTGCTGGCAGCCAGCAGCTGAGCAGCAGAAGTCAGCTCTGGTGGGTGTGGGGTCAGTGTGCTGTGGGATGAGGCACCAGAGGTGTTGTTGCTAACAGGTAGAGACTAGTCCCTGCCTTGAGCCTTGGGAATTCCTGCACAAACTTGCTGGAGCTCGTCGCTCAGTGGGCTTCAGTCACTGGGGAAGGAATAGGAAGTGTGTGGAGAGATGGGAGTTTTAACATTTCTTCCAGGGTAACTTGCAGCTGATTTTAAACCCAGGCTGTTTTCATAGGGGTATCTGCCTGATGGGGAGAAGATTGTCAGAGGCCTCAGCAGATTTTCCAGCTTGAAGTGCTGTGGTAGGATGCTCAGTGCAGGGAAGGGTGCAGACAGAGGCAGAGCAGACTGTCACACTCTCCACCTCACCCAATAGCAGGGGATGTTGCCAGGGAGCAGCTCTCCACTGCTTAGGTCCCTGCTCTGTCCCTCAGGCTGCTGCTTGGAGTGGG
The DNA here is from genome assembly GCF_034315485.1 of Pezoporus occidentalis. Classification (NCBI taxonomy): domain Eukaryota; kingdom Metazoa; phylum Chordata; class Aves; order Psittaciformes; family Psittacidae; genus Pezoporus; species Pezoporus occidentalis. The sequence goes on along the minus strand of NW_026915053.1, from coordinate 63,197 downwards.
GAGAGCTGAGCAAAATGCTGCTCAGGCTCACCAGATCTGCAGGCACCAATTTCAGGAGGGCAGAATGAAGCTTATTTAACACACACCATACTGAACTTAACTGGGTCTAGAATAAACCCTGTGAGTGGGGGTTACCGTGCAGTGTGCTGTTCTGTTCCTGCTGTCTGTGCTGCAGGAGCCTTTCTGTGCCTAAAGCTCTCTGGGTAAACCTGTTGTGGCATTCTGCCATGGAGAAACATTGGGCAGCCCTGTTGTGTTGGATCACACTCTGGTTTCAGGTGGTTTCAGGCCTGCCTTCAGCAGGAGCTGTGTGAGCAGGGAGGGAATTGCAGCAGTCCTGCCTGCCACTGGGCTTGGCGTCACAGGGCTGCTTTGGGGTGAGGCCAGGCCCAGCTCTGCTGCAGAGTCACAACGGGAGCTCTGCTCTGCATGGAAAATGCCCACAGTGTCCCAGAGCCCAGAACTGCTGTGCTTCAGGTGTACTGACCTCACTGCATGTTGTATTTTCTCCTCACCCTTTCCTCTCTCTGACATCTCTCTGACTCCTGGGGCTCTTATCACGCTGAGATATTTTCTTGCAAGAGCTGAGCTGTCTGCAGAGGAGGAACAGCCCGGAGCATTGTCTGCACTGGAAAGGTGGGCATCTTGGGAGAAAGGTGATAGAGCAGCCAGAGCGGGAAGGACAGCACTTGCAAATGCCATCACTGCAGTCTGGATGGCACCCATGCTCCCCAGCAGGTCTTCTCTAATGTCTCTCTGAGTATATATAAGTGCAGACCTGGAAACGAGACTCAAAATAATCCTGTGCAGAGCGCAGAGGATGCACTGCAGTGGGCTTGGCTCGGTGACAGCAGACAGGCACCCGGAGTGTGGTTAGGCTCAAGCAGGGAACAGTTCCTGCTGCTGGTTGTGGTCCTGGCAGGGGACTTACAGAGCCTGAAATCTGACTTCTCCTGCGAGAAGACTGTGACACGCAGTGCTTTGCTCCTGTTTTTGTGCAGAGCCAGAAATCAAAGTCCAGAGCGGTGCTTCTCCAGCCACAGTCATTTAAAGGCACTTGCTGTTGTTTTAGGGCCAATATTTAACTTGTGCCTGTGATGAGGAATGCCTGTTAGACTCTAAATATTTGATTTAAGGAAGAAGTTTGAGGGGAGAAGGCCCGCTGCTGGGGGCAGGGTCAGGAAGCAGTTGCAATGTGTGTGTTTGCAGGTCTGTGTGGACCGGGCTGCGTTGCTGTTCTGGCAGGTCCGGCAGCGGCTGAGGCTGTGCTGCAGCACGGGAGCAGTGAGAGGAAATGTTTGTGTGCTGGGCTGGAGCAGGGTGTGTCTGCTCACTGCTCACAGCCGGTCCTGCGCCCGCTGCAGCCAGGCTTTAAAGGCACAGGCTTGGAGGTGCTTCCCAACCAGGGCTGCTGTGCACAGCTGGGATGGAGCGGGCAGGAACTCAGTGATAAAAGCAGCTTATGGGACGAGTAATGTTCTGCTGCTTCTGCTTTCTTTGGTGGCAAGAGGTCCTGAACTGTGATCCACTCTGCAGTGGATCCTGCTAATGGCAGGATTTCCTGTTCTTTGAACCCAGCAGCAGTGGTGTCCTTGGCAGTGGTGTGGACTTGATGCTCTTAAAGGTCTTCTCCAGCCTCATCGATTCTTACTTTCTGTGACCTGCTCAATGAGGTGTTTGTGGCTCCTCCTGTTCTCTCTTACCTCTCTGGGTGATGCTTCTCACAGTGTTCCACATACACACACATCACTGCTCAGCCAGTGTGAGCCTGTGGGGGATGTTTGCTGCTGTTGGCCAGTGCTGATAGCAGCTCTGTGGGGCTGTGCGCTGGGATGCTGGTGGTGCATGTCACAGCTCGGGTTGTGCTGGCATCTCTGTGGGCTGTATGGGCTGGTTGTGGTGCATGAGGACATGGTGATGGAGAGAGGAGCCTGCTCCTCTGTTCCCAGCTCCATAGGTGCCTCAGGCAGAGCAAGCAGCCCCTCTGCAGGCAGGGCAGGTTGGTAATTCTGGGTCTGGATGTGAAATCTGGGCTTCCTTAGCTACATGGTAACCCTCTGCCCTGACTTCCTGTGCTCTTGATTGGATGCTTTCGGCCGTGTTTAACTCTTTTGTGCTTAGATCCAGAAAGAACATGTTTTTTCTTGAAGCCACGTCAGAGGCTGTTTGCAAGCCAGCCCAAGGGGAAGGCTTCGCCTGGGTTCCTGTGTGCAGAGTTCAGCCCAGCTCTGAAAGGCTGAGGACTTTATCCTTCCAGTGTAGCAGAGGGCTTGTAGGCAGCCCTCAGTCGCAGCCTGGAGCCACGTGAGGGAGAGCCAAGTCCAGCTGTGGCTTTTAGTCACAGGTTCGGTGCTGGGGAAGCAAAGGCTTTTGTCAGAGCCCCATTCAGCTCCAAAGGGGATCAGGCACTGTATAGGAAGGTGGCAAACAGACTTCCCCCCTTTTGCATGTTCTGCAGGCACCTCGTACCATCTGTAATGGAGGTGATAACTCAGTGGTGGCAACTGAGCCGTGTCCATCCAACCCACAGGCTCTGGTGGTGTCTGCACCATATCCCAGAGCCCCTCTGGAGTTGTGTTCCCACTTTGAAGAGCCACAGAGGGGCTGCTGTGAGTGGGCACCCAACAGCACTGTGCAGCTGCAGGAAGTCTTGGCTTGTTTCCATAATGAGTGTTGATGGGTTAAGCCCACAGACTGGCTGCATAACGGATGAGAGAGCATAGGGAGCTGTGTCCTGTCTGCAGGAGCTGGAAGAGGTGATGGGAGTTGGACTCAGGAGTGATTAACTCAAAGAAAGGCAAGTTTGGGGTTTTGGATGGCAATGTGCACTGGAGTAGGATGGATGTATGTTGGCTGGGATTTCTGGGACAAATCAGAGAAGTGAGAGCCCAGAAATGAGGGAGAAGGGACACTTTGTTCGTGCAAATCATGTTCCGGATATTAATAGCAGGAAGATGAAATGGGTCCTCCTGGGGGGTGTATCCTGCCTGTTCCTCCACGTGGGTGAGCACTCTGGCTTTATAAATGAAGCTCTTTGTGTAGGACCCAGAGGAAAAGGTCTTGAGCAGGTAAGGTAAAGGGGGAACCAGTGAGGTCACACTAGTTCTGCCTGTTTGAGAGTAGTCTTTTGAGTGAGCCCTTAAGAAGTTTCCTTTCCCAGTCTGCAGCACCTCTGTAGCCACCTTTTAGCTGTAGCTGCTCCTGTGGTGTCCCTGTTTCAGTCCTGGCCATCTGATCCTGTGCAAAATACACACAGGTGGGCAAAGAGGGCAGATGAGAAACAACCTTTGGAATGTGGAGCTTGTGGCAAACCACACCGAGTCCTTAATCCACAAAGCTGTCACGGTGCTTAATAACGGGTTGCATGTCTGATCCTCTGTGTGTGGGATGGAGGAGGGAAAAACCCTGGACAGTTTGTGGCATGACCAGAAATGGGCTGTAGGTCTCTGGCCCCTGTGTTCTTAAGTTCATTTCTCCCTGCAAGCCGGGGGTATTTGTCTAGGTCTTAGGAATTTGTCCCACTTAGTCTCCAGTGAGTCAGGAATTGCCCTTCTTTACCTCCCTCCTCTTCTCTGAGCTCACGGGCACTTTGCTTCCCTGTCTCTAAAACAAGCAGGTCGCTTCTGTGCCTTCAGGAGGTTGCAAGGAGAAATGTGGAATGGATTGAGCTGCTTGGCCTTGTAATAGAAGGGGTGGGAAGAGGATTGCCTCGTGGATTGCTCGCTGACTCTTGCATGTAAGCCGATGGATCCTGTCGTGCCACAGAGCATCCCTCTGCCCCAGTTACTCTGCAGCAAAGCATAATTGCCTGGTGTTACTCTTTCCCCTTCCAGCCTGGGCTGTGGGTCCTGCTGCTGGTCCTGGAAGGTGGTGGCTGTCCCCATTTGGATGAAGAGCTGGGAGCAGCTACCTGAGACAGCAAGCAGCTCCTGGGTGATTTTTGCATCAGGGAAGTGATTTTGGAGCTTGGCACAAGGAGTTTGGCAGCTCTCTGGGGAGAGGCTTCCCTGTGACCCCTCCCCAGAAGCTCACCCTTCCCTCCGTCCCTCCTTCTTGAGGTTTGGCAGTCAACTGAGAGGAAACCTATGGGCTTTGAGCAGCCTGGGGAAGAAAGCAGAGGGGGAAATGATGTTTGCTTGAATGTGGGACAGCTCAGTTTGGCAGAGCTGCAGTTCTGCAGCCCAGAAATGGAAACAGCCCTTGTCACCAGTGGGAATGACACCCCCCCCACGCACCCTGCGCCAGGGCTTTCCAGGGTGCTCCTGTGCTGGGACAGCAGAGTGGCATTATTCCCCCTTCCATGTGACCTTGGGGGAGCTGGAATTCGCTGTAGTTTGGTGGTTAGAGAGAGAACTGGATGCAGGCACCCCATCTTTTACCACTTTGCCTTGCAAAAGGCCACCCCGGACCTGCAGGTGCAGCTGCTCCTCAGCCTGCTTCTGTCAAGAGGATATGGGTTAGGGGAAAAAAGTAAAAATCCTACTGTTCAGAGTGCTTGTGCCAACCCAGATCCTCCTGACAGAAAAGCCTTTGGTAGCGACACACATGACAGGAGGCCAAGCAGATCCCTGCAGAGTGACAGTCCCCAGATGGGAGCAGGGAACCTGCTGGCACCCCTCTTGTCCTTGCAGGGCATAGGCCTTTGGCAGCTGGGCTGGATGTACACATCCCATCTGCTGAGCCGGGGTCCTTGTGGGTTTGCTTACCCCTTTAAGGGAAGGAGACATCCCCAGCCCCTGGAGCCATCTGGCACTTGTGGGTTGTCCCATGTGGTGTGACAGATGTGGTCAGGATGACACCCGGTGTCATCCAGAGTTCCCTGGTGGCCTGGACTGTGGTGGACAGAGGGGTAGCAAGAGGGGGTTTTCCTGGGAAGCTGTGGTTCAGAGAAAGTTTGCTGTGGACTTGCAGTGTGGCTCCAGTTTGGGCAGCAGGGATGTCCTGCCTGCAGGGTTGGTGGTTCCAGAAGAGTGAACACCTGATGTGGGAGCAGCTTTATGCCCTGGCCTATTAACTGGTGAGTGCAGGGAGTGCTTTAGTTTGTTCTGTGCCTGCTTTGGGGCTGCACGGCTGCAGGGAGGGAGAATGGAAGTGCTGAGAGCTAATGCTCTGCTAAACATTGATCTTCTGCTCCCTAGAACTTGGGAGAAAGTGGGGACACTCTGGGTTGTTCAGGGATGCTGAGGCAGTTCTGGCCACTTCCAAGCCATTTGTGTTGTGGGGGAGACCCATGGTGTGAGTGACCGAGGGCAGAGTCTGTCCCAGGCTCCTGCTCCTGAGGTTATTTAGGAGCCTGGCCAAAGGCCGTGGGGAGGAGCAAGTGCTGAGTGTGTCACTCTGGTGTCCTGCTCCCTGGCTCCCCATGCTGCTGTTCAGTGGAGCTCCTCTGCGGGGAGGAAATCATCTCCAGGTGGATGGAAGCATTTGAGACTGTCACCCAACTTGGGCTTGGGGAGGAAAGGAAGGGAAGGGAGACATGCATCCAGGAATTCTCCTTTGTTTATAAGGAAAGGAGTTGAGAAATGCCCCTTATCCTTTGGAGAGAAGATATTGACCCCCTCATTCTATATACAGCTGATCCCTCTCAATGCCAGAAGGAAGAACACTTGGAATTCAAGGCTGTGGGATCTGAGGACAGCTTCGAAAGTGTTGCATTCTTCCTCTGCTCTCAAATGGCTGCCTGTGAGACAGTGCTTGGATGGCTGTGTCTTCTTGTGTCCTCTGCTGCCCTTCTGCTGCTGCCCATCCTGTGGGACACAGTGGTGGTGTGTGCTTTGTCAGCAGAGCTGTGAGGAGCCATCCCATGGTGGAAGGGGAAGATCTCACCCCACCATCCAGTGGGACCCTCTGTCTCATGCACACCAGAGCACCTCTGCCTGGGCTTTCTTCAGAGCCTTGTCCTGCTGTGATGAGGCATGGACCTTCATGCTGCTGCTCATAATGGTAGGACCAGGGGGAATGGCTTTAACCTGCCAGAGGGGAGATGGAGATGAGCTCTTAGGCAGAAGCTCTTCCCTGTGAGGGTGCTGAGGCGCTGGCACAGGGTGCCCAGAGAAGCTGTGGCTGCCCCATCTGTGGCAGTGTTCAAGGGCAGGTTGGACACAGGGGCTTGGAGCAAGCTGCTCCAGTGGAAGGGGTCCCTGCCTGTGGCAGGGGTTGGAACTGGATGGAGTGTCATGCTTCATGCTCTGGGCACAAGTGGAGTAAATGCCAGGCTTGGGTCTTGACTGTAGAAACAAAGTGGTTGCAGGCTCCCTCCCAGGATGAGTGCGCTTGTGACAATGGAATTGGTGCAGGAACTGGGCAGGATGGGACTGGTTGGAAAAGAATCGGGTTCTGCTCTTTACGTCAAGCATGGTAGACATGTGGAGGGGAGAGCAGGAGAAGGGGAAGGCACAGCACTGGTGAATTGGAACTTTTGGAAGGCAGCTGGTTCCCTTGCAGCTCTGGATTTGATCTGATCCAGTGTGGAACCGGAGCTTGCTGCATTGTGGATGTGGTGTTTGGTTCAAACAGGAACTCACTGGAGAGCTGCAGAACCCAGCTCCTGCGAGGGACTTGATGGCTTAGGCCACGGTTCAAGTGTCTCCATGTATGAGCTGCCTCATTGAGTCCAGCTCTCGTGGTGAAAGGCAGTGTCAGCGCCTTGGCTGGGATGTGTCCCAGGAAAACCACTGAAGCATATGGCTGTGGGAAGGGATGGAAAACTGGGGCTCTTGACTACTGTCCTTTAGAGGTCTCCCAGCCAGGGACTTGCCTTTGTAATGCATTTCCTTTCTTCCAGTACCACTAACTTGATGTTAATAAAACTGAAACCACTTCAGCATCCTATTGGCTTTGTTCTGTGCTGAACTGATGCTCTAGATTCTGCAGGAGCAGGTAATTCACTCACGCAGGGGCAGAGGTGTGCCTGTGTCTTTTCTGTTGTTCAGAACCAGGTTTGCTGCTCTGCTTACACGTTACCTGCGGCGTCCCTCTTACAGTAACAGCAAAGCAAGTTGCACTTTCTCAGGCAGAAATTGCTCCATCAGTGAGCAGGAGCACTATAGTGACCCTTGTACGAGCAGTGAGCAGCAGGCTGAGGCTGGGGTTGGGTTATTTGCTGATCTTGCCATCTTCCAGCACTGCCCCAGAACCTCTCCTGGCCCAGCAGCCCCGAGGATGGCTGTTGCTGGTCCTGGAGAAGGGATGCTGGAGCGGAGAGCAGGTAGAAGATGCTGTGAACCTCCCAGTGGCATGATAGGTAGGAGGTGGATGGGTGTCTTGCTGCCTGACTCTCTCTTGCAGCCAGGGGTTTTGCTTTTCCAGCACAGGTTTGCAAACCCCACACAGTGTGGATTCAACATGGGGACCATGGGAATGGCTCTGGAGGTGGATGTGGCTTGAGAACAGGGAGGTGGCTGCCCTGGGGCTTAGTGTGTTTACACAAGGGGTGAATCAAGGGGTACAGTCAGGCCCCTTTTGTGGGCTCTGTGAAGTCAGCCCTAAAGCTGCTTCTCTTTGAGTCTCTCTGATAAAGCCTCCGTGTGTTTTCTGGTGGATGTTAGGAATTCTGTCACTGGAAGTTTAAATTTGTGGCTGAGCCCAAAAATGTGCATCGACTCTCTCGGGCACTTGGTTCTTGGATGGATGTGTTTAACTTGTGCTGTGTTTCGTCTTCTCCAGCCTAGTTTTCAGATCTGGTCTTAATTTAGCATGTGTGTATTTACTATTATTAATTTTCCTAGAGAAGTATTTTCAGCTTTTTGCTTGGTTCCTGTGCTGCTGCTGAAGTTTCCATCACGGTATTTCCGGCTCCTTGGTGAAGTGTGGTTAATATTTTCCATCCAGGTGTAACTGCTTTAAACAGGGATCCAACAAAAAGAGTAAGATTTGAATCCTGTGCTCAGTTCTGGCCCCTCACTACAAGAGAGACATTGAGGTGCTGGAGCGGGGCCAGAGAAGGGCAACGGAGCTGGTGCAGGGCCTGGAGCCCAAGCGTGATGGGGAACGGCTGAAGGACCTGGGGGGTTCAGATGGAGAAGAGAAGGCTCAGGGGGGACCTGATGGCTCCCTACAAGTGCCTGACAGGAGGCTGGAGCCAGGAGGGGCTGGGCTCTGCTCCCAAGGAACAAGGGATGGGACAAGAGGAAACGGCCTCAAGCTGCACCAGGGCAGGTTTAGATGGAGCTGAGGAACAATTCCTGCCCCAGAGGGTGCTCAGGCATTGGAACAGGCTGCCCAGGGCAGGGCTGCAGTCACCGTCCCTGCAAGTGTTCACACAGCGTGGAGACGAGGCCTCAGTGCCATGGGTCAGTGGTGGCCTTGGCAGTGCTGGGCAGTGGTTGGACTGGATGAGCTTAAAGATCTTTCCCAACCCAGTTCATTCTGTGGTTCTGCATTCAGCACCTCGCAGCGGTGGTGAGATGCTCTGTGAAGTTTTCTTTGTGGCTGCTTTTATTGAGAAATTCAGGACCTGCCCTGGAAGAGCTGTTGACTCTGCAAGCATGTTTGTGTTCAGAAACGTTGAGGATCTGGGTTGTTCTCAATTTGGACTATCCAAAGCACATTGATTTCCATTTCTGCTTATGCAAGCAGCGAGCAGACACTCGCTGCAACAGTCCCGCTCCTGGTGGTTACAGAGGGGCCTGTCTCCTCATTAAGACATTTTGGTGCAAAATAATTACTGCTGAGCTGCTGCCAGAAGCTGCTTCTTCGTAAGGCTTGGAACAGACATGTCCTGCTGCCCAGAAGGGAGTTCTTGTGCACACCAAGCTGCGGTGCGAGTGGTTCACACTCGAGGGTGAAGTCCCTTGCCTGCTGGTCCAGGGATGTTGTCCATCATGTGGCTTGTATGGCTCTTCCATGCCCATCTCAAAAGAGAGGGAACTGTTCTAAAATCACAACAGGGAATTCACACTTTCACGTGAGGTCCTGCAGACTCTTAGCATGTTGCCTTTGGGCTCTACTAGAAACTGAAAACACTGCTACTGGTGGTTTCCCCCCCTTTTTTACTACTTATGTTCAGAGAACAGGTTTCAGCTTTGCTCCCACTCTTTCTCGGGGCTGGAGTTGAGTTGGGGTCACTGCGTGCACTCCAGGGTCATGAACACAGCAAGAGGATGGTCTGGCTGCCCAGCACCAGCTGCACTATTGTGGTGCTGGGTTTGAGGAACAGCTGAGACTTTGCTTTTAAAGCAGGCTGCTGGGTTTGCCTTTGTCATCTGGTATCCTCTAAGGAGCTTGGTGAAATCCCATGTGGGTCAGGACTGGTTTCGTGTGGTGAGAACTTGCTGAGTGCTGGTGAGGCCTCACGTTGTGACTCCCCTACAGCAGGAGCAGTTCTCTGCTGTGAGGTTGAAACTGCTGCTCGTGGGGTTGTGGAGGGGACAGTGTGGCACAGATCTGTTTTTAAATGAAGATATATTGAAAAAGCTGTATTTGTGTTTGGAAGCTGGGAGAAAAGAAGCGATTTGGAGCTTCATCTGTTGTAGGTTAAGAGCTGACCAAAGTTCGCAGTGTCTAAAAAATCTCCTGGGAAAGGGAATAGCCAATAACAAGGGAATGCTTCTAATTTAGAGAAAAGCTTCATAGATGGGATAGCTGGAAGAGGAAACCAGGAGGAAAAATCCAGCACAGCACAGCTCTGGGGGGAAAACCACAAATGCTTTATTATTAGTATTTGACTTACTTTTGTTTTTTAATCCTGGTGGTTTGGGGCTTGGACAGATACAGCTTGCACACAAAATTGCCAGGGTAGGAGAAGTTAGCATTATTTTTACATCTTGGAAAATCCACTGGATTTCCCTATTGTGTGGACAGGTTTTTCCTTCAGCTGTTGAAAGAGAAGTGAGCAGCTTCAGCCCAGAGAGAGGACCCCAGCCAGCCCTGTAGAGCCCAGGACACTGCAGACCACAGGTTTCTGCTGCACTGCAACAATCCAGAAGGTTTCTTCCTTTCCTTGTTGATCCAGAGCAAAGCTGGTGGGAGAAGGTGACTTTATGGCCAGATCTTGGCCTTTGGAGAAGCTGGAGCAGCCTTTGTCTGCAGGATGCTGTCTTGTTCCTGCAGCTTGTGTTGGCTCCTGCTGCTCCCCACTGCCACACAGGCATGTGTGTGAATGGTGGCCTGGTGCATGGAGAATGTAGATGTGGGCCCAAACCTGCGTCTCAGGAGGACCTTTTGTACCACTACAGTTCACAGCATTAGGTTGGAATGAGCCTGTTTGGTTGGGGTTGTTCTGCCCCCCCCATCTCTTGCTCCTTTTATAGCTCCCACACCCCAAATGAGTTGTTTGCCTCCTGAAACTGCTTAACCTGGAAGGTCCCTGATCAGGACCATGCATGAGTACCAAGAGTTGTCCTGCTTAGTTGGGTCCCTGGAGGCCTTATGTAGGGGGTGGGCTGGATGGAGAGGGGCCCCAGCAGTCCTGTAGTGGTCTCCATGCACTAGGAAGCACTCATGCATCAGGAAGCTTGTTTAGGGATGCCCTGGTCCTCCTGCCCTGTGTCCCTTGCATGCCATCACTCCCGCCTCCAGCTGGACCATGCCCATGACAGGGATCTCCTGTGGGAAGCCTGGTGAGGTTTTCCATGCCCCTCATTTTGGGAAACCTCTGTGTCATGGCACAGCGTGTCCCTGTTTGGGATGAGCAGTGTTGGCTGCCACACTAGAGACTGGAATCCATTTCTAACTGCAAACCTTTGGAGCTGTCATCTGGGACCATCTGTACTTGCTTTAAAGATGTTGGATCTTGCTTTGTTTTCAGACTTTTGATCTCTTTGCAAGCTGAGACTTTATCTGCCTCTTCCAGTTTTAAAATGTATTGGGGTTTGGTTTCAGCTGTGTAAGGCCACTGGTTGCTTTTTGGTCTGCATTTTGGGTTTGGGAGCCAGCTGATGGGTCATCTTTTGGGACATCAGAGTATTTGGGATTATTTTTAGCTTTTAATTGGCAGTGATCTGTACTTGGAGCTGTGTAGTGTCAAGGGCTTTTCTTCCTTGTGCTCTCAAGAAGCTTGCTTTTCTCTTTCATCTGCATGCAGCTGTATTTCTTGCTCACAAAGCACAGAGTACACGGGGAAAACAGCTTCAAGTAACCAGCCCAAAGACTTGTGGAGATAAGGGCTCGCTGTGGTCAAGCCTCCATGGCTGGTAGCAGCATCCTGAGGGTGCTGCCTGGTCCAGAACGCCTGGGCTCTGTTCCAAGAAGCACCATGGACCTGCTCCTGACCTTCACTCCCTGCTCTGGGCTGCTATTTTTGCCTCCTCTTCCCCTCTTTTGTCTTGCCCCGTTTAATTGTAACCTCTTTTGGACAGGAACACAGCGTGGGTAGCAAAGGCCTAGAACAATGTGCCCCAGATGGTGGTGTGCAAGCATTTTATGCTTGCAGATGTGGTCAGGAACTTGCTGAGCCTCAACACTGCAGTCTCCAGGTCTCAGAGACGAGGGCTAGCACCAGAATCACAGCTGCTGCTTCGTTTTACTTAAAACAACAAACCATCCCCAATCCCTTTTTCTCACCCCCTGACTGCAGGGAAAAGCCTGGAGATGTGACTGGAGCAGCCCTGGCATGCTCAGAACTACGGGGCAAGTAGAAAGAACCCAGTGTTGCATCAAACCCAACATGAACCCCTTCGGGTTTCAGCCATTGCTTGGCCATGGGTTTGCCCCTTCACTGTCTGTGGGTCTGTTTTGGGGAGTTGCTGAAGGCACTTGCACTTGGCTGCAGCTCATTTCCCTTTCAGGCTCCCTGCCTTGGAGCACTTGCAGTGCAGACGCTGCAGGACAGCACTCCTTTGGCTGAAGACCTCACTTTGAAATTTCTTCTACCAAATTTCAGGCCAATTTTGTATTTTTTTCCTTATTCATCCCTCTCCCTTCCCTCCAAAGAGAGAAAGAAGTTTTCCTACTCTCATCTTGCATCAGATTTGATACCAGGCCAACAAATCCAGCCTCGAAGGTGCTTTTCTGAGGCTGCTTGCCTCGATGTGACCTTCTGGGTGAGGATTCCTGTTCAAAAATGCAACTATTGATTATCAGGGGCATCTTCCCCATGGTGCTGCTCCCCTGGGCTGGCAGGACAGGGCAGTGTGAGGCCCTGCTGCCCATGCAGAGGCTGCTGTGTTGTGACAAACACCGGTTTTGCAGGGCTGTTCGCTCCAGAGCAGTGGCAGTCCTGGGGTTTTACCAAAGGTTTCTGTTTCTAACTAGGTTGTTCTCAGTTCTAAAGGCCAGAGATCTCTTTATGGCACAGAGTGGAAAACCTGACCAGTCCCTGGATGGTGGGTCCTGCTTTGGTGCTGAGGTGCAGTGAGCTGATGCCTCTCCTGGGTGCTCTTTGGAGGTAGAAATAGATTCCTGCCAGCCCTGAGCTCCCCATGGCTCATCCCGGGGGGAAGCATCGCTCGCCCCAGCCTGACTCAGCCACGGCTTCCTGCTGCTCTGCCCGCCCCGCTTTGGGAAAGCAGGAATTGCATTGCAGGGCTGGGGGCTGTCTGGAACTGGGCTTTGGAGCTGGGAGCTTTGAGCAGAGCTGCTCTCAAAGCTGGGCTTTGCTGGAGAGTCTTGCCTGTGTTCGTCCGGGTGGGGGGAGGACAGTGCAGCCTCCCAGTGCTCACAGGAAACAGGCTTAATTTTCCCATTCTGTTGGGTCTGTGTCTCTTCGTTGTCTGAAATTCCCTTGCAGAGACTGGCCCATAACTCTTGTAAACCAAATAACCCCAAGCGTGGGGGCTGGAACTCCCTGGGCTCTGGCTGCCGGCCGCCTGACTCTATGCAAACAGTCTGGGCCTGAAATCCCCCGGGAAGGAACATAAAGGTCTGATTCAAACCCAAAACGGGATGTGAAGGAACGTGTCCCACGCATCCCGCTGCCTCCCCTTGCCCCGTATGTGGCTGCTGGTTCCCAAAATGCCTGGGGAGAGCTATGCTGTGCCACCTGCTCCGGCAGCTCCTTGCTCCTGCATGTCCTTGCCTGAGGGCGAGAGGTGGGGAAAAGCAGGAGAGGGGTGGGAGGGCATGGCCATGCACCGAACCTGGAGCGGAAACCATTGGGGGAGCAAAGAATGAGCAGGATATCACGTGTGGGCCGTGTGCGCGCAGGGCTGGGGAGAACAAAGCGCAGGGAAGCCCTGCTCCAGAGCTGCTCCCACCCCACTTCCTGCTGGCATGGAACCCAGGCTGCTGCCTGCCCCTCGCTGCCTGGCTCTGGGCAGGCTGGAAGGTTCAGCATGCCTCAATTTCCCTCTGCCAAGATGAACTGGGTGCAGCAGGGTGGTCCCCAGGGGCTGACCTGCTGTGAGTGGCCCTGGAAGACCAGGCTGCTGTGCTCTGGGGTTGCTCCAGAGGTGCTGTGGGGGAAGAAGGGGGCTCCCATCCCACGGGAAGGCCTCGTTCCCCAGTACTTGAACTTTACCTGAGTCTTACAGCCAGCTCTGGGGCAGCAGCACAAGAGGGATGTGGGGCTGTTGGAGTGAGGCCAGAGGAGGCCACGGAGATGCTGCGAGGGCTGGAGCAGCTCTGCTCTGGAGCCAGGCTGAGAGAGCTGGGCTGGGGCAGCCTGGAGAAGAGAAGGCTCCTGAAGGGGAGACCTGAGAGCAGCTCCAGAGCCTGAAGGGGCTGCAGGGAACCTGGAGAGGGGCTTTGGACAAGGGCCTGTAGGGACAGGCCAAGGGGGAATGCCTCAAGCACAGGGCCTCTCCCAACATCTCTGGCACAAAAGGTCCTGGCCCTTCTGCAGCGGAGGCCGATGCTGGGGGCAGTGCTGTGACTCAGCTGGGCACAGCCTCTGCACAAGCAGCATTCAGAATATCCTCTTTTCACTTCGTAGGAAGGGGCACGCCTGGTGTGGTTTGTGTTGTGGTGCAGAGGATTATGTGTGTCTTTTCTTCATCAGGGGCTGTAGTGATAGGACAAGGGGTAATGGGTTACAAGTAAACCAGGTGATGTCCAGGTTAGATACAAGGAAGAAGCTCTTCCCTGTGAGGGTGCTGAGGCGCTGGCACAGGGTGCCCAGAGAAGCTGTGGCTGCCCCATCCCTGGCAGTGTTCAAGGCCAGGTTGGACACAGGGGCTTGGAGCAAGCTGCTCCAGTGGAAGGGGTCCCTGCCTGTGGCAGGGTTTGGAGCTGAATGAGCTTTAAGGTCCCTTCCAGCCCAAACTATTCCATGGTTCGATTTTCCTCTACTCTTGGGGTAGGGGGGGATCAAGTCTGACCAGCAGCAGCTTGGCCCTGAGCAGCTTTGCTGGTACCTCTGAAGGTCCAGGCTGCCATCAGCCCTTCCCCATGGGGACACTGTTCTCCCCACATGACTCTCTGCTGGCTCTAACGTGGTGATGAAGTGTTTCACCTCCTGCCCTGGCCAGATTGTGATTTAGTTGTGCCTGCATCATAGATGTGAGGCCCCCCTGTGATGCTCCTGCTACCCCAGCTTCTCCCACCCCTTGGCTGCAGCATCCCTTCATCATTGTGGGTTACCTGTAACGCAGGGGAGGTGTTGGAGGGGCTCTGGGGGTAGGAGCCTGGAGCCTCCCATTGTCTTCTGCCCCCGTGTTTCCTTGTGCTGATTTTCTCCCTCTCCTCTTACAGCTGGGAGCCCGAGGAGCCGCGCTGGGAGGACCCTCTCCACAGGATGTTCTCCCCACCAAAGACCTCCCTGTAACAGGCGACGATGACAATCCCGGCCGGACCTTGGGAAGCACTAACATTTCAGTAGCCCAGCACCCTTGTGTGGCCGCCTCCCCCGTCTCCTCCACAGCCAGCCCTCCCACTGCTCCCCGGGATGGTGTATTAACCAGGAAGAGCCCTGCTTCTGTCCTCCTCACCCCTCAACTTTCGGCAGCTCTGGGATTTGTATGGCAGCAGCGTAACCGTGGAGAGGCCGGGGTATCACAAACTTATGGATTTTGATAAGAGAGGAGGGAAAGGGGAGCTGGAGGAAGGTAAAAGGATGTCCAAGGCAGGCGGAGGAAGGAGCAGTCATGGAAGCCGGAGTGCTGGAACCAACTCGGGAGTCTTAATGGTGGGTCCCAACTTCCGGGTCGGCAAGAAGATTGGATGCGGCAATTTTGGAGAGCTCCGTCTAGGTGAGAAAGGTCATCTTCTGTTCTCCCTGGGCCCTGGCATCCTGCTCAGGCAGCAGGAGGGTGCCTGTGACCATCAGCACCAAGGGTGTTGACCGGCCATCCAGTGTTGAAGCCTTGCACATCGCAGGTGGCCCCTGCTTCCTTCACGGATTTCCTCAGCCCCTTCATGCTGTGTTCAGTCTTTCAAAGCCTGTCAGATCCAAAGGACCCAATCCAGACATGGTGCCCATCTCCTCCCCATACCTGTTAACTCTTGTGTTTGTCAGGGAGAGCGTTACAGCTCAGTCCTGTCTGTTGGTGGTGGCCTGTGCAGGCCTGGATGTGTATGTCCCGTCCCCCCTCAGTCCAGGAACACTTAGCAAGCAGTGTTTCATGGGATGCTGCTGTGTCCTCACTAGCTGCACCATGTGCCTCGGGAGGTGGGTTCTGCTGGGAAGAGTCAGTGTTTTATCCTGGGTGAACTCTCTGGTTGTTAAAGCTGGGTGTTCAGAGACTCCCCTCACGTTTTATGCAGGTGAAAGAAAGGGCTGAATGAAACCCAGACACCTCCCATGGTCACTTTCCATGCTGATCCAAGTCTGGCAGGTTCAAGCAGACTCTTTGTTCGGAGGGTGGGTAGGTTGCTCCTGTCCCAGGAGGCTTCCAGCAAGCTGTCAACTCTTGGGTTGGCATCAGGCAGCTGGGAGAGGTGGCAGTGCCCAGCAGCGTGGTCAGGATGTCCCCAGGAATGCCCATGGAACATGCCGATGGAGCATTGGCCTTGGCTGTGAGTGCTTTGGGAAGGGGCAGAGGGAGCCTGGGGCAGCAGTTGCCTTGTTGCTCTGTGCTATGTTAAGCAGCACCTTTTGAAGCCCAGCTCGGTGCTCTCCCCACAGGGACATGGTGATCTGGGCAGGGTGTTTGCCTGAGGAGGAGCAGGAGGTGGGGGGCTGCAGGTACTGTATAGAGGGTGGGGAGAGTTTTCCCACCTCGCTGGGCTGCCCCTATCTGCAGGGAGTTAATGGTAGAGCTCTTCCCAGCTGACAGACTGGCTGGTGCCAGGCTGAACTGTCCCGATCCCGAATTCCCTATGGGATCACCACTTAATTGCAGAGCTTGGGAAAACACTGTTTAAAACCCAGCCGAGAGGTTCCCACATTCAGCAGTGGAGGATCTGTTTCTGCCAGTGCTGAAGAGAGACCCAGGGGTTGCTCTAAGTGGGATCAGTTTCAATTGACTCTGAAACAGCTGGGGCCGTGGCTGTTCTCTGATGTGCTCAGTGCTGAGGGTGGCTGGGACCCCTGCCTTGGCCTCCCCCTTGCTTTGTGGGGACAGCACCGAGGTGGACACGAGTCTCCCAGGGGATCTGAGGAGCATCTGCGAAGCTGGCAGTGAGGGCTGCTCAGAGCAGAGCTGCTGCAGGGCTTTGGGAGCAGTGTGCTGTTTGCTCGTGGCTGAAGGGATGAGCTCTCACTCTGGGGCTCTGCAGTGGTCGATTCTTGCTGTGAGAGTTTGTCCTTGCCATCAGCAAGAGAAGCTTCTGATCCCTCACATGGTTTTGCTGCCCTGTTGCACTCTTGTAATGCCTGGCTGTAGCATGGTAAAGGCCTGAGCAAAGGATCTCATCACAGCAGTGAAAGCCACAGCTATGTGGCTTTTCTCCTAAAATCACATCTCTCTTCCTTAGGTGTGCCTCTGAGCTGCATCAGGGCTCAGGAATGCATTCAGCACCTCACAGAAAGGAGGGATTCCTCCAACTGCAGATGAATGGCAAGGGACCAGAGGGATCCTGCTGTGAAGTGGTGGCATGAGCAGGAATGCTCTCCAGCTGTTGCTGGACACCCAGTTTTCCCTTGGGAATGGGATTCCTTGAGGGATTCATTCCCTGAGGAATTCATTCCTCAAGGCAGGCTGGCTGCAAACTGTAGCTCAGTGTTTAAAAGCTCCCACATCTTCTTTGGACATTTGCCTTTCAATAAAATAAAAGGCAGGAGGTGCCTCCTCAGCTCCCAGGGCTCGGGAATGCAGGAAGATGAGGTTGTCTTCCCAAAGCAGGTGGGTGCTGCTCTGTCCTTCAGGTGCCGCCGCTCAGCTGCCCTGGACCAAAACAAGTGTCATCCTAGGGGCAGAGGTGTCCAAAATCAAACGTGGTTTGTGGCCTTTGTGGGTAGCCAGCAGAGGAATGACTTGGGCAGGAGTTCCTGGCTGCCAGAGCCATGCTGAGTTCCTGCCCCTCCATGTTCATCCTGGTCTTGGAATGCTGGGTGATGCACAAGCATAGTGCCAGTCCCTGTCTCCTGGGCAGCACCCACTGCCTTCAGCCCCTGTGGTCCCCCCTGCTCATCTGCTGCCTCCTGGCCAGGGCACAAGGCAGGAGGAAGCTGGTGGCAGCAGGGGTGACTGGAGCATGGCTGGTGGCTCCCATGCCTGCAGCCCAGTGCCTCTGTCAGCTCCCTGTGTCCTCAGGAGTGAGGCTCTGCTCGCAGCAGGGCCTCATGGCGGTTCCTCTGTGGTGCTTTGGGGTGGGCTTGGAGAGGAGGACTCTAACCCAGACACTAATCAGGCAGCCAGGGCGGTGACCAGCATCCTGGCCTGGATCAGCACCAGTGCGGCAGCAGGACCAGGGCAGGGATTGTGCCCCTGTACTGGGCTCTGGTGAGGCCGCATCTTAAATCCTGTGTTCAGCTCTGGGCCCCTCACTGCAAGAGAGACATTGAGGTGCTGGAGCAGGGCCAGAGAAGGGCACTGGAGCTGGTGCAGGGCCTGGAGCCCAAGTGTGATGGGGAATGGCTGAGGGACCTGGGAGGTTCAGATGGAGAAGAGAAGGCTCAGGGGGGACCTGATGGCTCCCTACAAGTGCCTGAGAGGAGGATGGAGCCAGGAGGGGCTGGGCTCTGCTCCCAAGGAGCAAGGGATGGGACAAGAGGCAGCAGGCTTGAGCCCCTCTGGCTGCAGAGCCCATCCCTGGGAGGAGCTGCTCCATTAATATCCCCCATTCATCCCTCTTCCCGTAATCCTGCCACCAACTCTGGCGCTCAGCAGCTGGCTCTGGTGTCAGCCGGCGAGGATTTATTGCTGCTTCAGGTGCAGAGCAGCAGTCAGAGCACATGAAATCTTATGCCAGGAGGAGTTTGTTCCCTGAGCAAATTGCTTGGAGCAGATCCGAGCAGACAGATGCAGCTCCCTCAGCCACGCACACACCCGGCAGTGTGGCTGCAGCTCTGCTGCCCTGCAGGGAACCTGCTGCCTTAACTCCCATCTCCCCGGGGCCCTGAAGGGCACAAGGGGCCCTCAGAGCTATTTCTGCAAACCTCTTCAGTCTTTTAGCCTTTATGGATGTGGGGCAGAAGTTGCACTGATGGGTGTGATACCTTCCTTATGCTCCCTGCTTGGCTGTCCCAGCCTGGGTGAGCAGGATGATGTGCACACCCCACTAGCTCCGCTTTTCTGTAGTTATGGGGATGTGTTGAGTGTTAAGTGCCATGAAGGTGCTGAGCTCTCTTGGAAGTCATTTCTGGATTTTGGGGTGTCCTGGCTGCCCTTGCAGCTCTCCTGGGTGCTTGGAAGCACTTGTCTGACCCTCCCTGCAGCACATTGGTGTCTTCAGCTCCCCCTCATGCATGGGTCTGCTCCTGGCTTCCCTTGCACCCTGGGGTGGGTGGGAGCATCCCAAAGGATTCTCCCGTGGATGTTTGTGCCATCCCTAGGAGTGACCCCACGCCTGGGGAAGGGATTTCCACCTTACTTACTGTGTCTTCAGACCCTTCCTAGCTGCAAAGCCTTGAGCTGCCCCCATGCTCCTGGGGGTCTTTCCTTCCTGCCACCCTCTGCGTGGTCCCAAGGGCAACAGAGCAGCATCCCCAACTCTGGACAGCCCTCCCAGAGTAGGGTGGCCCCTCTGCATGCAGGGCTGGGGCAGGGAGAAACATCAAGCCCAGCCTTGCTCCTGCCTTGGCCAGTCTCATCCCTGCAGGTGTGGATTGGGAAGCTGCCCCCTCCCAGCAGCACTGCCCATCCCAGAGGAATCCATGTACCCCATCTGGGGGTAATTACCAGGCATGTTGCAACTCCCCACAGTGGGCTCCTGCTCTGCCTGGTTCCTTGAGGCCTGTTTATGTGTTGTGGGAGCTGCCGAACCTGTTCAGGATGTTCTGCAGCCCCTGGGGCCTGGGCAGGCTGTGCAGTGGGGTTGATGCAGCAGCTCACTTGCTTTCAATTGCCTTTTTGGTGTCTCCCCCTGCAGGAAAGAACCTCTACACGAACGAATACGTAGCTATCAAATTGGTGAGTGCCTCTGTGCTCGGGGTGGGATGGTCAGGCCGTCTGGGAAGGATTGTTGGTGGTACCCAGGCTGTCGGGGCAGGGTGGGTGGCTGTGAGGAGCTGTGCTCGCTGCAGGAATTGAGGGCAGGTTAAGTAGTGCACATCACTGCACGTGGGGTGATGTGGACCTGGGGCTTTGCTGTGGCCTGTGCCTGCACTCAGCTGGTGCCAGCAGCAGAGAGACCTCCGGGAGAGGGTGATCCCCACTTATACCTACACCCGCTAATGTCTGCCCTAGCACCTGGATCTCTCTGGAGAGGGATGTTGGTCTGGCTCCTGTATGGACCGGTTTTCTCCCATCATCCCATTTTATACCGGTATTTCTCAAGTCCAAATGCCCTTAGTCCAGCTGCTGCCAGCATGTGAAGGAGGTGTCTGGCACCCTGACATCCTGCTCCCTACAACAGCCTTAACTGTTCTCCTTCTCTCCTCCAAGGAACCCATAAAATCCCGGGCCCCCCAGCTGCACCTGGAGTACCGGTTCTACAAACAGCTCGGCAATGCAGGTACGGTGACACTGCAGGGAAAGAGCCTTCCTTTAAATGTGACTCTGCCCCTTTGCTCCCTGGCCTGAGCACCTCCTGCCCATCTGCTCGCCTGGGGGAGGTTGGTTTTACCCAGAGCCACATCTAATCTTTGATCCCTTTTTATTGAGTTCTTTCCCCCCCACCTCCCCCCGCGGCAGGCAGAGGGATGTAGGGATGCAGATGGAGCTGCCTCCTTTGCCCTCCAGCTAAGAGCAGAGCCAGGCTGTATGCAGCTGGGAGGGAGGGCAGTGCAGAGCCATCCTCCCATCTGCAGCCCCCTGCCCCAGCTCCAGCAATGGCATAGCTGTGACAGCATAGCCGTGTTGCCACGCTGCTCAGCCCTGTTGCAAGCCCTGACAGCCCCTGCTCTGTCTCTTGCAGAAGGAATTCCTCAGGTTTACTACTTTGGCCCCTGTGGGAAGTACAATGCCATGGTGTTGGAGCTGCTAGGACCCAGCCTAGAAGATCTCTTTGATCTGTGTGATCGGACCTTCACGCTCAAGACTGTCCTGATGATTGCAATCCAGCTGGTGAGCGCAGCACCTCCACTTCACCCACAGCTCCACACAGCTCATCCCAGCCTGGCCACAGCCCACCCTGGGCTGGCTGGGCAGTCTGGGGACCCCACAGGGAAGGAGATGGGAAGGAGGAATGAACGAGTGCCTGGCAGGCTGCAGGAGACCCTGACTGCTGGCACATCCCAGCCCACCTCGTCCATACCTCACTCTCTCCCTGCTGTAGGAGAGCTCTCCCTCACCCTCATGCAGCACAAATGAGCATCTCTCACTGTGCGTCCAAAATGCAGCCAGACTAAAGTTGTCTCCCCGGGCTGGAGGGTCTGTTGTGCCCATCCTTTCAACCCAGGGTGACAGGAGCAGGGCTGCTGGCTGGGGCTGAGGGTATCAGAAAAGGGTGCAGGGAGGCATGGGGGACACATGGTGCATCTCTGCCATGGTGCTGACGTCTCCTTCTGCCCCTAGATCACACGGAT
This sequence comes from Pezoporus occidentalis, assembly GCF_034315485.1. Classification (NCBI taxonomy): domain Eukaryota; kingdom Metazoa; phylum Chordata; class Aves; order Psittaciformes; family Psittacidae; genus Pezoporus; species Pezoporus occidentalis. The sequence continues at coordinate 42,313 of NW_026915053.1, read as the reverse complement.
GGAGTATGTCCACACCAAAAGCCTGATCTACAGAGACGTCAAGCCAGAGAACTTCCTGGTGGGGCGGCCGGGCAGCAAGCGGCAGCACACCATCCACATCATCGATTTTGGCCTGGCCAAAGAGTATATTGACCCCGAGACCAAAAAACACATCCCTTACCGAGAGCACAAGAGCTTGACAGGGACAGCACGCTACATGAGCATCAACACCCACCTTGGGAAAGGTGTGTGTGGCCAGCCCTGCCTCTTGGGCAAAAGGAGCAAGGAAGGGCACTTGCTGGGGGACAAAATGCCTCTCCTGCTCTTCAGCCTGGGGTGTTGGCAGGGGACTTGGGGTGCTGCAGGGTCTGGCAGGGACAGTGGCTGTAGTGGGAACGTGCCCATGTTTCTCTTTTTCTCTATGCAGAACAAAGCCGCAGGGATGACCTGGAAGCATTAGGGCACATGTTTATGTACTTCCTCCGTGGGAGCCTTCCTTGGCAAGGCCTCAAGGTAACAACCACCCCCCGCTGTCCCTGGGGGTGTGGCTCTGCCCTGGCATGGCCAGCATCGGGGAGTGGGGGGAAGCAGTGGCCCTTGGGGTGTCACAGAGTCAGCATGCAGCCAGATGCAGGGGTTGCTGCTCTGTGCGAGGCCCTTGCTGTGCTGTTCTGAGCTCCGTGCCAGGCCATTGCTGTGCCATGTCCCCCTCTCTGTACCACCCCCTCTCCCATTTTGTGGGCATCCCAACTGCTCTCACAGTGGCTGCCTTGGAACTGCACTCCCTGGTGTTTGTCCTCCAGACCTGCCCTGGGCGAGGGGAATCCCTGGGAATGAGCTCTCGCTATTCCCTGGAGAAGGGGGAGCAAGAAACCATCTATGGTGCCTATGGGGCCATGCCCGGCCCTGATGCTGACCTGCTCCTTGTCTCTGCAGGCTGACACGCTAAAGGAGAGGTATCAGAAGATCGGCGACACCAAAAGAGCCACTCCAGTGGAGGTGCTCTGTGAGAACTTCCCAGGTGAGGGCACCCTGCATGGCCGGGCCCCAGAGCACACACTGGCCTGGCGCCTGCTCCCCCTGCCCCACCTGAGCCCGCTCTGTCCCCGCAGAGGAGATGGCCACGTACCTGCGCTACGTGCGGCGGTTGGATTTCTTCGAGAAGCCTGACTATGACTACCTGCGGAAGCTCTTCACAGACCTGTTCGAGAGGAATGGTTACGTGTTCGACTACGAATACGACTGGGCAGGGAAACCACTGGTGAGTGGGAGGGAGCGGGAGCAGGCAGAGGGTGCTGGGCCCCAGGGTGCCCGGGGAGGTGGGGGGAGATCAGCGTGGTCTGAGGCAGTCGTTGCTGCCACGCACCACTTGGACCCAAGAGGTCAGCTCTGCCAGCAGCCAGCTCCCCAACTGGGGCTGCTGTGCCTAGGGGTTAAAGCTGTGCCACAGAAATAGGAGGCTCCTGGAGCTAAGGGGAACCCAGCCGTTGAGTTGGCACCTTGCTTTCTGTGATGGGCACCCTCCATGAGCTCACTGCAGCCCAATACCAAGCGTGGAGCTGCTGGGGCTGGGGTCAGGCCCTGATTTTGGGATGTTGTGCATGTTTGGCCAGAGGTTGCTCAGCCGAGGGGCACAGGGTGGCGGGTGGACTGCTGTGCTGGGGCTGATGTTGTCCTTGTCCTGTCCCCAGCCCACCCCCATTGGCACGATGCACAGCGAGGTGCAGGTGCAGCCCCCGAACAGAGACAAAGCACAGCCACACACCAAACACCAGGTGAGCAGCGGCGCTGCCCCGTGGGGCACGGGACTGCAGGCGAGCGCAGTGTGGGCTCCTGCCCACCAACCCACAGCACCCAGCGGGGCCTGGAGCATCCTTCTCCCCCCTAGTGCTGTGTGTGGGAGGCCTTCCTTCCTGCAGGAATGGGGTTGGTGGGGGGGACCAGGGCAGTGTTCCTGGGGCCAGGCAGCTGGGCAGAAGCAGGATGAAGCAGCCATGGGAGGCTGTAGCACAGTGGAGAAGCGCCAGGCCTGGGCAAGCTGCAGGGTTTGGCACTGGCTGGTGAGTGAGGGCACAGCACAGGCTGAGCCACCTTGTGTTGAGGACGATGTCCCCAGTGCCGTGTCCTTACGGGAGTAGCTTGTTCTTACCTTCGTGGTGCCACTTTCATCGGTGTGATGAGGACACAGGACAAGGGAGGGCGCTGCCTGGGCCTCGGGGGGATTTGTGGTGCAGCTTGGCAGCGTTTTGCCCCATGCTGGAGAGCAGGGCTGGCTGTGCCCTGGGAACACAGGGAGCAGCCGTGGGCAAGGAGACGGGCAGAGCTGTGCAGGCAGCTCCCTGTCTGCATCAGTGTGGGAAAGGGGCCGGGCTGCCCAGCCCTTCTCTGGTGCTATGCACTGTCCTACCCTGGAGCAAGAAACACGGCTGTGGGACTGCTGCCATCAAGAGCAGAGCCTCATGCGTGTCCCTAGCAGTCCTGTACAGACCTCATCCTCTTGCCTTGAACCTCCATGGGGAGCAGAGCGCCTGGAGCTGAGGGTTCAGCACCCTGTCCTCGTCACCCTAATGGCTCCTGGCCAAGCCTGGGTCAGCTTCCATCACAGCTGGGCTGTGCTTCCATCGGGAGAGGGTGACATCTTCCGAGCAACTCTGTCTCATTCCTGGGAACTTGCTCCCAGTAAGGTCTGCTCTGTGCTCTGCAGCACCCGAGCAACGCCGCGTTCCGTATCCCTTCTTGACAGCCCTGGGAAAAGCACAGCACCAGAACTCCCACAGCGTGGGAGCAGTGTCCAGGCTGGGGGTGCAGGGTCCCCCAGCAGCCGTGGGGCTGTGCCGGGCTCCCTGTGGTGAGGCTTTGGCACTGGGGTGCCCTCGAGGAGCAGAGCTTCGGCCCCGGGATGTTGCGGTCGCAGGGGAGCAGCCGGTGCCACCTCGGCCTGGCTGCATTCCCCCCTGCAGCTCTGCGTGGCGCTGGCTGTGCCCTGAGGGCTGTTTGCCCTCCCTGGCCTGGAGAGGACCCACACAGAGCCCAGCCCCATTGCTGGGGGGTGCGTGTGTGTGTGTGTGTGGACGTGGCAGGGGGGCTGCAGACCCCCAGTGTCGCCGCAGGGACTGTTCCGGGAGTGCCCTCCCCAAACTCGAGCTGCTCCGGTCACGTTTTTGCTTTTGCATGTCTTATTTTTCTCGACTCCCTTTGCCACTCTTCTCCTGCCCTCCTCCCTCCGCCTCTCCCTTCTCTTCCCCCATTCTTCCTCTTTCCTTTTCTTTTCTTTTCTTTTTGTTTCTTTTCATCCTGTTCCTCCTGCCTGGCGCAAGCAGCCGCCCGAGGGGACGGAGGTGTGGGATCCTCAGGCCGGTGGGCAGCCTGCCGAGGAGCCTTTGGGAGCTCACCTGGCAGCCGGCAGGCTCGGGGGGTCCGTCCAGGTACATGCACCACGCGCCGAGGGCAGGGGTGGGCACGGGGTTGGGTGGGGGGGGAGCAGAGCCCAACCTGTGCCTCATGGCTGCCGGCCCTGCCAGGGGAGCAGCCACACGTGCCCGAGGCCTGGCCTGGGCTGCACCATGGGCTGCACCATGGGCTGTAACCCATGGGCTGCACCATGGGCTGCACCGTGGGCTGCACCATGGGCTGCACCGTGGGCTGCACCGTGGGCTGCACCATGGGCTGCACCGTGGGCTGCACCATGGGCTGTAACCATGGGCTGCACCATGGGCGGTAACCATGGGCTGCACCATGGGCTGCACCGTGGGCTGTAACCATGGGCTGCACCATGGGCTGCACCGTGGGCTGCACCATGGGCTGCCCTGGCCCCGAGGCTGGCGCTGCTTCCCAGGGCTCCCTTGTGTGGTTAGAGGTGGATGAAGCGGCGCGAGCAGCAGGGTGGGCATCAGGCTCTGCCTGCCAGCAGTGCCGGACATCATGGGCTCATCCCACCTGGGGACTTCCCTGGGCCTCCGTGGTGGGAGCGATGGCTTCAGGCCCGGCTTCTCCTCCCTTGCCCTGGGCACTCCTCGTCCTCATCTCCCCGCCTCGGTCCTGCGCTCGCGCCGTCAGCCCCGTGCTCGCCGCCACCTCTCGGCCCCTCTCGGGCTGGTGAGGTCCAGCCCATGGGGCTCCGTGCTGGGTCCCCCCCCAGCTGCTTCCTTCGTCTCTGCTTCCTCCCTTGACGCTGCTGCTCGTTCCTGCTGCTCCAGTGGGGCTCTCTTGGTGCTCGGTGCCAGGCACGGGCCCGGCTCCCACTGCTGCCAGGGCAGACCGTGGGTCCAGCTTGTGCTCTGCCCTGCTTCCCCCACCCCACCACGGCATCTGCTCCTGCTCTTCTTGCTCTGCACCCTCCCACCTCATCCTCTGCCTGCGCCCGCGCTGCAGTGGGTCTTGGTGACACAGGGGGGTCTCTGGGCTTCATTCGGGGGGGTTGGATGTGCTGTTGTAGCTTGATGTGCCCCTGCTGGGCACTGCGGCTGTCAGCCTGGCCATGAGTGCGGAGGGGCTGAGCCTCCCTCACCAGCTCTGTGATGCTCCGGTGCATCCCCAGCTTGCCCCTGGCCTTGCCTGGGGGCAGTGGGCACAGGAGGGGGCATTCAAGCAAGTCCCAGGTGCCTTTGCCAGCCCTGTCCTTGCTTTGGTGACTTGGGGTCATCCTGGCACCACACATGGCCCCGCTGCCCCGGCAGGCGGGCAGGAGCTCGGGGCACTGGGCTGAGTCCCACGGGGCCCAGCACTCTTGGGGCTTGGGAGCAAAACTGTGTCTGGATGCTCAACCATGGCAGCTCCTTGGAGCTAGCACAGCTTCAGGACTGTGTCTCTGGGCAGGCTGGAGCCAGCTGCCAGCCTGCCCCTCTCCTGGTAGGTTCATGGGGTCCTGGAGACACAGAGGGCTCAGACCCCTCTGTGCCGTGGGGCTCTTGGGAGCGCACAGCACTGGGGCTGAGCACCTTCCTGCTGCCTGCGTGGGGGGCTCCCTGCTCCTAGCAGGGCCGGGGGGGGGGCCTGTATCTGCCATGGGGCTGGGGATGAGGCTCAGGACCAGCCTGCGCCCCATGGGCTGCCCCACACTGACGCTCGTCTCTCCCCAGGTGATGAGCTCCACCAACGGAGAGCTGAACACGGATGACCCCACGGCAGGACATTCGAACGCGCCCATCACAGCCCCCACCGAGGTGGAGGTGACAGACGATACAAAGTAAGGGCACAGCCCCCGGCCCCTGGGGCTGGGGTGCTCGTGGGGTTGGGGATGGGGTTGGGGATGGGGACGGTTCAGCTGCTGCCCTGTCAGGTCGTGTCCAGAGCAAGCAACCCATGAGGAGTGCCATGGCTGGCGTTGTGTGCTGTGGCCAGCATCTCTCACTGTGACAACCCTGGTGCTCCAGGTCCTGTCTCTCTGCACCCACGGGGCTCACTGAGGGTTTTCTGTCCCCCGCCAGCTCTGCCCTGACCACCGTGTCCCGGCCCAGCCGCTGACGCTGTCCCCAATGTCCCCCCTGTCTCCAGGTGCTGCTGTTTCTTCAAGAGAAGGAAGAGGAAAACCACCAAGCGGCGCAAGTGAGCGGCCGGGCCCGCGGTGGCTCCTCTCCCTCCGGCCGGGGCTGGATCTTGTCCCGCAGAGCCGGTGGCGGCCCCTGGGTTTGGCCGGGGCCGGAGGGGGGGGTCCGAGCCGGCCGGGCTCCCCCAGCGCCCCAGGCGGGGAGCGGGGCCTCCCCGCTCTGCCCTGGCCGGGGGCGGCCCCGGCGCAGCCGCTGCGTTTCCTGCGCCCGGCAAAAAGGAAAGAAAAAAAGAAGAAAAAAAAGAAAAAAAAAAAAAAAAGAAAGAAAAGAAAAGAAAAAAACTTCGTGAATCGCAGCCCCGGCGGCGCCGCGGGGGCTCTCGCTCGCACACGGGGATCAGCCCCGGACTGAGGCGGCGCTGCCGGCGGGCGCAGGCGCGGGGCGAGAGCCGCGGGCGCAGCAGGAGCAGAGCTGGGTTTTTTCTTTTTTTTCCCTTTTTTTCCCCCTTTTTTTTTTTTCTGTTGCTTCTCTGTCTCTTTAAGTTAATTTAAAGTGAGTCTCGGTGCCGAGTGCGGAGTCCTCAGTCTTTGACCGTCAGCTGCAGCGTTCCTCCCTCCTGCTCTTGCTTCTTCTGCCCCCGGGTGTCCCCTCCGCGCTGGGGGCCCGAGCGCTCGGTACGGTGAGAAGCGCCGGGGCCAGGAACCGCGTTTACAAACCACGGCACGATGCACTTTTGTGAGCCCCACGGGCGAGTGCAGGGCCTGTGGGGCTGGGGGGCCACGGCGCCGGGACGTTGGGCACCAGCCTGGCTGACACCGAAGGAACCGGTGAGCAGAGCGCGGAGGAGAAGCGGGAGCCGGCTCAGCCCCAGCGCCGCGGCGGGGCTGGGTGCGCTTCGGCACCAGCGTTGGGTTGTTGGTAGGGGCCGCCGTGGCTGCGGGGCAGCGTCGTCTCGGCCTCTTTGGTGTTACAGAGCCTTTGCCACGTGTCTGCGGGCTGGGGCTGCCCCAGGGTGCCATGGAGGAGGCACAGGGTAAGCGTGGCCCATGGCGAAGGGCGTTGGGGTGGATGGAGCTGCCGCGTGGCTTCGCCTCTGTCCTGCCTGCACCGGGCTGGGGGAAACGGGAGTTTTTCCACCTTTCACATGGACACACATGGACACACACATGGATGCACACAGACACACACGGACACCCCACACGCTCCCCCTGTTCCTCATCACCCCCAGGGCACTGCAGCTTCCCCCCGTGATGGACCCGTGCGCTGTTTGTGTATTGACCATGGCACATTGCCGGGGGTGGGGGCGGGGGGGGGGCACACTTCTCTTTACCAAAACCCTGTTGTTCTGCCCCAAGAGAGGGGCTGAGGCTTTGGGGGGGGGGGTGGGGGGGTGGAATGGGAGGGGATGGGATGGGACCATTCGTGGCTGCTTCAAGATGTTTGTCCAAATTGAGCATCTCTGGGGGAGGTCCCAAGTCAGGGGTTGGGGTCTCCCTGTCCTGGCTGTACATGGGGGCCCTGGGGAGGGCCCCTCTTCCTGAATTCGGGATTGACCCTGGTTTCGGCCTCTCCCAGGGCACAGAGGGGGAGCAGCCCCAGCCCTGGGCCACGGGCAGGGTTTGGCCTCACTTCCCAAGGGGGCAAAGAAGTTGTCAAAATCGCCTTAAATTGTGCCTGGGAACGGATGCTGCCGGAGCAGCCGAGGAGGAGCCTCAGGGCCCTGCAGCGAGGAGCCCCCGGCACTGCGGGGGTACTGAGGGCGCGCGGTCCATCGCGAGTTCAGTTTCTGCTTTGAGACAAAGTGGACAGAAAACGGCGTTTTCGGGGTCTCTGACGCTTCCTGGAAGCCATAGGATTTAGGGGCTTTTTTTTTTTTTTTTATAAAAACCATTAAAAAAATCAAATAAAAAAAAATCAAACCCTACCCGTGCCTCTGTGCCTCATTGCTCAGCGCCGGGCAGGGAGACACCGGCCCAGCACCCCCTTCCCATGGGACCTGGGCCAGCAGCGGGTTCCTCAGCCCCTCCATGGCTGGCTCCAGCTCCCAGCCTTGCTGCAGGGTGAAAATGCATCCCCTCGTTTCTCTCTCATGTGTTGGGGAGACCGAGGCTCCAGCATCTCCCTGCCCATCCCGGCTCTCCCCATGGCTCCCGGTGGAGCTGTTCCCATTTCAAAGCCGGGAAGCTGGTGGGCCCAGGGTGGGCAGTTCCAGCTTCCTTGACCACAGCACCAACGCATCGCAGAGGGACCAGGCTGAGGTCCCACTCTCCCCACCCAGTACATGGATGCTCCCAACAAAGCCTCCAGCCCAGACTCTTGGATGCTTCATAGGAGAGCACTCACAGAGGGGAAGCCGAGGACCCCGTGCCCTTGGTGGCGGTGAAGGACGTGGTTGCCCCCTCCACCTTTCCATTGATGCCCCATCTGCTCCCTTCAATTCGTAAGAACCAACGCTCCCGTAAAGACAACCCGAATGTCTTTATTGATTTCCTATTTACAAATCACAAAGCTGGCCAAAAGCAGAGTGTGAACACGGAACGAGAGCGTCGATACATTCATCAATACAGCACTGGAGCGGGGGCAGGCCCGGCTCCGCTCGGAAGGTGACGTGGTACAACAGGATGGCTCCTACTTCTGGGCACGGGCATGTCCAACACGGAATTACATTCACCTATCTACAGAAGCCAGGATTGCATTGAGCTGCGGAAAAGCCGTTAAGAACAGAAGCTGCTCGGGTGGCGGCGTTCAGTTTGCTCCTCCCCGCCTCAAGCCACCACACCTACCTCATGGGCGACGGCCGGAGGAGGGATTTGGGAAGAGAACCTGCAGCTGTTCCCGGGAAGAGCAAGGCTGCCACATTCCAACGATTCCCACTATTGCCACGTAGGTACAAAAGGCCCCGACGCTGCTCTCGGGTGCCAGCAGCGAAGTTCCCATCACCCTTGGGAAAAGGAGCAGCGCTGAGCATCCCAGAGGACACCTCCCTCTCGCCAAGGAGCGTGCCCGGACCATGAATGCACCTCACAAAGCTCGCATTGCACAGAGGCAGGTTCAATCACGAAGCCATGGACCCATCTGGTTTTCTTCTCTTTTTTTAAGTACTGGCCATATCAAAACCATCCTAAACCCTCGCGCAGGCCCACGACAGACACATCTCCCAGCGCCTTCCTAGAGAACCTAACCCGCTACGGATATCTCTACGAGCTACTGGAGAGGAGGAGCAGGGTGTTCCTGGCAGTGCTGCTGCTGGAGATGGATACCCGGCAGCCACAGGCCACGGGGAGCAGGAGGAGGTGAGCCGGCCCCAGAGAGCACACAGGCACCGAGCTGTCCCTACCAGCAAAGGAGAAGGAGGTTTCAGCTTTGAGCAGCTCAATGCAGGGTAACTGCTGCCCGCTGAGCTCCACAGCGCGTGCCTGGAACCAAGGGGGAGGTTTGTGAAGAGGAACCTCAGCTCTAAGGCAGCACCAGCCCCACAGCGTGCACTTGGGAAGGCTCCGGCCGTGCTGCGAAGCAACACTTCAGTGACAGCTCCTTCTGCAGCAGAGGGCACAGCCTCGTGGTCCTCAAGGCTGGGCAAGGGCAAGGGCAAGGACAAGTCCCCCACCTCCCTCCCAGCAGGACAGCACAGCCCTGCTCAGCCACAGGTGTACCTGCTGGGGGGGGAAAGCAACCACAAACAGCAGCTCAGAAGGGGCATCTTCGAGATGACCAAGCTCTGGGGCCTAAGGCCAGGCAACATCTGGAACTGCCCCCTCCTCCTGTGCCTGGCCAACCGTTGGGCTGCGCAAGCACACACAGGCAAAGAGAAAATCCTTAATGTTTTCCTAGCTGCTCCATAAAACCCTGTCCCTCTGCTGTGTTACCAGCGAAGGGGCAGTGGCACATCGAGCCTCTCTGCCTGCTGCGCATCCGACGTGGCCCAGGGCAGGTTTAACCATGCTCGCAACAGAGAGAAACTGCATTGAAACGTGCATGAGAGCAGCAGCAATCACAGAAACAGGGGCAGGGCAGGCAGCTCCCCTGCTCCAACCGACAAACCCGGCCCTACCTGCGAAGGACTCGGCACAGTAACAATTACTGTGGGCACCCTGGGGTGTCCGAGGCTCACCCCTTGTTCGGAACGTGCTGTGGAGCTGGGAGGAAGCGCCCCCAGGACCCAGCCTGCACCCAGGGCAGGGCCAAGCCCCGTCCCTGCTCCGCCAGGAGCTCCACTCACCGTCCCCAGGAGCAAGGATTGTCACAGAGCAGGGAGAGGAGCACGAGGAGGCCGCAGTCTCTCCAGTTCTGAGGTCTCCCTCAAGACCCTGTAGTGCTGGAACAGCGAAGCCTCGGGGAAAAAGCCACTTCCCGAAACGTCCTGCGTGCGTGCGGCGGCTGGCGGGACGAGGATGGGGCCACCCAGCCCTCGAGCGTGTCTTTCTGCAGGGTTATCTCCTCACAGCAAGTCTCACCACAACCAGAGCCACTCGTTTCCATGCTTCTGACCGGTGGAAAAGCATCTACATTCGTTACAGTCCGAAAAACGCACGTTGTTAGATAGGGTTAACCAGGAAAGTGAAGAATGACTAGCCACGGACACCTACAAATGGTACTGGGGTACCAGTTAGTCTGGTACGTGATAGCAGCAGAATCACTAGCACAAGGCAAAACATGAGCTTTGAAATGATTTTACTGAGACCTTTGGCTAGTGTGGCTCCAATTGGTGTGGGCAAACTCAGCCAGGAATTTAGTTTGGAAGGTCACGGGGAAGAGGAGAGAGGAGTCCGGCGCCAGCTCCGCAGCTGCACTATGTGTAGAAGATGATCTCTGGGATTTGTCCATCCTCCACGGAGGTGCCGTTGTTGTTCCCAGCCGCGTAGCAGAACGTGAAACAGGTCTTGGCTCCCGTCGTCGGCGATTCGTGGATCACCTTGCGCAGTCCTTTGGTGCCATAGTGGGAATCTGGACCCTGTGATGGGTGCAGAAGACCCAACAGATGAGGCAGGAGCACCCGAGAGGTTTGGCCTCACAGCCTGGCCCAAAGCACCCAGCCGGGGAGGTCTCAGCACCTCCCTCTTCTAACCTGGCTCCTGCACCCCAGGGATTTGGGGCAAAGTTCTCATCTCGCTCAGAACGTGCCACTACACTGAACCGGATCTCAACAGTTAAATATTGACTTCTTAAGGCCACTGCAGGCAGGCCCTGGCTTACAGACCTGCAGCACCGACGGCGTGTCTGTAACACAGAAACAACCCCAGTGCTTCAGCACTAACACAGCCCTGTTCACCGTGGGGCAAGTTCAAAACCACCTCTGGGTGCTGCTGGGGAACATGCTCCTGACACCACGACACAGCAAAGGGTTACAGAGCAGACCTTTGAGAACCACAGAATGGGCTGGGTTGGAAGGGACCTTAAAGCTCACCCAGCTCCAACCCCTGCCATGGGCAGGGACCCCTTCCACTAGAGCAGCTTGCTCCAAGCCCCTGTGTCCAACCTGGCTTTGAACACTGCCAGGGATGGGGCAGCCACAGCTTACACATTAGGGCCTTGAAAATCATAGAGCAAGAGCCCTGTTGAACGACAGAGCCTGCTCTCACTCACTCCCACCTTGTCTCTTGAACCCACAGGCCCCAGTGCAGTACCTTTAGAGTAGCACATGCTGTGTAGTTGACGTTGGGTAGAATCTCAACAGGCTCCTTGAACATGACCCGGAAGGTGTTTGATGATCCATCACAGCTGAACCCCGTGTCGTTCTGCCCCAGCACCGTGTTGCTGTCAGTGTGGATGATCTGTAAGACACGTGTTAACCTTTAATCTGCAGTGAGTTGAATGCTGCCCTGCACCAGTGCGCAGGTGTGCTGCCCTGAACAGGACTGAATCTGAGGGGCTCAACAGTCTGACCAGCCCCAGACAGCACAAGACAATCTCTCCTTACCCCGAAGCCTCCCCGAGGACTACAGGCTGACATTCTGGGCTTAGATCTTCCCTTGCTTTGCTCCTCCAAAAGCTCAAGGGGCAGCAGAATGAGACCCTGACTATCAAATAAAAGTTAACAAGCCCGGTGTGTCAGCACATCAGCCTTGCTGTGCTGGGATAACTTCCCTGGAGACCGTTCTTCTCCAGTGATCCAGACTGGGGTCACGGATGCACATCCAGGTCAAGGCACACAAGATAAGCTGCCCCAGTCTTTGAACAAGACCATGATGGACTTTGGAGAACCGAGCCTCTCTCAGTCCTACTCAGCATCCCAAACAGGATGCTGATGACATAAGGCTGCTTGTCAGCACTGTACAGGCCCAGCACAGACATAGCAATTGCTTCCTTCTCTTCCCTTGTTGAATTGTAGCTGCTCCACTCAATGTGTACAGCTCAGACCAAAAGACAGTCCAAGGACTATTGCAGCACCCAGCTCTGCTGCAGCACCTGCAGGGCAGGCTTGGCCTGGCCTGCTCAGTGTGGGAAAGCACAGAGCTGCTTCTGAGCTCGTGTCACAGCTCTCAGAGATGTATGTTCACAGGACAGCAAGCGGGCTTGGGGAGATGCTGCAGTGACGCATGCAAGGGAAGGCTGTAACGTGGAGAGCAATAATCCCTCTTATCCCCAGTGCCCCAGCTGGCCCTCACTACATCTGCCAGCCACCCAATCTAGGAAACAAAGACAAGATGCTGCATATGCACTACAAAGTGTAAATGAGTCCCTCCAGCAGAGAACAGAGCATTACCTGTATATTTACTTGGTAATCCGTTGGCCCATGTATGGATCCGTATAATCCAAACCCAACTACAAATATCCTTTTGTTTACAGAGAACCTGCAGGAACAGAGCAGGGAAGTCAGACCAACTGCCGCTCCTGCACTGGTTTTGTACAAGGATGATGCACACGTATCAAACATACTACAGTTTAAAGTGCAACTCTTCCTAATACCCAAAATCCTCTCCAGAAACCACAACCTGCAAGCTCACACCTCTGACTGCCCTAATGGGCTGGCAGCAATTTTGTTTGCTCATGTACGACACGAAGGTGCACAATCCCATCGCTGACTCCACAGTCCAGGCTCAGAAAGCATGTCAAGGTTGTGGTTCAACATCAGCATCCAAAAGCCCCAGGCAGGCAGAGGCAGGGTGCCCTGCAGTGTGGAGCCCTCACAGTAACAGCAGGCTTTCCAGCAAGGTAACAGCAAAGACCATATGAAGTGTCATTAGATACTTCACTGCTGAGCACTGGAAGAGAATTGTTAATGTGCTTCTATTTGCTGCATATAGCTGCACTCAAGATTAAAGAGTAGAAAATAAGATTCAACAGCTCCTGAATGCAGGAATCCCTCCTGCCTCAGGCAGCAAAGGGAAGGATATTCACCCCAATGCCCTACTACAGCTCCATCTTCTCAGGCAGCAGAAAGCCTCAGCGCCTGCCGAACAGCCAACACAATTTCTTCACCCAGCCACCAACTCTTTGAGTCCTGCATGTTTCAAGACCAAACTGCAGCAGGCCAGAAGTCACTGCTCTGCAACCGGCGTGAGCTATTCAGCGCTGACACAGCACACAAGCCTTGCTGAAGGCTGACCCTGGTGCTAACAGCAGTTGAAATCAGAGTCGAGTACAAGCTCCAAAAGGTCTCTGAGCATTAGATCTGAGAGCAGTAAGTCTTTGGAGGTAGCAGCTCTTCCAATTACTATCTCCCATAAAGGGATGAAGGGATCAGAAGATCCAACCAACAGCTGTATTGATGTGCACGAGAACCACTGATGAAAAAGGCTTATAAATCTTAAAGACCATATTAAAGCAAGTTCCCCTTCTACCTAAGACAAAGATGAATCAGGAAATAGCCCAGGCTGATTACCTCCAGTCTTGCTCTAACCACCTGGCCACACAAGGCCTGCAGGCTTCCATTTCCCACACCACACCTCCACGTCTCTTGTCATCATGACCAGGCTTTGCTGTTTCTCTATGAGCTTAGGTCTACACAAACTAGATATTAGCAGAAAAGCAGGCACAGCAAGCATTTTACCCTCATCCCTCCCTCAAATAGGCAAGATTAAGGGGCTTCAACAAGCCACGTTTACACTTACAACCTGATGGAACACTGGTTAGTGGACATACTCAGGCGCAGGAGGAAGCCACAAGCTGCGTGGTGACTCCAACCACTACGTGCCCATGCAGCTGCAGGAAGCCACTTGAAAAGGAGAGAAATCACCCCCCCAAGAGTCCTGTGCTGCCACATTTTATGGAAACCTTTGCCAATACGGAAGCCAAGTGGCAGCCTGCAGCTGCACATGCAGGTTAATGCATCAGGAGATGCTTTTGCCCAGCAACGCTTTCCCTTCAGGGTTTATATGGTGGAAGTCAAGGTCGCGCACGTAACCTTGCGGGTTTTAGGGCTAAAGCAGGCTCAAAGCTCAGTAAACACGAATCTATCGGCAGCAGAATGAGCAGAGAAGCTGACCTTATCCTGTCACTAGTCCCACTGTACCCCCAGCGGCTCTCCACCTGCTGGAAACGGCTGATGCTGCACTCCTTCCCCCGCAGGCAGCAGCGCGGCCGGTCGATGAACTCCACCCGGGGCTTTGGGTTCACTGTGAAGTGGAGGAACAGGCTCACCACTTCCCGGTCCGTGAGGATTCCCGACTGGGCAGGCCCTGCAAAGGAGCGTGGAAGCAGGGAGACCGTCAGAAACCAGAAGGGAGCCTTTGGGGATTTACATGGAGAGGCAAACGTGACTTGCAGTTAAGAGCGGGTCACGCCAGCACCGCACACGGGATCTCGGGGCTGTGTCGGGAAGTTCAACCCCAGACAGAAAAGTGCTGCTGAGTTTTATGGGCTGCAGAGTCCCTGCACGGGGCACGTTCGTGACACAGACTCAAGGTGCAGCTCTGCAGAGCTGAACTGCATTTGGCTAAGAGGACTGATGTAAAAACCTGAAGCAGGCAGCTAATCCTTCCCGCGCTCACTCAGGAGATGGTAATGCTGGGGAGACAGGGGTTTTCACACATCTACACGGGTATTTTATAACATTACTGATAAGACATCATGAAAGCCCACGAGGGGAAGTGGGAGGAAACGTCACCATCAAGTGCTTTTCAGTCAAGATAAAGGTGGTTCAGCTCACACCCCACTCCGATTCCCTCCTTCCCTTGGGCATTTAAACCCTGCTTTGTGTTGGTTTAGAAATGATATCCTTATTGTAGAATCTAGGGGGAAATGCTAGTGACTTCAGCAAGAACTGAAAAGCATTCTCATCTTTTTTTGCCAGGAACCAGATGGGTTTTTTCCAAAGTGATGCTAAATTCAAGCTTTGGAAACTACTTCAAAGACTTTCAAAAGTGGAACCAGCTAAAAAATCAGCCCTCAGCAGAAGAGTCAAAAGCTGCTCTGCACCTCTGTTTGCAAGAGGCTTTTAACAGAAGCTGCTGCATACTGGAGAAACAATAGCATTAAGGGCTCTTTAATGTGGGAAGCCAATGCCTGCCTACTGGTTGGTCCAAAACTTTCAGCACATGTTATGCAGACATAATGTGGCCCAAGGCTGCAATAGGTAGAGATGAAAGGATTTCAGGAAGTCGACTGTTAACAGATAAATGAGCTTATGGATCCTTTGCTCAGCAAAAATGAGCCCTCATTGATCATGTCTAAACTCATCCTACGGTGCTGGGATTCAACCCTCAAATGGTTCAAATTACTTGCTCCGAGGGAAGGGAGCAACACATTTGCCAGTTAAAACATCCCCATGCAAAACTCCATGTTCAGTTCCAGGCTACACAACGAAGCGGTGAAACCACTGCCTGGAAAAAGCCTTCTTCTTTTCAGAGTCACTCAGCAAAAGGGGAAAGCTGAAGCAATTCCAAGGCAGTCCCTTGTTGAAGGAAGAGCTGACCGGCGCAGCCTCGCAGGTTTGGGGTTTCTTTTGCTCATCTTTTTTTAGGTTGAAGTGGAGAAAACCTCCTCAAAGCAAGAGGACTAACCAAAGATCCAAGCTGAACTGACAGCATGGGGAGGGGTACTGACATTCCCAGCTCAAAGGCATCAACCCAAATATGCCCAAATTAACAGGTTCCTCCCATAAGATACGGGAGATTGAGATGAGCTCTTAGGCAGAAGCTCTTCCCTGTGAGGGTGCTGAGGCACAGGGTGCCCAGAGAAGCTGTGGCTGCCCCATCCCTGGCAGTGCTCAAGGCCAGGTTGGACACAGGGGCTTGGAGCAAGCTGCTAACAGACTGAAGAACACCTTCAGCTCAAAGAACATTTTGGGAGTTCTTTCTGTTATGGGACTCTTCTCTGAACAGCAGCAGCCACATGAGGCCAACCACCCTTGGACTACAGGTGGCAGCAGACAGAGGATGGGGAGAAACAGCCTCATTTCTCTTTGGGAGCATGCTACAACCAACACCAATTATTTGCAACTCCATTAGCTTTGTGTAGTTTAAATGCTTGGAACAGTTACAAGGGAAAGCACCTGAACACATTTAGATCTTTGCTCTGGGATGAATAAGAAAGTAACCACCTAAAAACATACAGTGAGCCCAAAGCCAGCTATGATCCGACTTGCTCCTCGCTGATGGAACAGCAGTCTTTAAAACAAGGGTGAATGAGCATGGATGCAAACAGCATTTACACAGGTGATTTAGAGGATCAGTGGGAATGGGGACAACCTCAAATCATTTCAGGACACACAGAGAAAAGCCACTGTCATATATGTGACTCTGCAGCTCACGGAAAGCAAAGACCAGGGTTGCCAGAAACACCTTTGTTCAGTTACCTGCTGCAAACTCCTCAATAGTCATCAATGGGAAGCGGATAAGAGAAAGTGCTTTGCCCAGAACTTTCCGCTTGTTCTCTGGCATCACCTGAAGCTGCTGCCGTTGACACTCGGCCTCCGACCAGCGAACCACTGCGTTAAACAAACGAACCTCCCGGATCCCCAGGGTATCCCTCTCCAGCACCGCAACCAGGGTGTCTGCAAGGCAGGACAGACAGGGACAACTTCAGGCACCATCCCAAATCACCCCTTTCGACCTAGCCACAGTTACCCTAGGTGCAGCCGAGGTAAGTAGAAGAGAAGCAACTGAAAAACCTCTGAGGAAGATTTATCTGCATATTCCATAAGCAAGTAACTCGCTGGAGCAGCAAACAGTGTTCATTTCATTGGCATATTAATGGAAGTGAGGTAGAATGAACTGCAACTCACTTGACATCAAATCTGGATGAAGCGAGCAGCATGAAAGCCAGAAGGTTACCCGTGCCTCACCTCCAAAGTCCATCTCATTAAAGAGGGTTAAAGTCTACATTTTAATGTTTATTCAGGGTGCCCAGCAAGTCTGGAAACTGCATGTGATCATTAAAATAGCCAGTTCTTCCTTCCAAAAACTCAACACCCTTTTAGCTCCAAAACCTGACTCAGGGAGCAATGCCAACTCCACAAAAGAAGGTGAGTTACACCCACCCCAAACCTGCCAACATCAACAGAGGAAATGGGCTTTGTATCATGCCCAGAAACTCAAGCTGCACCAAAGCACGCAGATCCCAGGATATTTCTGCAAGCCAGCATGCTCTTTTGCAAACGCCTTGTCTTGAGCCACTTAGTGCCAGAGACTGTTCCTTCAACAGATTGCTCCAGAACAGCAAAGCCACAAAAGAGAAGAGCCAAGTATTAGCCTGTAATAACTTGAGAGGAAAGCATGTAAAGGGAGGAGGGAGAAAAGCTTACCCAGATCAATGTCTGTAAACCCCTCCGCATTGATGGCATCCGACGTGTTCTTGTCTATGTTCTCCAGGCAAAGGCTGGCCAGCTGAGGCTCATCAAAGAGTCTTGCCTAGTAATGAAGAAGCAGTCGTTATCACAAAAGGTATTTTAAAGTTTACACGAAGTAAGGACCCCCCCTTCTCTCCCAGAGCCTGTCTTCATTAGCAATACCATGCCTGACTGCATCAGGAATTCACTGGCCTGCAGCTGTCTTTCACAAGCAGTTAAACATGACACAGCAAACACTAGATAAAGCTGTGTTTGGCATCAGTTCTGGTTTAGCTGTGCAGGTCTTCAGGCACGTCTTTCTTCTAACATCACAGCAGTTAAGGCAGCTAAAGTGCTTTCTAGCACCATACTGACCATGGCAGCTGAGCATGGGTAGCTTTTACTACATCATTTTTTATATTTAGAAGAAAGCTTTGCCCAGGGACTCCAGGCATGCTCCCTCTAGGAACATGCAGAAACAGCTTATTCTGTAAGGACATGGTCACACTGGTCTCATGCATTAACAGGCACACTGTTTGTATCCAAGGGAGATGTGCAAAACCCCACGGGGCACACAGCCTGCTCTGTGCATTGGAACGTTTTGCACAGAAACAGCTACTCTCATCTGGTTACCTTAAAGAATTCCCCCCAGAACAGGTTACTATTCCAAACAAAGCCTGCACACAGCTTGGAGAGTTGCTCAGAATCTCTCTACCCAACTCAAGTGCAGTCACGTAACGATTGCACTACCACTTCATGCCCTCCTGGAGCGCCAAGACATGGTGCAGTGTAACGTGGAACTACTTTGAGGACTTGATCCTAGTACTTCAAGTCAAATAAAATCCCAGCCTAATGGCAGCAAACAAGGGAAGAGCTCAGCAGCGACTGCTTCAGGCCACCTCTGCTTCAGGTTCTGTGAGGCACTGCCACCGATGCAGTAACTACAGTCAGAGCCTGAAAGATGCTTGTACTGTTGACGAGGAGGATAAAAGCCAGCAGACACGTATGCTGGGCTAGGCAAGACACCGCTTCAGAGCCAGACCACCCGAGTGCCCTGGTCCCCAAGTCAGGGCAGCTGTGAAAACTCTGCCAGGTTTAACATCAGAGATCAGGGCAGCTTTCCTGAGCTGGCAGATCCTCCAGAGCTAGTCCCTATTTCCTAAAGGAATGAAAGCCACACACACAAGGCCGATTTGCTTCTCGTTCCTACACCACCCAGAACAGGGTGCCCCTGGCAATGCTAAAGCACCGCAACACACCGGTGACAGCACTGTGGTACATCATCAGCTGCCAGCAGAGAGGGTGGCAGGGATCAGAAAGAAAAGAGGGGTTTGGAAAGGGGCAGGGTAGTGATGCACATGTAATCAACCTGCATGCAAAGTCTCATCTTCTCCAAAATAAGTAATAAACACTGGCATGTACTTTGCTGCTTAAAGAAGTCGAATAGAAGGTGGAGGAGTCCTGCACTCACAGACTGGACCATCACAGGCAAGGATGTGCAACTGGCCTCATAAAAAGTCCAAAAACCACAGCTGCACTGAAACGCCAGGTCTGCATGCCTTCAGTAAGGCAGAAGGGTGAGCTGGAACAGGCTGAGGAAGAAATCACTTTGCTCCTCTCCTAAGAAAATAACCCAAAGCACTCATGAAGCTAATTTTCTTTCACCCCCATTTCAAGGAAACTATTGCAAAAAAGCCCTTTAAGCCTGTCTGACCAGCTAGATGCAGCAAGCTTTGCACAAAGAAAGCTTATCAACACCAGTCCCGAATCTGAACACATGAACATCCTCTCATTCCACTTTTCTTCTTGGCAGATGAAAGATTTCCACCCAGTTCATTTCTTCCCCAGCTCACACTCTGGAAGGAATTGCCTGCCACACCGAAACAGAAAGCAGATCTGAAACAGCAGCAGCATTTGCTGCCCATCAGCACTGAAAACCCACAAGGAAGACTTCAGAACGACACAGAACTGCTCCATTTTGAATCCTCATCTCCGTAACACTTACAAAAGCTCTGGTCTCTTATTGGGATGGACCCTGCTCAAGGGACTCACACTCACCTGTGTTAACAGCATAAACGCGTTGTCTGCGCGGAGGTTTTTTTTAAGGAACTCCACACAGTGAGCTTCCAGGGCTGGAACTGCATATTTTTTAGCTGTGTAAAGCGTTGTCATAACAGTCTCTGGTCCGATCTGAACTTCGTCTGAATAAAGAAATCTGAAAACATTCAAACAAACATTGCTCTGGTGAAGCCAAGAAGATAACAGGGTAAAAACACCTTGCGATTCATAAACAGCATGTTTGTGCTTCTGCCCATCATCCTGACCCCGTTTCCTGCACTTGAGAGATGGAAATGTTCTCACAGCCTTTCCACTGACTCTGCTTTACCAAGGGGAAGCTTTCTGTTTTAAATAAACACCCTTTCCAGTGTAACTTTCAATGAATGAATAGCTGGGGGATCTGCTGCAGCATCTTGGACTGCCCAGCATCCCACAGCCAGCAAGCTGCTTAGGCTGCCACTCAGGCTAGGCCAACAGCCTCTGGCCAAGCATCCCCCTTAAAATTAATGGGTTTGGCTGTTCATTTAGACTAAACAGGACAAAAATTCAATCCTGCTGCTTGAGGAGACAAGCTGGTTTACGTACTAATTCAACAATGATCAAAAGCACCCAGACATTCACTGCCAATGAGGTGTTTTCTCCATGCCCCACTTTCTCATCCCCTCACTTTATTGTGAACTGCTCCATTTCATTATCCAGATGTTCACTTACAGCATGCCATCAAACTTCAGCATAAAGCAAGAGTTAACTGCAATGCAAACACAAGGACGGCCACGCTGCAAGCAAAGCATCGGCCTTCTCCCGTTAGGCCAAAACAAGGAAGTACATTCATACTGCATGGAAAAACAAAGGTCTTCATAGGAAGCCTGAGCAAGCCTCCTCATACCCAAGCATGCTGATGAGAGACAACAGGACTCGACAGGCTGGGTTCAGTAAAAGCAGTTACACACTTGATGTCAGTCCCAATGCCATGCAGAGTTTTTGTTTAGTGTTTTTCCTCTAACCAGTTGAGCATTTGCCAATCAGGATCTGAAAGGCAGGAAGCACAGTGTGTTAGCTATGCTTGGCATTCCTATTCCATGGGATATTTTGGAACTCCCTGCCATTTCTCCTCCTAGATTCCTCTGAAGGGGGCACAGCAACACAGTGAGCAGCTGCTGTTCCTGGAGGCTTCAGGCAGCAGAAGGGCTCTTCCATGAGGATGCCAGGCAGTGTTCCTGTCTGGAGGGACTTGCTGCAGAGCAGCAGTGGAGCTCCTGGTCTCCTAGCTACAGAGGGCCAGGATGCAACTCAGGGAAGCATAAACAGAGGGATGCAGAGGCAGGGAAGTGCTCTCATTGCTGCTGAAAGCAGCTTTTGTGCTGCTCCAGAGCATCTGTTAATAACAGCATCAATCACAGGCTCATGAATGTATCCTGCATACATCCCTTTCGCCAGTCCTGTTTTCACCAAGTAATCCTGTTTATTACAAGACTAAAAAGGACACAGTTGCTGTAAAACAACCACTTCTATTTACTGCAGTGACTATGTCAGTGTTGATTTTCACGACAGTGCAAACAGCGTGTCCTGAGGGATAGCAGGAGAGGCTCAAACTGTGGGAAAATGCAGTATCAATTTAAAAGATTTGGATTATAACCCCAGGGAATCAAAACTATTCTTTGGGTTATGAAAATAAGAACAACAAAAAAAAGCATCTCCTGCACAAATTCAGCAGACCTCTTAAAGCCCACCAACACAACGACAATCTAGTGCCCAGAAGGGACCTTCTGCTGACCATTCAGGATGGGCACTTTGTCCCTTGATGAGCTCCTAATCCTACAGCACTAGGCCATGGCTTGGACCAAGTCCAGAGACATATGTAAGGATCAGCTGCCATTTCAGATCAGTGAGACTGTTTTCACTCTGGGAAAAGTTCATACCATGTACTTGGTATGCTTCCTACTGGAACGCAGCACCCAAACTTCCTTTGGCACATTTAAGCTTTGAGCATTTTAAAAGTGACAGCTTGATTCCAGATTTAAGCATCCAGGATATCACTGGACCATGTGCACAGCTACTGCAGCATGACTACTTGCATGACTGCAAGCTTTAGAGGCACTGTGATAATCCACACACATTTTCTCCTGTACAAAATAGAAACATTTCTGCTGAAATCCACCCAAATGCACCATTTTCATCTTCTCAGGTGCTTCGCTACGTAAAACAGATCTCTTCCAAGATCACACTGCTTATCCAAGTGCTGAAAACTCAGCACTGGCAGGGAAACACCATGACTGCCTCAAATTCACTCGATATTTTAGCCTAAGTTTTAAAGCTAGATGCTAACTCTGCACTCCAGAGATCTACCTGGCTGGTAGAGAGTCAGATACCAATTACAGGGATTCCCCAAGTGCTGGTGTCTGGTTGAAAACGAGCCAAAGGCGAGGGGGCTCCCTATTATTTCTGCCTTTTCATCCTGGAGAAGATCAATTTTTACATCTTCTAAGCTAGCACAGTCATGACCAAAGCGCTTCCTGAAGGTAAAGCAAAAAGCGTGCCAAAGCTATATATAGTCAGTGCTCCCAAGAGGAAGCGAGAGGGGAACATGTCAAGAGCACACAGGATTGGAAACCCCTGGAAGTAGGTTACAGAAATCCTATAGAGAGGGGACAATGACTTTTCAGCACACATTCAGGATCGCTGTGGGATGTTATAGAGCACCAGCGGAGCTTAAAGAAATCGCTGAATAGGATGTTATGGCCCCTTCCTCCTCCTGCCCCCAGCACGAGGACTTACAACACAGGCTGTAAATGTAAATTCAAAACCAGCTCTTCAAAAGAGGAGTAAAACACACAAAAGGGGAGATACCACACAGAGTGGCTGACACTGATTCCATCCCCTTACTTACCTTTTATAACTTGCTCATTTGCCCATAACCTAAATGATCTCCCAGTATTGGCAACTTAAAAGAGATTTAAGAGGAATACTTTTCCCCACTTCTCTCAAACAGCATTTGGATCACATCAAACCGATGCATGAAGGAGAGTTTAAGAGAATGCCTGAACAGGTGAGGACCAGCTTAACTGCAAGGGCCAGCATGTGCACTGGCTAACCAGAACACCTCCCTGTTGCTGCACCTGTGTGGTGCAACTATATATAACTATATATTCACACAATTATATACTTATAGTTTAGTCTTTCCATACTGCAGATCAAGGGCAGGAGGACATATTCATTTCACTATTGCTAAGCCAAACCATGGAGCAAGTCAGGTATTTATCTGCAGTAGCTATTCAGTCTAGAGCACCCAGGAAAAGAGGGATTTAACAGCAGCATTTAAACACCTCAGAGCAGAACAACAAAGAGGGATTTCATCTGGAAACGTAACGCTCACCGTTCTACAAAAGAGACCACTGCTTTCATTAAAAATGCCTTTTTCTACAGTAAATCTGTTCCTTCCAGTTATACCGGATGTTAGAAGCTTACTTCAGCAGAGCGAGGAAGGCAGCAGGCTCCACGTCAGGCAGCTCAATCTCTGTAGAAGTCGTGGCCATTCCACCATTGAACATCGCATCGAAGACTGCGCTGCCCACGGCCAGCACAAACCTACCATCAAAAAACAGGCAAAAAAGCTTGATGTTAAATCATATCCACTTCCCCCCCAGAAATCCCAGGCTGGCTGCTATTCCCTAAGGCCACCCTCAGGGAAAGCAAATCGTTCCTAGCGTTAAAAGCAAAGATGTTTTGCAACAGAAGGGAGTGTCAGGGTTTCTGTTCATTTGCTGCAAGAATACCAAAGCTGCAACTTCATCCTGAGCCCTGTCCCTGCATGCAGCACAGGAATGGCTCCCCAAAGACAGGAGTTTGTGCGTCATGGAACACAATACATGTGGCTGCTTTGCAGAGCACCTCTAAGAGCCTACGGATCATTCGTGAGGTTGGGAAGCTACGAAACACAAGGAAGTTAAGGAATCCAAGTTCTTCCAGTGAACAGGGCCCAAGTCTTGGTGCAATTCCCCCCAGTTATGGAGTGAAAACACTGATGGAAAATTTGTCACTACACACTACCCATCCCTCTCCTTTCTCCCCGGACAAGGAAGACATCCTCGGCGACAGCAAGCTCTCAAACCCTGCCAACGGCACTGGGAGCTGTGGACACCAGCACCTCCTGCAGCACCCAGCACTGGAGCTGCCTTCCCCAGGCACACTGCTGTCTGCTTCCATGCAAACCCTGCTCCGGGCTGAGCCTAGGAGGCAGAGGAAACCTCACACGAAGTAAACTAACACCGTTAGGTGCACACCAACCCTGCTGCGCGTTTGGCTGGTAACCAGCAAGAGGCATTATCAGCCCGACAGGAACAGGAAGCAAGAATTCCCACAAACCAGGTCTGAGACCAAAAAGAATATCCCAGTGCTCCCATGTAAACAAGATTATTTCCCCTGCTGATAAACACCAACCCCTATTTTAGGAGCAGCACAGGCACAGACCAGGCTGCTCAGAGGCCCGTGTACATTTAAGCTGCTGTACCTGCCTTATGGCTCAGAAAAGCCATTTGGAGACCTTCCATTGATTGAAAACACAGAGGCAAGTTCTTCCCCATAAAGCCACCTTGTTCCTGGGGTCTGCAATCAAGCAGCTCCTTGAAGTTCAGGACAGGCCACAAAGGTCACAGCTCAGCAGTGTGGGCCAGCCCAGGAGACGAGGCTACCAAAGCGATTCCTGCAACCACTTCTCCAAGCAAGTATTAAAAGGAAGAAGCTGGAAAATTCAGGGGCCCTCACCGCAGCAGTCTGACTTCAATGGAGAAGCATCAAGAACTGCAGGGGAAAAACCTGGCCAGGACAGAGGCTCAAGACAGAAACCTCCAACTGGACCCCAAGGAAAGGCCATCACTGCAGGGGAATTTCAGTTTGGTTTGGCTGCAGCAGGAAATGACACAGGAGCTTTTTATTTCCCTTTTCACAAAATTCTTCATTTTCTCCCTTTTCACTCCCCTCCCATCCAGAGGAGGCCTTCCATGGACACAATGGAGCAAAGCACCATGGATGTGCCGGGCCTGTTTGCTGTGACAGACTGGCTGACAAGCCGGGTTGCGTTGTTTCTGATGGGTTAAGAGAGCGAGGGACAAACCAGGGCGGCTACAGAAAACACACACATGCATATTTCTATCAAAGAGTTGTGCAGAAAAATGCCCAGAACAAATAAAAACCCCTTCTTCACAATACCAGAATTGCCAGTTGAAAGAAAAATCCTTGTTCCTACAGGAGCAGTGACAGTGGCGAGACAATCACAGGCATTGTCTGCTACTAAAAATTAACATACATTAATTGCACTGTGTATTTTCCCTTCTCACAGCCAGCACAGTGCACAGCCTCCAGGAGCAGCTCTCAGAAGCTCTCTGAAAAGAGCATTCATTTAAAAGGACCTCAACAGTTTTTGCTTCCATTTCACTCAAGGACAAGGCAGTCCGACTTTGTTTCAACTGTTGAGCCCTAAAGGGATCCCAGTAGGTGCCACAGAGATGCACAGGACTCCAAATTTGAAGTTCTCTTAAAACATCAAGGGAACACAATGCAAGAAAATCCCTCTCTCTTCATGGCATCTTCTTAAATCTTTCAAAAATCAGCATTTTCAGCAATAAGTCACAGGAACTTCCATAAGGTTAATAATTTGATTTGTCCTCATGAGGATCCAAAGTTGACCCCACAGGCTTTTGAAGGTCGGCAACAAAATGCCCTTTATTCTGCTACTTACAGCTTCCTACTCACCAGTGTTCACTGCTTCCTTGTTCACCTTGGCACCTCCATCTGTCACCCAGTTTATCTGTATACCAAACAGTCCTGCTTCCTTTCTAGGCACTAAGATGTATTAATAATAAAATAAATCACTCCAGAACTGTAACTATCCACTGCTGCATGTCACCTTCCTTCTCCATCTGCTCCATTGTGGAGAAACCTTAAAATATCTGTTCCAGAAGAGCTGGCAAATAGAGCAACATGTGATGTGCTGGAGCTTGGTGAAACCATAGGTGATGAGAAACTAATGAATGATGATCGTTTGCTGGCTGCATCCTTCCAGCACAAGGACTTAAGAGACACCAGGTGAAAGGAGCAGGAAGCAGGTTCAAAACCCCCAGGAGAAGCCTTTCACACGCAGCCGCAGGAGCTGTGCAGTGGGACACCTCAGCACACAACAGTGGAGGGCTGCCAAGCAGCACACATCCAAGAAAAGAGAGGATGAACTCAGAAGAGACCCCTGGAAACAAGCAGCCAAAAACGTGCCCAAGCTGCAGATCTCCCAGGCTGGAGCATACACGGGGATGCATCACCACACGCTTCCCCTGTTCCCTTCTGGGCCATGTTTCACACCCATCACACCCATGCAGCTCCTGGTAGACGAGGTTTAGATGTTTCTACTCTCCCATGTTCTCAATGAAGCAAATCTGGAAAAAAGACAGAACAAAACCCAAACTTCCCTCATGTTTAGCCTAATCTACACACTGACCTTGGCCATGCTTGCACTGAGGCAGCCTCCTCAGTCCAGCCTTGACCTTAAGGCTGCTCCATCTCTATGGCTGACTCAGCAGCAAGAAGAAACAAACTCAAGGCCCAGAGACCGAGTTTCCTTCAGGGTAGGCAAGTAACTTCCACAGGCTCTGGAGCCTCCTAAAGGTGGAAAACATCAGATCTCAGGGCTTCAGATGCTTCACAGGACCGATGCTTGGATAGACGAAACTTCAGCTGAACCCAGCACAACCACTTACCCCATTTATCTACAAACAGGGCTTTTCACACACAGAACGAGCGCTCTTAGTCGCTGTGTGAGATATCCAGTGCTGCTTCTAGCACAAGGACGAGAGACGCCAGGTGAACTGCTGAACTTGGCACTCTCTTAGAAACCCACCTGAACCTACAGCTCTGTCACACTCAGAAACGGGGTTTGGGGTGAAGGGACCTTAAAGCTCATCCAGTTCCAACCCCCTGCCATGGGCAAAGACACCTTCCACTACACCAGGTTGCTCCAAGCCCCATCCAACCCATTCCAGTGCAAAATACCTTGCGCTGTCAGGCTGCTGCGGGAGAGCTGCGAGCAGAAGGGGTCTGGGTGGGTTTATTTTAAGCTCTGAAATAACCACTGTACTTCATGAATCATCGGGGTATCCCAACTGTAATATCAATTAGGCAAGTTTTACTAGTCTATATGATCTGTAAGTGGGATGACACAACATCTATCTTTACCACCCAGAGCACAGATGGATTTCAAAGCAATTAAGCAGCATTTCACTTTGGGCCTTTTTGTCTTGCCTTCCCCCCCCCCCCCCTTTTTTTCTTCCCCCCCCCCCGAAAAAGCTTCATTTATTTTCCATTTATTTCTGGGCTGAACATTGCCCCTCCGCACCTCCACCAAGCTTAGTTCTCAGCACCGGAGCAAGCTTACCCTAACACTAAATAAGCCTCAAGTTATAAAATAGCAGAACTGACCCCCTAAGCACTCAGAGCAGCCTAAAACAAGAGTTTTGACCGGAAAGCAAGAGAAAAAGGGAAATCTGAAGGGGAAGCCTCCAGGAACACAGGCACTTAGGAGAAAAGCAATCGTCTGAAGCAGTTTGGAGCAAGGCTCCCTTTGCCAAGCACCAGTTCTAAGCACACCAACAAGCCTGCCCCCAGTTACAGCAGGTCCTGGCTTTGAGCACAAGGCTCTGGCATTTGCTGTTGGCATGGCTGAGCAGCCCGGGAGGCACTTCCCGGAGCTGTGGGGTGTGAATGGCATGCACCAATTCACCAAAGCTGCCCCGAGAAGCAGCCAAGCATCCACAGGCCACAGGGGTTTTGCATTATCCGGGTGGAAGCAATCCCAGCTTCTCAGGCAGTGCGCAGCTCAGGGCTGCAAACTCTTAAATGGCAGCTCGGCCTTCAGCATCAAGCTCGACTGGTTCCCTCACGCCCAGATGTCATTCTCAATACAGCTCTTCCAGCATCCTGGTGTCTGGCTTACAGTAGAGGATTAACGCCCCAAGACACAGAGAAAAAAGACGCAATAAAGGTTATTTTTAAAAGCAAACGCTGTGGCAGAAATTCGGTTTCTCAAATGATTGCTTCCCTTTCCACCCCCAGCACTCCCAACGATCCCTATTCCCGTCAGCACAAATCACGCCGTCTTGAAGACTATTCCTCCTCTCCTTCCCTACCCACCCAACCGAGGGCTGCTTCCAGGCGAGTCCCAGGCATTTGGGGTTTTCCCTCGCACCTACCCTCCGTGGAAAACGCTCCAACCCAACGCCAGACCCATCACCTGGGCCGGTAACCGTGCGGATGCACAGCACCATGACCCGAGGGCTGGCAGAGATGTGAGGTGCCGGCGGCTGACCACGGGGAGGTGAGCACGCCGCGGGGCACAGGCACCTCCCGGCATGTGCGGGAGCAAACCGGGACGGTCCCAGCTCCGGACTCGCAGCAGCCCGGCTCCCTCCCTCCATCCCGCCGCGGGGTGCGAGGGGAGCTGGGCCTCCCTGAGGCCGCATCCCCCGGCGCCGGGCGGATAAAACTTGGGTGCGGTTCCCCGCTCCCCTTCCCCAATGGAACCGATCACCCGAACCCCGCACCCTCCTACCGCATCGCGCCAGCACCCGCACCCAGCCCGCGGCCTGCCCCCGGGGCCCAGGACCCCCGGCCACCTCGCAGGGCCCGCGCTTCACCGCACGGCCTCCCAGGCCACCACGGACCCTGGAGCCCGCCGCTGCCCGCACCGGTCCCCGCCCGCGGGTCCCCTCCGCGGCCCACCTGTGCGCGGGGATGCGCTGCGAGCCGCGGCCCTTCCCCACCAGGAAGTGCACGTCGCTGAGCACCTCGTTGTTGAAGAGGAAGGCGAAGCGCTCCTGCACCGTCGGCTTCGTCGCCTGCCAGTTATAGACGGGCTCCCGCTGCAGCGCCCCGCCGGGCCCGCCCGCCCCTCCGCCGCCGCCGCCGGCCCCCGCCGCCCCCGCTGCCGCCGCCGCCGCGGGGCCCCCCGCGCCTCCGCCGCTGGCCGCCGGGTTGGCAGCGCCGCACTGGTTGTAGGTGAGGCCGGGAGGCGACGCGGGGGCGCCGTTGGTGCAGGCGGCGGAGGCGGCGGCCCCGTTACCCGGCGGCGGCGGCGGCGGCTGCGGGCAGGAGGAGGAAAGGCCCCCGGGGCCCCCGCCGCTGCCACCGGCCGCCATCTTGTGCGGCGGAGGCGCAGGAGCGGGCGGCGCGGGGCGGCGCTGCAGCAGCACCAGCACCAGCAGCGGCGGGCGGGACACGGCGGCGGCGGGCGGGAGCGGGGCGGCGATGGCGATGGCGGCGGCGGGGCGGCTGCCGGCGCTGATGCAGAGAGCGGGGCAGCAGCGGCGCATGGGGCACAGAGCGGAGCCGCCGCCGGCCGGGCCGGGGAGGGGAAGGGAAAGGAAGGGAAAGGGGGGGGGGGGAAGCGGCGGCGACAGCGGCGGAGCGGGGCGGGGAGAGGGCGGGGGGCGGTGGCGGGAGCAGGCGGAGCCGCGCCGGGGTGCGGGGAGTGAGGGGAGAGGGGCTGAGGGGAGAGGGGCGATCCCTGTGGGAGCGAGGGGCTGAGGGGAGCATCCCTGAGGAGGGAGGGAGGGAGGAGAAGGGGGTGATCCGTTAGGGAGCGGAGCCTGAGGGGCGAGGAAGGAGCCGTGCCCTGAGGAGGACAAGGGGGGCGATCCCCGAGGGGCGAGGAAGGAGCCGTGCCCTGAGGAGGACAAGGGGGAGCGATCCCCGAGGAGCTGCCCTGGGGATGAGTGGTCCTCCCGAGAGCGGAGTCGTTCCAGGGAGGATGAAGGTGGGGAGGCCCTGGAGCAGTTTATGGGGGGCGGTTCATGGAGGGGAGGTGGGGATTTATGGGGATGAAGGGGGGCAGTGGTGAGGGAAGTTTGGGCCATGGGGAGCTGAAGGGGGACATGGAGGTTGCTCCCTCCCTGCTCTCACAAAGCAGCCTGTCCTCTGCAGCAGCCACCCAGGCCTCCGCCATGCCCAGGACACCCTGCTTTGTGCCTCGCAGCTCCTTGGAACGCACAGCCCGGGCCCCGAGCGCTGCTGCGGGTGTCACGCACCCATGGGTGCTCACCGACGGCCTCCCAGGCAGCACGAGGTGGGGAATGGCGCAGGAATTGCCCTCCTCGGGGTAATTCCATTGCCCCTTTCCCTGTTTTCCGTTCCCCCGATCTCTGTTCATTCCTGGAGGTGCGTGCACGTGCAAAACGGCCTCGCTTCGAACGCGTTCAGTGGGGAGCTGCCCTGTCTGCCCCCTGTTTTCTGTGCCTTTGTGCGATCGTTTGGAACACGGAGACAGGCTCTTGATACCGCTTCAGAGCTTCCCGACGCTTGTACAGCGCGGGGATCTCGGCCATCAGCCGCTATGGCCACCGTGGCTCACTGCAGCGGTGGTGCTACGCCACTGATATTGATGGAGAGCTTCCAGCCTGGTTTTGTATCATGTTATCAAATACCTGTCCCTGCTGCCTTACGTGCCGGCAGGTTCCTGCTGCAGTCCTTAAAGCTGCGTTAACGCTTCCCATGGGGGAGGTTGGGAAACTCCTTGCAGCCACAGGTCTGCAGTTCAGAGCCTGCTGGCCTGCCGCTGCCTTCTGGAATGTGCTCTGTGCCTGCAGCAGTGAGGAGAAGCCTTTAGAGGAGCAGCTCTTTTTCCCATGAAATCTTTCTTAGTCACAACCGAGCATTAAATACAGATGGATTCTCTGTTAAAAACGCTGCATCCTTTTGTCTTTCATGCCGTTTGCTTAGCACGTCGCACACTCACACCCCCTTGCTGGCCAAGCTGCTTCCATGCATTTCAGCATCACAAAAGTGATACCTGGCCACCTGCCCGCTCCCTGCTCAGCCCTGTTTGGATGCTTCATTCGGGCCAGAAACATTAGAGGGAGCTAAAGGCTGCTGCATGCACCCGAGTGGGTGGCTGGACACTGGGTTTCTGACAGGGGTGGCCTGGAGCCTCATCCCAGGGCAGGTGGACACCGGTCCTTCAGTCCCAGGAGTGCTGCCCCTGGGTCTGTTGTGAAAAGATGAGTGGTTTAGGGTCACTCAAAGAATGCCCATCAAAGCCATTAGCAAGAGCAGTTCTAATACGATTTATAAAGGCGTGAGTTAAGAATTCGATGGCGAGATTCACTCTATTCTTACATGAGGAACATCAAGGTTAAATTGAGCTAAAGATGACTGATGCAGAGGCTGGAGGCACGGAGTAAGGGAGACCCTCCTGTTGAGTACTGAGGTTCAGATTAGGCCCCCTCACTTTCTAAACTCCTGAGGGAGCATAGGTGCAGCTGGATCTAGTTTTAATCTTAATCTCTGATTCTATGATGTATAAAGGATCCTGTTAAAAAGATTCCCTGGAGTCAGTGAAAGGATACCATCAGCTTTCTCAGCACTCCTCGACAGGCAAAGGGTTGAGCATCACTGAGCAGAGCTAACAGCCCCAGTAAACAAAGAGCTCAAAAGGTCCTATCTTGGGACCACTCTTTATAGGGTCATAAGGTGTGTGGCTTTAGTCAGCAGTGAATTTCCACCCTGGCCTCAATTCCGTATGGGTTCCGCCAGTTGCACAACAGTTGTGTTCCAGATTGCCAGGGAAAGACTGATCAGCCCCAAAGAGCTGGTACAATCAGGACTACCCAAACATTTGGATCTCTATTTGCCACTCCCTACCTTTGCCAGGCAACCGGAGTTCCTGGTACAGCCAGGGAGTGCCCAGCATCCAACTCCTTGCGTTGTGCAAAGCCTGAGGCTTAATGGGAATTCATAGAATCCCAGCCTGGTTTGGGTTGGAAGGGACCTTAAAGCTCCTCCAGCTCCAACCCCTGCCACGGGCAGGGACCCCTTCCACTGGAGCAGCTTGCTCCAAGCCCCTGTGTCCAACCTGCCCTTGAGCACTGCCAGGGATGGGGCAGCCACAGCTTCTCTGGGCACCCTGTGTCAGCGCCTCAGCACCCTCCCAGGGAAGAGCTTCTGCCTAAGAGCTCAGCTCAGTCTCCCCCCTGGCAGGTTCAAGCCATTCCCCCTGAGAACAGAAGAATCCTGAGCACAGGAGAAGAAGCCACCACGTCACCTGAAGCCTCACTGACCGGCTACATCAACCAGGCCACCCTGGTGGCTCTGCAGTGGCCCCTTTACTGTCATGGTGCCATCGGGCCAGCATGGGTGGCATCACTGCTGCTCCTGCTGTGGGGCTTTTCTTCAATGCAAATCAACACGGACTTATTTATAGCACCTTCTCCCAGCAGGAGAGCCTATTTTGGGCTGATGCTCCAGCACCAGAGCAGCGCAGGTTATTTTAACCCTGTGCTAGGTTATTTTCAGAGCTGCTCTTCTCTGCACGTGCCCCGAGATGGTTTCCAAGTACCAGGTGCTTTCTCGGTGTGGTGTGACAAGGGGTGAGGGGAAAGAGGGACCATAAGAAGCGATTTGATAGAGATTCAAAACTAAACCATCCTCTGCAGCAAAGCTGCCTTTGACACACACTGGATCCACACAGCATCTTTGACAGGAACCTGGAGAGGTGGAAGCTCAACAAGGCCAGTACTAGGTCCTGCCCCTGGGTCAGGGCAATCCCAAGCACAAACAGAGGCTGGGGGAGACTGGACGGAGCAGCTCTGAGGAGACCTCCCCCTGCAGTCCTGATCAAGCTTTGGAGCAACGGTACAAGAGAGACGTGGGGCTGTTGGAGCGAGTCCAGAGGAGGCCATGGAGATGCTGCAAGGGCTGGAGCAGCTCTGCTCTGGAGCCAGGCTGAGAGAGCTGGGCTGGGGCAGTCTGGAGAAGAGAAGGCTCCTGAAGGGGAGACCTGAGAGCAGCTCCAGTGCCTGAAGGGGCTGCAGGGAACCTGGAGAGGGGCTTGGGACAAGGGCCTGTAGGGACAGGCCAAGGGGAATGGCTTGAACCGGCCCGAGGGAAGACTGAGATGAGCTCTTAGGCAGAAGCTCTTCCCTGGGAGGGTGCTGAGGCGCTGGCACAGGGTGCCCAGAGAAGCTGTGGCTGCCCCATCCCTGGCAGTGTTCAAGGGCAGGTTGGACACAGGGGCTTGGAGCAAGCTGCTCCAGTGGAAGGGATCCCTGCCCATGGCAGGAGCTGGAACTGGGTGAGCTTTAAGGTCTGGAGCAGTCCAAACTCCTAGAGCCACCCTGTCCAGATCCAGATGCTGCAGGAAGCAGCTGCACCATTTATCAAGTGGACTTCTTGGTCACTTTGGGACTTCCTCAGCTCAGAGCTGCACTCATCCATGTGCAGAGCCAGGAGCAGCCCCATCCTCACAACTGGGGGTGCCAGGGAGCAGGGCCTGCCAGGACCGCACCAGGCAGGGTGTCGCCTGCAGCCACAGCGATGGCATCCGCAGGGTTACAGCTCCATGAGGAGGCACAGGACTGGAAAACTCACTCACCAGCCCAGAAAATACCTTAAAAAAAATCAAAGTAGAGGAAAAAAAAACCTCAACAGCATCTTCCCAACTCACCGGAGAAAGCACAGGGGGGCTCAGGCAGCCCTTCTCCTCCTCATCACCAGTCCCTCCTGCTTCCCCTATCCCATTCCCATCCCACCACCCACTTTCCTCCTGCTTGCTTCCCCCTCCCCACCCTCACCGATGGCTGTAGGTTGGGAATGGGCCCCGGCTGGCTCGGAAGGGCGGCAGGAGCAGCGCTGCCCTGGGACCCTGCAGTGCCCCTGTGGGGCTGCAGCAGCTCGCACCGCCCCACTGGGAAAAGTGAGTCAGGGCCTGAGCCACTGCCAGCCCTATTCCTGGTATCCCAACCAGCTCCAGCCCTGCCTGAGCCCAGCACTGGACTGGGATGGAGCCGGTGGAGACGCAGGAGGAGGACCCTGGGAAGAGCCCTTGGGATGGATGGTGCTACCCCCGGCAACCACAGCCTCACCCCATAGATGTCAATGCATTTTTATTAAATTCTTACAAAACAGAATACAAAATTCTGGAATCAACAATTGTTATAAAGGAAAACTTCAATTCAGCTGTATCAGGTCACCTGGTACATACAGTAAAGTGCTTGGTTTTATGGTTTTGTCTTTTTTTTTTCCTTGTTTTCTTGGTTTTTTATTTTTTTTGTGGGTTTTTTGCAGGTTTCTTTGCCCCTGTTTCAGTTTCAGGTCGCAGCCAGCCCCCGAGCAGAGGCCGCTCTTGTACAAACCAGCAGTGCGTTCACGAGACTCTTGTCAAGCCAGCTTTGGCAGTCTTCTTCCATTGTAAAGTAGAGAAAGTTTCTCCTGTTCTCATAAAAACAAAGTTAGCTTCACAGTAAACGTTTCTAACCAGTTCTAAGTGGAGTTAGTTGGCTGAAGGAAGGGCGGGGGGGAAGGAGAGGAAGCCAAAACGCTTAATATTTCCAGCCTAAAAAAGAAATAATAATAATAATAATAATCATCATCATCATCTTTTTGAAGTTGGTTTCCAAGACAGATGCTCTATGGGAGAAGGGAAAGTGGGGGGGGGGAAGACTTTGAAAGAGGAAGAGGAGGAACAAGGGTGGTGGTGAGAGGGATCAGCTGGTGCTGGACCGCGGGTCAGGGAGCATCTGTCTGGAAGCATCCCCCCCTTGCGAGGTGCTGGTGGCAGGGAGGGGATGCCTGGCCCCGGCACAAGCACCTCGCCAACCAGCCCAGTGCGATGCGAGGCACCCATGGGTGCACCGAGGTGTTTCAGAGCCCATCCCCTGGCTCTAGAGGCATTTCAGGTTCTCCATACACACACAAAGACCGGAGCTCACCAACTGGCCTCCACGTGCACCGGGCTCCATCACCAACCTGACCCCCCCACCTGAACCAAAACACAGCACCAAACCTGGGCTGAGCAACCAGCGAGGAGCTCGATGCTCCCAGGATGTGCATCCCCTCAATGCCATCACACCAGCAAGAACACCCATGGGGACAAGCTCCCGCACGCACGGGCCACCCGGGGCCACTCACCAGCCTTCAGAACAGCGGGTGCATACATAGAGCTAAAAGGATCCGCACATGGGAAGAGGGCGAAGCTCAGTTTGCCAACAAAGGTGTGGCAGGAACAAACACCACAGATTTTATAGCCACCCCCCTGCCATCCCCTTCCCATGGGCAGGTTTAAAACCAAGAAGAACCCAGGCTGCGGCGTGCAGCACCACCGACAGCTTTCACACCACCAGCTCGAGGCATCGCACACTGCCCAGCGTTCAAGTATTTCTTAATATAAGACAACGAGGAATTATCTACAACTGATAAAACAAAATAAGCTCTAAAAAAGTAATGTACAATCAAGATGGATTTTGTTTTGTCTTGCTTTAAAGGAGGCCTCTCCAGGGCATCCCGGTGCCTGAGGGGATGTCCCCTCACCACCACCCCGCACAGTGGGACTGGGGGGGAAGAGAGGAGACTGCACGTGTGAGGCAGTTTTGGGGGGGGATGGAGAGGGGAAAAACCACCCTCCCTGACCCACAGATGCCACTCGGTGGAAGGGCAAGAAGACCCTGCCCCAAACTCCATCAAGACCCCAGATCATCATCTCCCACGGTAACGCACGCACACCTCCCTGAAACAAAAACCAACAGATATTGCATAGTATTGCTGTCAGCAGTTTTAAAATCAAAAGGAGAACTTTCCCCCTCAGGAGACAGCGACTGTCCTCAGCTGAAGACCCCAAAGCAAGCTCCCAAAGCCTCCACCTGTGCACACAAGGGACTGAGGCTGCTTTTTCAAGGTATAAAGCTCAAAGCAGTGGATGGATGGGAAGGGAAAGGAGGTTCCCAACAAAGGGGACACCCTCCCTTGTGGTGGGAGACACGGGGACGGTGGCATGAGCTGTGTTGGGGAGCAGGGGTGGTGCAGGGGGTGCCTGGAGGAGCTGGAGCCAGCTGGGCTCCGAGCACCTGATCCAGCCCCACACAGCAGCAACCAGCCAAGGGCCTTGTCCTGGTGCAGCATCCCGAGTGCTGCCTCCCCTCCTTCCCCAAAGCTCTGAGCAAAAGGCAGCGCCACGCATGCAGACGTGTGGACACACATGGACATGGACACGTGGACACACATGAACGTGGACACACATGAACATGGACACACATCAGCATGCTCAGCTCTCCCTGGCCGCCCATCACACCCTGCACTGCCCTGGTGCTGCTGCCGACCCCAAACCCTCCAGCCCCACATCCCAAGCTCCCCCTGGCTGCACCCTACACTGTAGCCTATGGGTGCTGCCGCCAGCTCAGCCGCTCACCCCTCGGCACAGCACTTTGGGGTGCTCAGCACCCCCAGCCCCTCCTGCAACGGCAACCTCAGGGCCAGCCCGAAGCTCTTTAAAGGGTGTCCTTTGCTTTCCATGGAGCATCTGCTATGCCCAGAGGGGTATTTTGGGGCTGCTCCAGCCCCAAATGCAGACCTCATTCCCTCTGCACCTCCCTAAGAGCACATCCACTGGCAAACAGCCCTTCCAAAACCAGGGACACAACACCCAACCCGGCACAAGAGCATGGCCCAATGCTCGTGCATCCCCCTGGCTCTGACCTTACCCCCAGGAGCCACCATCCAGAGCACGGGAGCAAAGGAAGACAATTCCCTGTGCCCTGTAGAGAAGCACAGCTTAGCAGTTTAAAACCAACAACAACTAAAGGGGAGAAGGAAGGACAAGGGGGTGAATAGCTTATTCTGGAAGCAGGTTGCTGAGCAGAGAGCGGGGCTCGGTGGGATGCGGAGCTGCTCCCTCGCTGGCACCAATCCCCCCTCCGGCCCAAGCAATCCCCTGCACAACACCCATCACATCCCCCCGGATCACAGCGCTCCCAGCACCCAGGATGGGGGTCCTGTGGGATCCACCCTGACGTGGGGGACAGCCCTGCAGCTCCGAGGGGAGGGAGGAGGCTCACACACAACTGCCGCTGCTGAAAGCGCGAGCGAGGGTCTTGTGTTCACAGTATGAAACGAGCTGAGATCGTCAAAGCAGCCGCGGGTACAAAGAGTCCTTTGGCGTCGGGATGGGGAGAGGGGGGGAAATGTCAGCGGAGAAGCCAGGAGTCGGGAAACAAAAGTCCGTGTGTCTGTCAGATGTCCTTGAGCGTGCCCTGGGTGAAGCAACCTCATGCTCGGTTTAATACCTTAACAGAAGAAAAACATCTTGAACAAAGCCTCCCACCCCCGACCTACAAGATCAGCACAACCTTGGAAACCAGCCATAGGGACGAGTCCTGATCTTGTCACCAGCCAGAAACGGTGGGGCTTGGGGTGGGGGGGAGAGAAAGAACAAAGGGGGAGGAAGGGGACGACACGGGGACAGCAGGAGTGTGGGGCACAGCTCAGGCTTGGTCGGCCACCAGGACCAGTGGGGCCACGAGGTGCTGCCCGGTGGCCACTGCCTTGGCCAGGCTGCTCTTCTGCCGCCGCTTGGCCAGCTTGGACTCGGAGGGGGGGGAGAGCTGCATGGCCCGTGAGGTAGCTTTGATGATGATGGGTCGTGCTTCCTCCTCCGCCTCATCCTCCTCATCCTCATCGCGCCGCGTCAGCTGGCGATTGACGGCCATGGCCTCGGCAGCAAAGGAGGTGAGCTCTTTGGCACTGCTGTTCCTGCGGGGAGGCAGGGGCTCAGGGGGGGAGGAATGGGGGGCAAACGTTGGGGTGTCCCTCTCTGCACTCAGGCCATGCCAGGCCGGTCAGGCACCACCAACATGGCTTAAACCCCAATCACACACTGCAACCGCTGCCCAGAGCTACAACAGAGCCCCCCCAAAGCAGCAACTGGGGAGAGGGGGGCAGGATTTGGGGGGCTGGGATGTGTCCCCCCCATCCCAGGGCCACCCTGCAGGATGCTCACCTCTGCAGGATGATGGGGGTCGGCAGGGTGTTATCCGGGGCGCACTGCAACGAAACGCAGCCGGTCAGAGCCAGGCACCCCACAGGAGGGTGAACCCCACTCCAGCTTTGGGGAGCAGAGATGGGGGGGGCAGCAGCACTCACCCCCTGCACCCAGGGGTGCTCCAGGACCTGGGCTGCGCTGAGCCGCTTCTTGGCATCTCTCACCAACAGCTTGGAAATGAGATCTTTGGCTCCGAAGGAGATGTGCGCCCAGTCCTTGTCGGGAAACTCGTACTTCCCCTCCTGGATGCTTTCGAAGAGCATGTTCTGGGGGGAGAGGGGAGAAGGACGAGGGGCTGAGCTGGGAGCGGCGCAGCCAAAGCACGGGTGAGTTCCGGCACTGCCGTGGTGCTCCGTGTACCTGGCACGTGTGGCACGCCTCGCCCCGGTCCCAGCCGCAGTCGGAGCCGCAGTGACCCACGAAGGGGGGGTACCCGCTCAGCATGATGTACAGGATGACCCCCAGGCTCCACAAGTCGCAGCGCTTGTCGTAGATGGACGCCTCCTCGTTGAAGGCTTCCACCACTTCTGGGGCCATGTATTCGGCAGAGCCACACTGGGGGAGAGGTGGGAGTGAGCCCCAGCACGGGGGTCTCAAAGGACGGGGGATTGGGGGGGATCCCACCAGAGCTATGGGGCTGCACCCCCTGAAATGATGGTGCAAACCCAGGGTGCAGGGCACGTCACCACTGATGGGTTCCCCACCACCGCAGACCTGCCCCCATTGGGAGTCACCCAATAGTGAAGGCTGCCACCCCAAAAAAAGCCTAAATCACAGAATCAGCTGTTTTGGAAAAGTCCTTTAAGAGCATCAAATCCAACCATTCCCAGCACTGCCAAGGCCACCACTGCCCCATGGCACTGAGGCCTCATCTCCACCCTGTGTGAGCACTTGCAGGGACGGTGACTGCAGCCCTGCCCTGGGCAGCCTGTTCCAATGCCTGAGCACCCTTTGGGGCAGGAATTGTTCCTCAGCTCCATCTAACCCTGCCCTGGTGCAGCTTGAGGCCGTTTCCTCTTGTCCCATCCCTTGTTCCTTGGGAGCAGAGCCCAGCTCCCTCCTCCTGGGCATCCCCTCGGGCAGCACCAGGGATGCCCGACCCACAGCTCCCAGCACCACCCAACCGGCTCAGTGGGGCAGCGTCCCTCCCGCCCCGTTCCCATGGCCTGGGAGCGGCTGTGAAGCAGCAGGGATGAGCCTGCTCTGCCTGTTCCCAAGCCTGGCGAGCAGGCAGGGATCCGGGGCGGGAGGAGTTAACCCTGATGCAAGCCCTGTTCCCATATCGCTCCAGGGACTCTGGGGCTTTCCAGCACGCATGACCCACACACGCAGCCCACACGGGGCCTCGTGACCAGGGGAGAAGCAAGCTGCAGCCAGCAGATAATCGGGGGCTGTCACCGAGCGAGAGAGGCCCCAGCAGCTGATGCCACCACGAGAGACAAAACACAAACACAAACCAACAAACCCAAGGCTCAGCAGCACCCAGCGCCAGGCTTAACCCTGCAGGGACCAGGGTGCTGCGCCCCAGCCCTTGCTGAGAACGGGGGAACCCGGGGCACCTCTGGGATGCAGGAGGAGGGTAAAGGAGGAGGAATAAGGGGGGGGCAGGATGTTTTGGCCCCCACTGCCGCTGTGCGCCCTGGCACATGAGCACCCCGAAAACACCGGGGTGCAGGGCAACACCCTGCATGGGGGCATCCCTGCTGCTGCAGATAAGGAGAGCGGGGAGCGGGGAGGATGGGATGGATGGACACAGGCTCAGTGCCCCCCCGCTGCATAGTGTGGACAGAGCTGTGCAATGGAGGGGTCACCCCACAAGCTTTGGGCTACCCACCCCGCATTGCAAGCGAGCAGCACCCCACAGTGTGTGTGGGGGAGCCCCCTGTCCCCCCCCACGTACCCGGCAATCACAGCGGCAGCCCCAGCCCCTCTCCTGACCCACTTCTCCCTGCAGCAGCCTCGGCGCAGCCGCGGGGCCGTGGCTGTTGCTAAGGGCTCGCAGCAGCCCGGGCTCTGCGCCAGCCCCCCCCCGGCCCCCCCCACCCCTGCATTATGCAACCGCAGCTCAGCACCACGGGGAGGGGGGGCCGGGACACGCAGCGTCAGCCCCCGGAGCAATGGGATGGGATGGGGGGGGATGAATGAGCCCCGTGCCCAAAGCCTGGGGGTACCTGGGGGGGGGGGTGCCCTAGGACCTATGGGGGGACCTGTGGGGGCCAAGCCCCCCCCCTCCCATGTGCTTACCGGGGTGAGCAGCTCCGGGGTGGAGATGGGGGAGCAGTCGCCGTTGAGTTTGATGCCACTTCCCAGGTCAAAGTCACAGATCTTCACTGGGGAGACCTTGGGGGGGGAGGAAGGAGAAGTGGTGACCCCGGGGGTCCACAGCCTTGTGTCACCCCCTAATGAGCTGCCTGTTAATGCCTGGATGCATTACACCCCCATGCGATGCCCCATGGGGACGCACCACATCTCCCCCCCACCCAGGGACCCACCACCCGCTCCCCACTCACGTGGTCCAGGCTCTCACACAGAATATTTTCCGGTTTTAGATCCCTGTGTGCAATTCCTGCAGGGAAAAAAAAAAAAGAGAGGATGAGGGCAAAAATCCACCCCCCCTCCACGCTGAAAGGTCTGGGGGTGGCACAGGGAACCCTCCCTCCCCACCCCAAATCACTGCCTGCATCGTGGCAAAGGGCAGGGATCAGTCCCAGCTGAACCGGAGGAACAGGCTCCGCACCAAGCGCCTCGTGATGCGGCTGGGCCTGACCCTGTGAGCCCAGGGCCAGCAGCAGCCCCTGGGCAGGAGGATGCAGGGATGATGGAGGGGGGGGCACAGCTCACCTTTGTTGTGCAAAAAGTGCAGGGCGCTGGCGATGTCCCGCACCACCACGCTGGCCTCCAGCTCGTTGAAGTGGCGTCGCCGGTGGATGTGGGTCAGGATGGAGCCTGCGGCCAGGTGAGAACAGAGCAGGGGTTTGGAGGGGGGGTCCTGTTGCTAACCCCAACCCCAACCCCAGCACCACGCTCACCTCCTCTCATCTTCTCAAACACCAGGTAAAACCTCTCCTCTTCCTCAAAGAACTCGATGAGCTCCAGGACGTTCCTGCAGGGATGAATGGCATCAGCCCAGCAGCCCCCCAAAACCCGCCACAGCCCCACAGGGTGAGGACGTGGGACAACAAAACCGGGCTGCCAGTGATTGAAACCACACTGGTTGGGGCCCCGGCTGCATTCCAAAGGGGGAGAGGGGCTCTCAGCACCCAGCCCTAATTGCTCACAGACCCTCCTGGCTCGCTCGCCCTGCTCAGCGAGACCGTGGCCGTGCTGGCCTGGGCTCAGCTCCAGTTTGGCTGCCTCAGCCCCCCGTTGTCATGGCAAAACCACTTCATGTCCCCCCGAGATGCTCCCGAGGCCAAGGGGAGGGAGCCCACGCGTGTCTCTAGCCCAGCCCAACCCCACGGTACCTGTGTCCCTGGCACTGATACAGCATCTCCACCTCCCTGAAGACCCTGCTGCGGATGTGTCCCAGGCGTTTCTCTATGATCTGAAAGGCAAACAGGGGGGATGCTCAGGGAGCAGCACCGCTGCTGGGCCTGGCACCCACTGCACGGCACCCAATGAACCCAGCAACCCCCTCATGGCACCCATGGAGCCGGCGCTGGGGCCGGCTGAGGCAGCAGAAGGGGTTAAGGCAGCAGAACAGGCTGTTCCCTGCTCCCGGCGGCGCTGCCAAGCCGCTCCCTCCCGGGCCACAGCCAAGCCCAGGTCCATGTGACGCTGGCCCGGCGCTGAGCCATGGGGCTGGAGAAGGGCCCTGCACCATGGGGGTGCCGTGGGGTGGGCAGGGGGTCCCCACACACAGCCTCACAGAGGAAAAGCCGCGTGCTGCCACCAGCCCCAGAGCTGCCGTGCAGCCCTCCCTGCTGCCTCAGTTTCCCCACGGGGGCACCCAAAGGCTCCCCAGGGCCACAGGCAAAGCCACAATCCCTTTGGATCCGGCTGCGTCTTGGCACAGAGCCCATCCCAGCTCCTCGCACCGTGGCTGGGAGCCTGGGGGGTGCAGGGCCCTGGGCCCAGCATCCCCTGACCCCAAATGCAGCTGGGTCACTCCTGCAGCCCCCACAAGCTCGCAGGGACACGGAGGTGGCCTCCCCACCAGCACCACGCGCCCTTTCCTGCCCCGAGACCCCACATGGGCCACGGGCATCAATATCACCTCCTGCCTGCCCTGCCTCACAGAGAGCAGCGGGGCCAAGGGGGTGACCGAGGTGCCACCAGCCCGGCCCCATCCCCGCCACTCCTGCACCAGCGCCGCGTGGCTGCAGGAGCCAGATGTGGAGGCTGGGAAGGGAAACTGAGGCAGGGGGTGGGAGGGAGCCGGGCACGCGGCCCCCAGCAGCAGGGCTTTACCTTCACCGCGTACTCCTTGTTGGTGATGAGGTTCACACAGGACTGGACTCTGGCGTGGGCCCCTTCTCCCAGCACCTCCTCCTGCAGCTGGTAAACATCTGGCAGGGGAGAGGCTGCCTGAGCTCCCGGCCCCACAGCAGCACCGGGGGGCACCAGGAGGGCTCCAGCCCTTCCCCGCTCACCTTCGAACCTGCCGGAGAAGCTGTCGGTCGCTCTGCAGCGCTTCTTCTTCTTGTTCCTTTTCTTGGCGTCAGGGATATCAATGGGTTGACTCGAAGGCATGTCTGGGCCGGAGCAAAGCCACCGCTGTGAGTCACCCCCGGCCGCCCATGGCTGCCCCAGCACGGCCACCCCTGCGGCACCCCAAAACCCTCGAGGGAGCTGAAAGAGCCAAGAAGATGCCGGGAGGGCACCCGGAGCTCACCGGGACGGGGCGGGCACTCGAAGTTGAAGACAGGCTCCAGGTGGTTGGATTGGTCGAACTCCAGGTCAAAGGGGTTTTGTCCCTGGGCATTGGGGGGGGGCAAGAACAGCAGTGAGATGGCAGAGCCGCTGGATCCAGCACCACCAGTGCTGAGCCCATGGAGCCTGGCACACACCCTGCCCGCCCGCCCCATCGGTGTGGGGTGCTGGGTGCCACCAGGTCATGGTGCTGCTGGAGGCACGCGGCAGAGCCGGAGGAGGAGGAGGAAAGGTCTGACCACATCTCCTGATGGGGACAGCGCTGCGTGGTCCTGCCCGCACACGGGGGGATGAGGAGAGGGATCGGGGATCGGGGCCGCCCGCACCAACCCAGCCCCATTTCTCCACCCAGACCTGAACTAACAAAGG